>NC_136496.1:120820461-121327961 GCF_053919585.1 Euprymna scolopes | reverse complement strand
TTGTCACATCTGTGCAGACTTCCTATCTTGCCTTGATAGAGTTCAAAACAGGCTTTGAAACCTAGTAGGTGATTCCCTTTCCTTTTCTCTGCAACTTTTTCCCCACAAAGGAACGTTACCTGTCTCCACTCTATCATTATTTTCTCTTAAGCTACGATCTATGGAATCCCTTTTAAAACTTTCACAAAAATGGTTCCACTAGCTATAACCACTACAAATAATTTCCCCACTGTCTATCTAAGCCTAAATCTATACGCGAATTTCATCAACAAAGCTTCTTTCATAGAACTTCCCACATGTGGACCACTGTTCCATTGGTTTGCTTCCCAGCTGATTACAATAGGATAGTTTTCAAGTCTAATGTATACATGTTCATGTGGAGCCGTCCCCTTAAATATTCGAAATTCTACCCGACCTATACTATTAATGATTACTAAACTACTACCTCACATTCATTAATCATCGAGTGGCTTTCTGGCCTTGAGAAGTTGTGATTCCTTTGTAAAAAAAAGACAAGATATGAAGCCACTTGATGAAAGAAGCTAAAAGAAAGGAAAATGATTATTGCAAAGACAGGAGATTTGTATTGACTCTAGTTTGAAAAGGCTGAGGCTATAGGAGGGAGTAAAATAGTCAGTATTAATAAAGCTACGCGAGCCTGCTGTTCTTGGAAAGAATGGGCAGCTGCACTATAATGAGATATCAAAACCGTCAATTGGTGAAGACTAGTTGACTGACGAGATAAACGAACCGAAACAAATGTAAGAAACCAGACAATTTTAAAGAAGACATGCTATGAAATTAAAGTCAAACCTATGTGTTGTATATAACTTGAATTAATTTATATCAAAACAAATAATGATTTCTTTAATTATCATTTCTCTTAAAATAAATGTCTGATCCCACTCTCTGATGGTGTGTTTTGTATTATCTCCCCTGTTCCCCTGTTATATAAGGAACAAGGACAGAAATACATATAATTGCAGCTCAACATAAGACAGTCTATCTTTAAATCAAAAGATACTTTTTGTTAGTAATGGGAAAATTACAAACAATAATATAAACAAAATATACCTACTTGGCGTTGCCCAGGATACAGTAATGTACTTTTGATTTGTTAATTATTTTTATATTATGGCCGTCTGTAGCTTCCACTTTTCTCCGCTCCTCTCGCACCCCTCCCCTGACATCATTCACTCTTTCATCCCATCATAACGAACATTTCTGTAAAAGTCTGAGGAAGCTACAGACGGCCATAAAAACGGCCGGGTGGAATAATAAAATGAAGGGCATTACTTTTAGAACGTCCATCGTGTTTTGTATTGTTTTCCATTTTGTATGTTGGTTGGTTGGTAGTTGTTTTTGTTTTAAGACATATCAATCCTTTTCAGATAATTTAATACTGAATCCAGTTATTTTGACGAAAAAAATATTTTAATAGAATATATTTCTTATTTTCAAGTTGGTTTCTATTTAACCCATAATTGGGACCCTAACAGGTACTATCACTCCGGGTCAGAGTGGACCTGGGTGCAATGGCAATTAAAGGGTGGTTCCACACTCCCCAAAGCCCGCAAGCTGGGGCCTCACCATCGGATATAAAGGTCATATCAAGGACCCTATTTTGTATGTGTTATTTTATATGTTATTATTATGAAAAATGATATAATCAGAATGGAAGAAAAACTCATAGCTAAGTTTCAGGGCGTGTTTATCAAATAATAATAATAATAATAATAATAATAATAATAATAATAATACACTTGAGAAAGTTGAATATCTAGTATGGTAGCAAGTCCTGAGAACATATACTAGAGGGAACAGTTGCAAATACGCCATATATAATCCACTATCACACTGCAATTCTTACGGTTATGTACTTTGAAAACAGAACTATTAAACCTGACAAAATGATATGGCACAAGAAGGAGAAAGTGTTACCCTAACCCATACCCTAACCCTAACCCAGTTGGCGTATCAGTGTCCCCCAATGATCTTGTCTGACAGTGAAGAATCTTGCTACTCTAATCGGAAGTCGGCCCGCCTTCTATACGTCATTTAATGATGATTGCAACGTCTTGTCAGACGAGAGCCACTCCCTCAGTCACTAAAAGTCCATGTGCCCGAATATAACTTTTTAGCCCTGCCAGCAACTTGCACACCCTCAAGCAGACATGACACTGAAAACGCTCACTGATTTATATGAGACTAACAGCAGCAGAACCTGTATTATCGTGGACTTTCATGTGATTAACAAAACCTGCCTTAGACAACACATCCCGATCACACACCTTACAGATCCAGAGATCTCCATAGTTGGGCAGCAAAGTTTGGCATTTCCTACATGTTCTCTTAAGCTTCGCTCGGTCTATTTTGGCTGCTTCATAGTTTTCTGCACCCCTGTATATCAATGTCCTCCACTGCTTGCGATCATACGCTAGGGACTCCCAACTGTCAACAGGAATATGAAAGCTCATCAGACTCTCCTTGATGCTATCACAAAAACGTTTTTTGGGCTTGTGCTGGGGTCTTTTTCCAATAAAGAGCTCACCATAGAACAATTGTTTTTTAATAAATCACACTATACATGATTTATTTTGCCGAGTGCATTTGGAAGTATTAAATGCAACATGGAGGTAATGAGAGAATATTATATAGTATGTCCTTTTTACAAGTAAAATCCACTCGCAAAAATAATCCAGCTGAGATACCTCACTAATATAAAACACTAACAGGCTGGTCAGCGTTGACTAATCGTAATATATGTCTAAATATATTTTTTCAGCTATCGTATTTATTATTATATTTATTATTGATCATTATATTGTATCCAATAAATAGCAGTGATTACAAATGGCTTGTGTGACATTAGATATAATCGAAACCAAAACATATAGTTCTCCAGCTTTATTCATAACCTTCGGAGTCACGTCTATACGCATACAAATCTAAGGTAATGCCAGAAACACGAAAAACCTCCAATCTGAAGTCGAATCAGGACAAAAATGGATAGTCACATTCAATACTGCCAAGACTTAGCTTGTTTCCTTCAATAATTACAAGAAACCTTTTTAACCATTAAAAGCTATGGCTAAAAAAACATTACCTGAAAGTATTTCCTTCAAATTCCTCGGCTTAACATTCACAGGGAGCATGCGTTGGAACAGATACATCGAGAGCATTGCTAAGGCTGCTGCGAAGAAGGTGGGCTCTCTTTACTGTGCTAGAAAGTTACTTATGCCTGAAAATATCCTGTACCTCTACAAGGCCACCATTCGCCCATGTATGGAGTACTGTTGCCACAGTTGGGCTGGTGGATCTGCTGCTAGTCTCTCACTCATAGACAAGGTTAAAAAAAGAATCGCCAACCTGATAGGTCCCGAAGTGTCAAATTCAACCTCTCTCCCACCGACTAAATGTTGCACCCCTCTGCCTGTTTTACAAGTATTTTAACGGTGGATGCTCTGACGGACTACAAGCACTTGTACCCCCTCGACGTAAATACCCCCGTCAAAACTCACAAGCAGTAAAGTCCAATTTCTACACCGTAGAGATCCTTAGATGTAAGAAAGCTTTCTACTCGAATAGTTTCTTCCCTAGAACTGCTAGACTCTGGAATTCATTTACGGGTTTCTACTTCCCCAACTGTACTGAGTATCAGAAGTTCTAGTGTAATGTGAACAGTATCCTGCAATTTATGTCTCGATAGTAACTCCCTACATCAAAGTGGCGCTATGCCTTGTTTGGGGTGAAAATGTAATTTAAAAAAAAATTAACGTTGTTTAACTGACAAATATATATTGCGCATGCGTAGAAGAGTACTTTAAGTCAGTTTAAGTTTGAATTATTTTTACCTTTTGACAAATTAACATCTATTTTAACGACTTAAAACTATATCGAATTTATTCCATAGGTCCAAACAATTTATATATCGCGTTTCTATCTCTGTATACCAAAGATTGAAGGAGGAGTTTGGTAGACACCATTCTACAGACAAACAAGGTTATTTATATCTATCTATCTATTTCTATCTCTCTCTCTCTCTCTCTATATATATATATATATATATATATATATATATATATATAGCGAAAGTACCCGTCGTTGACTGGGTTCAAAAACAGCCTACAGAAAATGGACTCTGATTTATGAAAGTATGATAGGTTATGAAAAGGAAGGGTTGTAAATTTGGGTTGAATTTGGGGGTATCAAAACCAAAGCAAAATATGATGAAAGTAAAAATAAAATAAACCCCATAATTTATTATACCATACTTGTTCACTGAAACACTTATCACAATATTCTGTGGATCTATATTAAAAAACCTTGTTAAACTTTGTGACATATTTCCATTCTATTGAGGTCAGGCGCGAACGAACACCCCATAATTTTATTATACCATATTTCTTCAAACTGAAACATAATTATCAAAGTATACTTACGCAGATAGATATGAAAAGTCTTTATTAAAGTTTGTGCCTATTTCCATTCTATGGAGGCCAGGCGCGAACGCAGACCCCACAATTTTATTAACATATTTATCAAAGTATTCTTGTGTACATCTATATCAAAAACACTTGTAAACGTTTTTTTTTTTTTAAATTTTTAAATTTTTTATTTCCATACTTTGTGGACCAGACGCGAACGCAGACCCCATAATTTTAATGAACCACCGTTCTGCCAGATCAAACATACCCATTCCTGTGTCTCGATACATCTTCTATCATTATATGTAATCAGGTTTTTAAAATAGTCAACCATATAGGAGCCTATTCGTGACCAGATACATACACACGCGCGTGCGCGCACACACACACACACAGACATACACACACACACAGACATTCAGCTTTATATTATAAATTATAATAATAATAATAATAATAATAATAATATATATATCCTACTTCAATTGGTCGATTGAGGTGTATGTTGTTAATACATTTGTGTATTGGTCTGGTGTAGATGTGCTGTTAAAGATATTTAGTGCATTAAGGTGGTTAGCGAAGTTGATTGTGCATTACAATAACACAAATTTGAAACAAAATGTTGCAGACATATACGTGTTGTATTTCAGAAAATAATAGGTGCAATAAAGATTACATCGAACAGAATATATTCATACACATCAAATTACCACCATAATCGATATTTTTTCTTTTTTTGTTGTTGTAAATAATGTCAGAAAACCACTTTCTCTGTTTTATTTTTGTTTTGTTTGTTTGTTTTATACAAACAAATCGTATTTTCACTGTTTTCTATTCAAATATTAAAACTTATATTTGACTTTAACTTATATTCCAATGTGTGCATTGTTATATCAAAGGTGAACATCATATTAAAGATGTGTTATTTGAAAAAATACGTTGATTCAATGCTGAATTTTCTAATATATTTTCTATTATCTTCTTTCATATTACACTGAGGATTTTTTTTTACTAATGCGATACCATTTTCCAAGGCCGAACTCCATTCGAGAATAAATGGTAATAAGCTTGAATACATGACAGTTAAAATATAGAGAACTAGTAAGGAGACCCGACGTGGCCCGGGATTAAATGATGATCAAAGAATGTTGCACATTCTCATATATTTATTTTCATCGAAGTCGGTGAAATCGCCCATTTTTCAATCAAATCGATTTATTGCTTTCTTTAGTTGAGGGCCCATCACAGTGCACCAAGAAGAAGCTTAACATGCCTCGCCGCAGTGAATTAGTCGACAATGCATAGTTATTAGTATTGCACTGTAGAGGACCTACTGTTGATTTTATAAAATTATTTTTTTATATATAATGGCTCGAATTAAAGTTTAAAATGCAAAATCAATACCATGGACCAATTCTGCTCTAAACAGAAACATTCATTCGCCTCTTGTTATATATAAGAACTTACTGTTGATTTCATATGCCTGACATTACTATTTGTGCGATGATAATGATTTAAGTTTAAAAAGGAAAAGTCAAGTATCGTGGTTCAATTGTGCTTCAAACAGAAACATTTATTTCGAACTTTATTAAGTATATACTACTGTACACTCTTTAACCCTTATCCTTGGGTGGTCTCTTGGCCTTGATAATGTGGTGATTCCTGTGTAAAATATATATATATATATATATATATATATATATATATATATATATATATATATATATATATATATATATACGTGGTTTATAATGGTGATGATAGTGTCGTGTCCTGCGACATTGGTAACTAAGTTTATAAGTAATGCATTTTGGGGAAAAGAAGGATTATTTCAAGAGATGTATGAAGTTTTACACGAAGATTTTATGCTGTATTTACTTCATATATAAACTCTGTGTATCGCTTTGTTCAGGTCAATATTTTTTAATTTTGAAAATGCTATGAAACACAGAGAAGTGAAATTTAGTACACTAGAAAGATTGCCATATTTCCCTGATCTTTGTGGAATTTGAACAAATATTTTGAAAGTTATGCTAAGTTTTCTATTTTCTGGTAATTTTAAGTATGTATCACTTCATTGCAGGTCTCACAAGATGCCTAAAAAGGGTCGATTTACAGCTAGTGAAAAGGAACGTGTTGCAGGCCTTGCAGAAGGTTTATCACTCGTAGATCTATCCAAGGAGCTGGGAAGATATCGAAGAACATTGTCTTCAGTTGTTGAAAATCCAAATATTAAACCAAGGAAACCAAGAAAGTCAGTTTCTGCTCGTGATATTAGAAAAATTGGCCCTCAACTAATCAAGCAGCCGGACAATAACAATGCTGCTGTATTTGACAAGGCTGGAATACCTGACTTATCCAGAAAGACACGCTGCAATGTTTAAACAAAATTGCAAGAAACATTAAGCCCATAGCAAGATCTGTTTTAAACCAAACATAAAGAAAAACGTTTGGCTTGGACTCAGAAATACATGAAAACCAGCTTTAAAAATGTTCTTTTCACCGATAAGGCCAGAGCAACCCTTGATGGACCAGATAGGTGAGCCAAAGTTTGGAGTCCTCTTGGATTCTCTACCCCTCATCGATACTGTCGTCAAAAGGGATATAGAAATGTCATTTTGGGGACTAGAATAATCTGCAATTAACTAATTGGACCATTTTGAGTGCCAGAGGATGTCAAACTGACAAGCCAGTCTTATATTTTATTTTTGAATGAACATAACTTGATGACCTTCTATTGGCGCATCACCACAAATTGATTTTTATGCACGACAATACGCCACCATACTTAGCCAAGTCTACAACATCCTCCCTTAAATCATTAGGCATTAGTGGAGAACATCTGATGACATGGCAACCTTGTTCTCCAGATGTAAAACCAATTGAGCAGCTCTGGTCAATAATAAAGATAAAGGTTTATGAAAGAGGTGTTACATTTTCGTCAAAGGATGAACTTTGGAGGAAGATTTTGGAAGTTTCCTATAGCATCACATCATCTCAAATACACCGATTGAGAGTAAATATACACTTTTCGACACTTGCAATAAAGTGATACACACTTAAAATTACCAGAAAATAGAAAAGTTAGTATAATTTTAAAGATATTTATTCAAATTCCACAAAAATCAGGGAAATAAGGCACCTTGCTATGCTTTTCCAGTGTACGAAATTTCACTTCTCTGCGTTTCATAGCAATTTCAAAATTAAAAAAAAATATTTACATGGAATAAAGCGATACACAGAGTTTATAGTTGGATACTATTATTGATTGTTTTACCTATATGGTATTCGGTTGTAGGAATTTATGACATGATGATTCGTAGATGGTTGGTTGGTTGTTTTTGTTTTACGGCATATCAACCATTTTCAGGTTATTTAATGCCAAATCCAGTTATTTTGATGAAAAAATCTTTAATAGAATATTTGTTTTCAAGTCGGTTTCTACTTAACCCATAGTTGGGACCCTAACAGTTACTACCACTCCGGGTCAGAGTGGACCTGGGAGCAATGGTAATTAAAGGGTGGCTCCACACTCCCCTAAGCTCGTAAACTGGGTCCTCACCATCGTATATAGTTTAAGGTCATATCCAGGACCATGACTCGTAGAGAGTATTTTTATGTGTATTTTAGTTTCAGTATAGTTTTATAGTCGTCCATAATTGTGTTTAGTTGTTTGTTTCCATTTCAGGTTGTTCGTTACTTTGTTTATTTGTTCTTTAATTCAGACATACACATGTTCACATGCCGTTTCTCACGGAATCAATCGGAATCAAACAACGCTGAACCTACTCAGTACTAAATGGATGACCATTTGCTTATACTAGATGTTGTAGGTGGTTTCTTATTATATCGGCATTCCTTCCAATATCCCGGATCTCCCTTTGCCACTGGAATAAAACAGAACACATTTAAGAGTAGTTGTGTTTGTGCATTGTTCAACAATTACTTCATAATCTCACTCGCTGTTACCCTTAAATGAAGTATCTCAAGGCTTAACGTTTTTTTTTTTTTTAGTAAATTGTGCATTATTTGTGAAGATACTATTGATTTTAGCATTATAATATCAAGTATTCGTATAATTATGACGATGTTATAGCTAGGGCTATGACAACAGCATATTCTTTTTTATTGTTTTTACTCTCGAGTATATATCCGACACAGTTAGACACAATCAACCGAGGATCACATCACTCTACATAAAAACATATGATATCAATGTATATACACCTGAGAATCAAAACAAGGAAAACAATATACTGTTGTCATAGTCCTAGTTATAACATATCTCTGTAGCAGTTTCAACATTAATAAATCTTTAAAATTTTCTAAATAGGGTTTTCATTTTTAAAGCCTGCGTGTTTTCTTGGAGAATTTCGATTTCACGGTTTAATGTGTTGTGTGTATTCTTAGGGGACATGGAATTGTTTTAATGTTTTGTAAATAGATTGCTTTAAATGCCTAGGTATTTTTCTGCGATTTTCCATTGTGAAGAATAACTTATTTTAATGCGATGTTAACTGCTTGCATAATTGGCATTTTCTTCATAAATGACGATGGTGTACTGATTGCAATATTCATTCTTTTTATGCCATCGTTTGTATCGTAGCTAGTACTGTTCAATCAGTCATTAAGTAAGCTTAATGAAGTCTCTGAAACTATTGCTGCAAATAAAAAAGGCAGTTACGACGTATACGTGATTAAATTAGCTTATTATGTTTGAATACTTTTTTTCCTGTAGTCGAGTAGTTTTTTCATTGCTAAGCTGTACAATCGACTTGCTAATTTCTTTTACTCTAAGATTTGCGTTCCGTTCCATTTTTTATATTCGCTCGTAGCCGCTATCTTCCGTACGACTTTTAACATTGCCATAAACACACACACACACACACACACACACACACACACACACACATATATATATATATATATATATATATATATATATATGTTTATATATATACACATATATATACTATATATACACACACATATATACTATATATATACATATAAAAATCAAATTGTGTGTGTGAGTTCCTTCCTTATATATATATATATATATATATATATATATATATATATATATATATATATATTAGCCTGTTTAATCATCTTTCAGCTTAGAAAATAATTAATCACACCGAGCGAGTGCATTTTAAACAGTGAAATCTAAAACTTAAGAAATGTATAAAGAAACGTTTACTTATATTTTGGCAACAGTAAAAAACATATTGTCTACAAATTACTTTTAAACCTCGAACGCTGTATTATTCTTAGCGTATTTGCGGTTCATAATGCAATTCTATAAACGTCAGTGAAACTAACTAGCTATATATATATATATATATATATATATATATATATATATATATATATATATATATATATATATATATATATATATATAGTAGAAATGGTAATTAATAAAAACTGACGAAAGTGCCCAATACTGTTGTAGAGCAAATATGCGTTTTATTTTTTATTACCGTATCTTTCTGTTAAGTTACATTATTGTTTCTTCTGTTAAGTTACATTATTGTTTCAGCTACCCGGCCGTTTTTTTTTTGTTCTTTTTTTTTTTTGCCGTCTGTAGCTTCCTCTTTTCTCCGCTCCTCTCGCACCCCTCCCCTGACATCATTCACTCTTTCATCCCATCATAACGAACATTTCTGAGGAAGCTACAGACGGCCCAAAAAACGGCCGGGTAGGTGAAACAATAATGTAACTTAACAGAAAGATACGGTAATAAAAAATAAAACGTATATATATATATGTGTGTGTGTGTGTGTGTGTGTGTGTGTGTGTGTGTGTGTGTGTGTGTGTGTGTGTGTGTGTGTGTGTGTGTGTGTGTGTGTGTGTAGGATAGACATGTAGAATAACGTAAAAATAAAAACAAAAATGGAACGAAAATACAGTATAAAGGATAAGGATGAAAAAATAGATACAGTATAAAGGATAAGGATGAAAAAATAGATGCAGTATAAAGGATAAGGATGAAAAAATAGATGCAGTATAAAGGATAAGGATGAAAAAATAGATGCAGTATAAAGGATAAGGATGAAAAATACATGCAGTATAAAGGATAAGGATGAAAAATAGATGCAGTATAAAGGATAAGGATGAAAAAATAGATGCAGTATAAAGGATAAGGATGAAAAATACATGCAGTATAAAGGATAAGGATGAAAAAATAGATACAGTATAAAGGATAAGGATGAAAAATACATGCAGTATAAAGGATAAGGATGAAAAAATAGATGCAGTATAAAGGATAAGGATGAAAAATACATGCAGTATAAAGGATAAGGATGAAAAAATAGATATAGTATAAAGGATAAGGATGAAAAAATAGATGCAGTATAAAGGATAAGGATGAAAAAATAGATGCAGTATAAAGGATAAGGATGACAAATACATGCAGTATAAAGGATAAGGATGAAAAATACATGCAGTATAAAGGATAAGGATGAAAAATACATGCAGTATAAAGGATAAGGATGAAAAAATAGATACAGTATAAAGGATAAGGATGAAAAAATAGATGCAGTATAAAGGATAAGGATGAAAAAATAGATGCAGTATAAAGGATAAGGATGAAAAAATAGATGCAGTATAAAGGATAAGGATGAAAAATACATGCAGTATAAAGGATAAGGATGAAAAATAGATGCAGTATAAAGGATAAGGATGAAAAAATAGATGCAGTATAAAGGATAAGGATGAAAAATACATGCAGTATAAAGGATAAGGATGAAAAATACATGCAGTATAAAGGATAAGGATGAAAAAATAGATGCAGTATAAAGGATAAGGATGAAAAAATAGATGCAGTATAAAGGATAAGGATGAAAAAATAGATATAGTATAAAGGATAAGGATGAAAAAATAGATGCAGTATAAAGGATAAGGATGAAAAAATAGATGCAGTATAAAGGATAAGGATGAAAAATACATGCAGTATAAAGGATAAGGATGAAAAATACATGCAGTATAAAGGATAAGGATGAAAAAATAGATACAGTATAAAGGATAAGGATGAAAAAATAGATGCAGTATAAAGGATAAGGATGAAAAAATAGATGCAGTATAAAGGATAAGGATGAAAAAATAGATGCAGTATAAAGGATAAGGATGAAAAAATAGATGCAGTATAAAGGATAAGGATGAAAAAATAGATGCAGTATAAAGGATAAGGATGAAAAAATAGATGCAGTATAAAGGATAAGGATGAAAAAATAGATATAGTATAAAGGATAAGGATGAAAAAATAGATGCAGTATAAAGGATAAGGATGAAAAAATAGATGCAGTATAAAGGATAAGGATGAAAAATACATGCAGTATAAAGGATAAGGATGAAAAATACATGCAGTATAAAGGATAAGGATGAAAAATACATGCAGTATAAAGGATAAGGATGAAAAAATAGATACAGTATAAAGGATAAGGATGAAAAAATAGATGCAGTATAAAGGATAAGGATGAAAAAATAGATGCAGTATAAAGGATAAGGATGAAAAAATAGATGCAGTATAAAGGATAAGGATGAAAAATACATGCAGTATAAAGGATAAGGATGAAAAATAGATGCAGTATAAAGGATAAGGATGAAAAAATAGATGCAGTATAAAGGATAAGGATGAAAAATACATGCAGTATAAAGGATAAGGATGAAAAAATAGATACAGTATAAAGGATAAGGATGAAAAAATAGATACAGTATAAAGGATAAGGATGAAAAAATAGATGCAGTATAAAGGATAAGGATGAAAAAAAAAAACATAGAAAGATGAAGTGGTCGCAATATAAATAGAAAGCTATTTTGAGGACACGTTATGCTTCACCCCCATATGTTTACCTTCTTATAACGTGATACTTAAAATAATAAAGCTCCATACAATATTTCAACCAGATGGGCTTAGTAATTTCCAAGAAAACATCTGAAGGTGGTAGTGTGATTACTAAGTACTATTAGTCCCTATTAATCCTAATTCCGAATTGAATGGGTACCATAATGCTTAGTTCGCTACACTTCATCACAATGTCTATAGAGATAGACATACAAACATTCAAAACTAAGAAAAATAAAATATGTAGTACTTATATTATTGTTTGTTTTTTTATATTATTGTTTGTTTTTCGAGGTGTTAATCCAATGAAAACTCCATTACTTATAAGATAGTGTTTAATTTTGTTTCTTGACCAAAATAATTTCAAATTAAAGAGAGTTCTAAATGGAGCGATTAAGCTTAATTTTCTAAAAGCAACATACAACCTCACAGACGGAGATTTTATCTCGAGTCGGGTAGATACTTTCACTGAAAATAGAAAAATGTTTTTGACACTTAGAACGAGAAACGTAAACTCTGTTCGGCGTACAGTATTAAAGTGTAATAAGTAAAATTACAGCAGCTATTAGAAAATAAAGGCAACAACTTTTAAAAGGGTGAGTAAATTTAAATAAATGTCATTCTTAAAAAATAGAAAGTCTATAGAGGATTTCAAGTCTATTATCTTTCATATAATGAAAGTCTATAGTTGGAGGATTTCAAGTCTATTATATTTCAGATAATGAACGTCTATAGATTGAGGATTTCAAGGCTATTATCTTTCAGATAATGAAAGCCCAGCTTGACCACAAGCAGAAATGATAAGAAAGATTGTTCGACAAAAATAACATGAAAAAATGAAGAAACGTTATGAACAACAACAACAAAAATGGAAAAACTATTGCAGAAAAAACAAGAACTATTCTTAATAACTTGAACAATACACTATCCACTGAGAGTAACACGGCGTTCTCGTAGAACACTATATACAACACTATATAGAACACTATGGAGACGTTCACTATGAAGAAAAACATTCAAAAGTTAGGAACTACTAAACTAAGCAAATTCGTAGACTACATCCTACTTAATGAATACACGGATCTGAAGTTCAGCGAAACTCTTAAGTTATTATCAGAAGTTTTCATTTGGCCAAAGAGAACAACAAAGATTATTCTATATTCCTCTCAGTAATAACCAAGCACTGTAACGATTTCAGACGAGCGGAATTGTCATTAGATGATTTTAAACGTCTCATTATCGCTCTTGAACAACTGTCTGCAAAGAATGGCGTAATGAGACGAAGAACACTAGCGAAACTCCAAAGCAAAACTACACTCTACTGAAACTTGGAGGATTTCCAAAGAGTTGTAAGCGTGAGAATCGATTTTAAAAGCAAAGAGGAAGCATATATCAGAAAATTACATTCAAAATTACTTCCCTGAAAAAAGAGAAATAAAAGCATTTGTTAACCCACATATTTAGTATAAATCAGAACATACATTTGTAAAAAAGCGACAAGAATATGGCCACCACATTTTTCAAAACCAGCAAACAATATAAAAAAAGAAAAAAAAATACATCCAAAACACATATCACTAATGTGGAGCATGTCATTAAAAAAAAATAAGGGATCGTATTACAGGCTTTACATCTAATTGTAAACGATGGCGATATGGTGTATGTTATGCAGCAAAAGAGGCATACTTATAAACATCATCAAAATTAGTTTAAAAATGTCGCTCAAATATCGCTAGCGACACATTACCGGTAGTGAAAGATCCGATCGACGTCATTTTCAGACGCTCGATTTTTACTTACTCCAGCCAATACCAGAACAGCGTCGGTGGGACGGAAAGAGAAAAATTCATCGACCCAATAATTTTCGATTCTATGCAGAAAATATATTTGCAGATTTTTACGGCGGAGAAAATGTTTGGGAGGAACTGACTCATACACAGTATATGAATTCTTTAAAGAATATCAAAATACCGAAAGGTACTACTCTAGTGGGGCAGTCGTAATAAGTACAAATACTCTCCTTCTCTATGCATTCGGGCTTGTTTTAAATACAAATACATTTTCTTAACTATATTTGTGTTCGAGTTTTTCTTAGTCACCTTTCTGGGCCATAATATATTTTTTTTTCAAATCGTATATATATATATAAATATGTTAATGTAACAATGCTTAAAGTGGAATACTTCTATTTTTGTTGAGTGTTGCTGTATGGCTTCGTGTTTCGTTTCACGTTTGGTGATTTCGTTATGTATTTGTATCAACTGTATTTAAAAAAGAAAATTCACCTCTGTGGTCTCTACTACTTCTTAGCCAATTTTTGGTCTAAACATTTGATATTTTATATTAAGTGTGCAAGTTTTTAATCGGTTTTTGGCCGAATATTTGGCTACCATTGGGTCAAAGTTAAAAAGGTTTGACCTTTGCGTTATCTAGCAAATTATTAACCAAATTTTGGGTCTAATCATTTGAAATTTTACATAAAGGGTGTTCAGAAATGTAGCAAGGTTTTTAATCAGTTTGGGGGCGAAAATTTGTCTGCCAAGAAGTCAAAGTTGAAAGAGTTCACCTTTCCAGACTTTATCACACTCCTCCGCCAATTTTGGGTCTTGACACTTGGACTTTTAGATGTAGGTTCATACGACATGGATCAAGCTTTTTAACTTGATTTGAGCCAAAACACTAAATGTCAAGCGGTCAAAGTTTGGGTCAAAGTTAAAACGAATTTGACCTCTCACCCAATTCTTGGTCTAACAATTTGAAATTTTGCATTAAGTGTAAGCTTTTTAATCGTTTTTTAGCCGGAAATTTGTGCTGTCAAGTGGTCACAGTTCAAAGGATTTTACCTTTGCGTTATCTAGCAAATTATTAACCAAGTATTGGGTCTAAACATTTGATATTTTACATGAAGGGTATTCAGACATGCAGCAAGCTTTTTAATCAGTTTTTGGGCAAAATTTTGGCTGCCAAGATGTCAAAGTTGTAAGAATTGACCTTGTAAACTCTACCAAACTCCTCCGCCAATTTGGGGGCAAAATACTTGAAATTTTAGATATAGGTTAGCTGGATATGAGTCAAATATTTAATATACATATACATAATATATGCACATAAAGTTATGAACAGTACATAGGGTCCCCGGGCTGAACTGCTAGTATATATATATATATATATATATATATATATATATATATATATATATATATATATATATATATAATAGGATAACAATAGTATGAAACGAAGTCAAAAAACTATATATTGGTACACATAGAATGGATCACTTATTGAATAATGAAATACAAGCAAAATATCCCCCAAATATTGCTTGAATTCCATTATTCAATAAATTATCCATTCTATATCTACCAATATATAGTTTTGTGACTTCATTTCATACTATTGTTGTCCTATTGTATAAGCTCCAATAATAATTGTTGAGCTTGGCATTATCCAGATAAGTCTCCTCTTGTGGATTTGAACCCTCTCTTTTCCTCTTACGCATTAAGCTATATATATATATATATACGCAATCGCAAAGTACATAAGACTAACCTACTCACACACTCATCTATTGATATAAACACATACACACACACATATATGAGATATACAAAAATACAAGCACACACACACACGCACACATATATAAATTTATACGCATCTACACATGCATACATACTACTGCAAACAGATATATATACACTAATACATTACAACTCAAGCATAAAATCGTAATAAGAATACAAATAAAAAATAAAAAATGCTAATAGTTTAGATTTGTAATAATAAGTATAAATAATAATAATAATAATAATAATAATAATAATAATAATAATAATAATAATAATAATAATAAATATTATTATTGGTAATAATAAGTATTGTTATAATTATCATAAATATACTGAAAATAAATTAAAAATATAGGTAAGAATCTTTAATAAACTTAATAATAAAATATACTAGCAGTATCCGTAAACCGGCGTTGCCCAGTGAAATCAGCTTTTCCTCTCGTAAAAAAAATTAAACTACGGTTCCGTCCGAGGCAAATTGCAGATAGTGGCGCCTGTGGCGGCTTTGTCCGAAATATAAAAAAAAGTAAGTAAGGGAATGCATAAATGCGGAGGTGGAGTTAATGTAAACATTTACCCTCCACAAAACGTAAAGACAAATTTAAAAAATAAAATACAAAGTTAACGTGTGGCCGTCTAGCAAAAGTGGTAAAAACACAACTTTCTGTAGCCAATGTAATTTACATTCAAACTGAAGCGTAGTTAATCGGTGAATAATATAAAAGAAAACGAAATAGTTCTCATGAATAGGAAATGCCAACAAAGAAAAGCAAAAATAATATAAGAGTCGAAAATAGTTTCCAAACCTTAAAAGAAATATTACTACCCGTATTGTTTTATTTTTTCATCAGGACGTTTTATTTTGAAGGAAGGAGAAGTGGATTTATGCCATCGAGAAAAATTATTTTACATTACTACTCTCTGAGGTTTTACGTGGGGCTGAAAATAAGATTTACAATTCCTGCCAACGCGTAGTTTCAAAGATATGAGGAAATGTTAGGTCTAAAAAGATGGTGAGCAATTTCCTCCTATAATGTTACGTAAAATGAGCACCCCTTTATGACCACCTGTTTTGGTGGGAGAGGCACGTACAATGAACTCAATTCAATTTAATCTGTGTGCCCACACGTCGACCCTCCCCCTAAAACAAACAAATAGTAGATGTTTACATTTGCGGAAGGGGGCGGTCCAGACGATCGACTTTGCAAAAAAAAACATAATTCAAAACCTTTTTTTATTTTTTTTATTAAATAGAATGCATTTTTTATAATAAAAAATAATAAATTATTAACATGTGTGCAGTCTAGGAAAAGCGGTTAAAACAACTTTCTGTATGTGGTTAAAAGTAAAGAACCTTACCTCATGCATCGTGCGGCTCGTGTTAGGAAAGAAAAAAAAGAGAAAATAAAAATGACCGCCCCCTGGTATTCATGGACTGAAAATCACGTGATGTGACGAGAGGGGGGAGGGGGAGGGGTATGCAAATGAGATATGGTTGGGTCTCTCTATAAAAGAGCCGACTTCTTTATTTTTGGCGTCAGTGTGGAAAGTGCAGAGAGAAGAGAACAGTTGGATTTGAGTTTGAGACTTTTGATTTGAGGTTGAGTTCAAATTTAACGTCACTGTAGCTAATGTAATTTACGTTAAAAACTAAAGCGTAGTTAATGGTGAAGATTATAAAAGAAAACGAAACGGTTCTCAGCAATAGGAAATGGCAGCAAAGAAAAAAATTAAAGTAAAATAAAAGTAATATAACTTGTGGTAAAGTTTCCAATCCTAAAAATAAATATTATTTATTTTTTATTTTTTTTATCGGGCCGTTTTATTGGGAGGAGTGGATATATGTATATTTTCACCATCGAGAAAAATAATTTAACACTACCCCTTTCGTATGTTTTCGGTGGCGGTGAAAACGAAAATAACGTTTACAAGTACTGCCAACGCGTAGTGTTTAAGATAAATGTTAGTTTTAAGGAAGTGGGATTTACTTTCCTCTAATAATTTTACGTAAAATAACCACCCACTTTATGACCACCTGTTTTGTTGGGAGGCACCTACAATTAACGTAAACCGAGCACTCACACGTTGCCCCCAACACACACACACAAAACCCCACAAATATTAGATGTTTACATTTGCGGCGGAGGGGCTACCCGGACAATCAACTTAGAAAAAAAAGTACAACAAATCTAAAACCCCTATTATTTTTTTTTAATTCAATTTTCACCCCAAACAAGGCACAGTGCCACTTTGAAGTAGGTGGCTACTATCGGGGACATAAGTTGCCGTGACATTATGAAGGGAGATGAGTAGCAAGATGTCTGTTCACATTACACTTGAACTTCTGCATATCAGTAGAGTAGGGAAAGCAGAATCCCGGAAGGGAGTTCAAAGGTCTAGCAATTCTGAGGAAGAAACTATTGGAGTAGAAGGCTTTCTTACACCTAGGATCTCTACTGTGAAGGGATAGCATTTAGCTGCTTGTCGGGTTTGTCGGGAGTATTCACGTCGAAGGGGTACAAGTGCTTGTAGTTCGTCAGAGCATTCACCATTAAAGTACGGCTCATGTTCCCTGTAAACGTTAGACCGAGAAGTTTAAAAGAAGTACTTTCGGGTAATGTGTTCTTGGCCATTGCTATTGGTGGTAGAGAAGGTTTCTTATAATTATTGAAGAAAACAAGATTAGTCTTGGCAGCATTGAATGTTTCTGCCATTTCCTTAGATATGGGTTCATTTGTTTCCCCTCGTGCCTGTTAAAGAGAGTGGTGTCTTCAGTAAATATACCCATCTCAGAAACAATTTTATCAGGGAGGTCATTTTATTTATTTTTTTTTTTTTTTTCAATTTTCACCCCAAACAAGGCACAGTGCTACTTTGAAGCAGGGGGCTACTATTAGGGACTTAATTAGCGGGGTCATTATGAAGGGAGAAGAGTAGAAAGATGTTTGTTAACATTACACTTGAACTTCTGCATATCATTGCAGTTGGGAAAGAAGAATCCCGGAAGGGAGTTCCAAAGACCCGCAGTTCTGGGGAAGAAACTATTGGAGTAAAAGGCTTTCTTGCACCTAGGGATTTCTACTGTAAAGGGATGAGACTTAGTAGCTTGTCGGGTTTGTCGGGGGTAGTTACGTCGGAGAGGTACAAGTGTTTGCAGTTCGTCAGAGCATTCACCATTAAAGTATTTGTAGAACAGGCAGAGGGATGCAACATCTCGTCGATGGGACAGAGGCTGAAGCCTAGATGACAGTTCCATACCTATCAGGTTGGCGACTCTCTTTTGAACCCTGTCCAGGAGCGAGAGACAAGCAGCAGATGCACCAGCCCAGATGTGACAACAGTACTCCATACATGGGCGAATGGTTGCCTTATAGAAGTATAGGATACTGTCAGGCGTAAGTAGTATTCTAGCACGGTAGAGGGAGCCAACCTTCCTTGCAGCAGCCTTGGCAATGCTCTCAATGTATCTATTCCAGTTCATATTCCCTGTAAACGTTAGGCCGAGGAGTTTAAAAGAAGTACTTTCAGGCAATGTGTTCTTGGCCATTGCTATTGGTGGTAGAGAAGGTTTCTTTTAGTTATTGAAGGAAACAAGCTTAGTCTTAGCAGCATTGAATGTGACCAACCATTTTTGTCCCCATTCCACTATGGATTGGAGGTCATCCTCTAGTGTTTCTGCCATTTCCTTGGATATGTGTTGATTTGTTTTCCCCTCATATCTGTTATAGAGTGGTGTCATCGGCAAATATACCCATCTCCGAAACAATTTTATCAGGGAGGTCGTTTATGAATATCAAGAATAATAGAGGTCCAAGGATAGACCCCTGCGGTACTCCCGCATTTATGTCATATTGTTTGGATGTACGTCCGTCGAGGACAACTTTGATTTTTCGCTGATTTTTTTATATAATGTTGAAAACAAAATAATACAAAATAGTACAAAAAATTATTAACATAACGACTTGTTGCTCTTCTATGCTCGTGTATATGTTTTTCGAATGGATGGAGCAACATGGTAAACACATACGCACACACAGAGACACACCCACTCAAGAACGTGTGTAAGTGTTTCGACCGAATAGGGTAATTCTGTAAACGCACACACGCACGCACGCACGCTCACACACACACACACACGCGCACACACACACACACACACACACACACACACATGTACGAAATTGCCAGTGGAGCGAGTAGGTTGAAGGAGCAATGGTTCTAAAATGATATGCATAATATCTTTTAGCAATTTATATTCCAAAGGAAATGTTGTAGGCGTTTTGAAGCGAAGATAAGCGCACGAAGTAACGAACGTACGAATAAGGCGTGTATCTGGTGTCAGACCCACGCACAGGGAGACACACGAAAACGAACTGAGCATCGCACGAATGGGTGAAAATAAAAAAGGAAAACACTTATAAATACGAAATATATATATATATATATATATATATATATATATATATATAGATAGATAGATAGATAGATAGATAGATAGATATATGTATAAACTTTTGAAGGATGAGATGTAGGTAAGATATTTTCTCATGTTTTTCCTCATAAGGAAAATGGATTCCATATTGTTAATTGTTAAAGTGTTTTTTTTTTATTCCATACATCTTATGAAAGGCTGTCCTTGTGAAAATTTGAGCTACCAATATAAAAATGTATGTATGTATGTTTGCATGTCTGCCTAAAATTTCGACAGAGGCAACGGATTTTCACAAGATCAGTATCGTTTTTAAGCTCGACCTTTCAAACGAAAAATATCGAAAAATTGGCTAAAAATATATATTTCTTCACCCTCAACTGGGCACTTTTTACAGAGAGGGGTCGCTTTTTTCGCCAATATTGTCGGAAGTCATCTCCACTTTTCGATTGTCTAACCTAAATTTAAACCTACGTCACTTCCGGTTTAGGGATGGTCGTAACAGCAAAGACGTCACGTTTTTCCCATTCTTTTCCTCCTTCGTGGTACGGGTTCGAGCTTGCCTTCCTACTACCACTTTTTTCTTTTGCTCAACACACACCTCCAAACACCCGGGAAACGTCGGGCACCCATACTAGTATATATATATATATATATATATATATATATATATATATGCGTGTGTGTGTGTATATATATAAATTCGTATTACTGTCTGTTTGTTTGTTTACAATTTAATTAATATATACAAAACGTGTCTTACTTTAATCCTTCATTTATTTCTATATATAGTATGATACTTGCAAAAATATGTAATTAAGATATCACCTTATTTGCATATGACATTAAGAAAAATCGATTTTACTAAATACCGATATCTTAGTTAATGATTTTAGCGAAAGAATTATTTTCAGTATTATATTTAAAATTGTTATTTAATATATTTTAAACAGCAATTATATTGATAATATATTTAATTTAATTTATTTTGGAATTAATATTTCCAACAGAGCGACCTTTTTTAACACTAGATGCTATCCACAAAAACAAACATTCATCAAATATCATTTGATAATTTCATTAAGTTTCTAGTTGGATAAATAATTCTGTGTAGATAGAAAAATATTTGGCTTTTATTGTTTTTGTTTTAATATTCAAATAAAACACTTTCGAAAAAAACTGAAAAGATTTTATTTGTTTGTTTTATTTTATTCCTTAAACGGAGCGTTGTTTAATATCTAAAAAAAAAAATAAAGATCTACTTCCCTCCCTCTAAATTCCACAGTTTACACTTTTTTCTTTTTTCACGTTAATTTCATCGATTACAAACTTAATTTTCTAATTAAAAAGGTAGCTTTATACGACGTGACCCAGCGGCGTTTAATCCCTGAATAAAATGGAGATCTACTTTTTTTCGGCCTAATACATTTAAACAGCCTTTATAAATATTGAGAGAAAAAATTTTGAAAAAAAAAATGAATAAAATAACATGTTAGAATGGGGGATCACTTTTCTATATAAATTTAACGTAAAATGAGCACCCGCTTTTTGGCCACCAAGCGTTCAACGAGACATGTCACCTCTAGCATTTTTCAAGCTTGGCGATTGAAAGGGACTGCAAAATCTGACAAATGCAATTTGTTTTTTCTGGCGGGGCGCCGAAATTACATTGGAAACATAAAATAACGATAAATTTGATTATTTCTTATGAGACTATTCTCTACTTCCACCTAACAAACCCCAAAATATGACAAATTTAATTTAGGGGGGTACATAAATTGATACGTAAATTGAGTCACTTACTAAGCAGTCAACAACTCATAAACAAGCAAATAGTTCAAAGAGGAAATTAATAATTCCCCCTGTAATGGGCCGGTTATATCTGAGAACTTATAGCTATCCACCAGAATTTGATAATACTAATTCTCTAGTAGCCCTGCGAATTTCTATTTCTAAATTCTAGATATATTGTATAAATATATATATATATATAATTCTCTCTCTAGATTATATATATATATATATATATATATATATATATATATATATATATATATATATAAAACCAAAATAAACAAAAAAAAGAAACAATATCTAGGTAAATCGTGATATATAACAGCAGTAACGCGAGATCGTCTAATGGTTTACGCTTCTTACCATGGAGTTCCGATATCGTGTTTCGTTATCTTCAGCTACTATGATGAGTCATAGAGGATGAAACATGTGTCAGTGGGTAATTATGTTTTAAAAACGTTATATATATATATATATATATATATATATATATATATATATATATATATATATATATATATATCCAGAAATTTGGATTTTAAGGGATCAGAGTTCAACGACTTGAACTTTGAGAACTCTACCAAACTCCTCCGCCAATTTTGGGTCTAAACATTTGAAATTTTAGATATAGGTTTCTTGGACATGGATCTAACTTAATAACTTGATTTGAGCTCAAAACAAGAAATGTTCAGGGGTCATAACAGGGGTCAAAGTTAAATAAAATTTGACCTCTATGGTCTCTACCAAATTACTCAGACAAGTTCTGGCCCAAACACTTAAAATTTGACATAAAGGGTATTCAGAGATAGCGCAAACTTTTTAATCGGTTTGGGTCGAAAATTTTTAGTTACCAATATATAAATGTATATAAGTATGTATGTTTGCATGTCTGCCTAAAACTTTCGACAAAGGCGACGGATTTTACCAAAATCAGTATCGCTTTGAAGGTCGACCTTTCAGAGGACAAATATCGAAAAATTGGCTAAAATCATTAATAGCTTCACCTTCAACTGGACACTTTTCTACAGGGGGGAGTCGCATTTTCGCCGATATCCTCTCCTTACGATTGTCTAGCCTAAATTAAAACCTCCGTCACTTCCGGTTTGGCGGTGGTCGTAACAGCAAAGACGTCAGGTTTTTTCCCCTGGTATTTTCCTCCTTCGCGGTACGGGTTCGAGCCTGCCTTCCTACTACCCCCTTTTTTGTGCAGCATACACATCCAAACACCCGAGCAACGCCGGGCTGAAATGCTAGTATATATATATAAAAGTGAACGTGTCTGTGTATGTATCTGTGTGTGTGTGTGTGTGTGTGTGTGTGTGGTGGGGGTGTACATGTCCCTACGCAATAACTCTGTCAATTTTCAGTCTACAGACTCGAAATTTGATATACAGGGTACTGAGATTTGGAAAAAGTCTAACGATTTGACCTTTGAGAAATCTACCAAAGTCCTCTGCCAATTTTGCGTCTAAATACTTGAAATTTTAGATATAGGTTCCTTGGACATGGATCTAAGTTAATAACTATATTTGAGCTCCAAACAATAAATGTTAAGGGGTCATAATAGGGGTCAAAGTTTAAAAAATTGACCTTTTTTTTTTTTTTTTGCTCAACATACACCTCCAAACACCCGGGCAACACCGGGCTGAAGTGCTAGTATATATATATATATATATATATATATATATATATATATATATATATATATATATATATACCTACGTCTTGAGCACTGTTGAAGTAAATACTTAAAGTGTACGTATAAAATTATAATTTCGTATATTAATTTATGTGATTAAATGAAGCAGTCATTTTGGAAAAAGAAATCCAGCAGAGTGCTCAATTAAAAGGAAAATCCGAAAAATAAGAGCGTATTTATATTTTGTATTTTGTGTACAGAAAGTTGTCAGATGAGATAAGTCATTGGTACCGTCGGTTTCAAAGCCGATAATTAGGACCGTTTTAGATATCGGCATCAATCTCTCTTCAGCCAATAGTCTTTGTCATGAAAAATACTTCCTGACTTTTAAATGAAAACTGAAGCTATCTTCATTAGAAGTGGAAACATACTTCATGCCTACAACTTCCATATGAAAATTTGCCCATGTATCTATTTACTTAATTATACATACGGAATTCACCATAGCTTATAATTTACCTCCAGTTATACCCGTACTGTATTGCACTTACATGTTAACCATCCTGTCATCTAAAATATTCAGAGTAGGCACAAAAGTTTTTAGTTTAATTCTTAATATCAGGTCATACTGTAACTAAGCTAACATAAATAAAAATAAAAAATCTAAAGGAAAATACCTTAAATCATGTATTAACTCTTTTCTAACAAACATGTATGAACTTTTACTCGCCCCCTCTTCCAGTAACAATGAAATCGCAATGTCCCTTATTCACTTTGAGGAGTGTAACTTTTCAGTACATATATAACCTTTACAAACTAATCCAGTAACATTAACTACCCATGCGGGATCGCAGAAATATCTGGATTAGGACCCAGGCGCGTTGCAAACCCTCATGGTGCTGATGGACCCGTAGATATTCCCAGGTTCTCCGTCTAAGAGAAGGAAAACTCTAAAACTAAATATAAGGGGAGGGAGGCCTCTTCAGTCTTGGATGACAACCTTCCTAGAGCTGGTGATTCAAACAAATTACCGGTTTGCAAACCTAAGCTGCTTAAGGAGTAGATAAGCTCTGTCTATTGCCCAGCTTCCATACTCCTTCGTTACCTATTAGCCAGGCGTAGAGGTACTATCACAGGGATTCGACAGAAACACTCAGTGGTAGATTTGTTTCCTGACTAGGGCAATGAACGCCGTTTTCCCCGCTCCCGACACTTCCCATCCTTCTAAACTGGGCACTTGGGAGTGCTTGAGTGCCATATATGCCAGTGTAATTAGATTTGCTGATGGGTTGAGGGTACCGAATTGACAGTTCCTGGCTGCTGTTCCCGACTGGAAAGGGACCCTGCACTCATCCCTGGTGGGCTTTCATGGGGCAAGAATCCTAGTAGATGAAAGGTCAACTGATGGTCTACTTGTGTTGCATGTCTGGTATTCTGCATAACCACTTGTTCAGAAACCTCTTACCAAAACTGAAACTATTTTTAAAAAAATGACAGTACAATAAAAAAAAAAAAATTACGCTTAAACCAGGCTTAAATTCGAACAAAACCTACTTATCTCCTCCTTTGAGATTTGCATTTACGAACATCCATGTGCTTAAAACTAATTTAGATGATATTGAAGCAGTTCTCGTAATAAACACCTCAGATGTCTTAGTAGTAAGTGAGACTAACCTACACTCCTCCGTCCCCTCTATTCAAAACACCCTACCCTTGACTAGATAAACAAACCGGAACAAATCGGACGACCAAACGACAGCATAACATTAGCTACTTTTAATTCCTCTACCGCTCTTCCTCGACTCAAGACTGCATCCTAATAAACAAAGTCTCTGACAGCATAGATACAGCACTATCCCTCGACACTTGTGCACAAGTGCATGTATTTGGTGACTTCAGTGTCCACCACAGCAACTGACTTGGATTCTCTACTTACACAGGCGCAACTGGTAACGCACCACATAGCTTCTTTATATCTCACTTCCTATCACAGGTGGTTACGTTTCCAACCCGTTTCCCAGACAAGCAAGAATAACACACGCATCACTTCTAGATCTGTTTCTGACCACAGTTCGAGATTATTGTATAACGAATGTAAGAGAGTTTTTTACTCCAGTAGTTTCTTTCCCAGAACCGCTAGGCTTTGGAATTCTCTTCTTGATCACTGCTTCCCCAACTCTACTGGCATGCACATGTTCAAGTGTAACATGAACCGACATCTTGCTGCCCAACTCTCTACATAGTACCCCAGTAGCTTATGTCCTTGATAGTAGCCCCCTACACCAAATTGGCAATGTGCCTTGTTTGGGGTGAAAATGTAATTAAAAAATTTTAAATAATAGTTAACTTTATATTTTACTAGCAGTATTACCCGGCCTTGCTCGGGAATTGCTTTGATGCCTTTTTTATGCTTATTTGGATCCGTATCTTTGGTAATTCCAGTATTTTATTTTATTTTATTTTGTAATCCGAAAATCATTTTAGTAAATTTCGGTTATATTGACACTTTACTGATGAACATATCCCACAACACAGTCGATACAACGTGCCAGCAACAACTCTAATTTCTCTGATTTGCCCCCTTAGGAGCTATTCTTCCTGCTTCAAACCAGCTACTTTGGCGAGATTTTGGGGGCAATGATTTATTGAACCGTATGCGAAAGAAACCCAAAATCAACATCGACTATCTATTCGTTGTAAGAATTTATGTGGTTGTCACTGTATAGTTCTATAATTAGTCAACTGTGTCGAAAAATTCCTTATCTTATGTTGTCGAGCATGCTACTTGTGCTTGGTTGTTGGGTGCCTATGTTTTGTTAAACCAACATATAAGAAACATCTGAATCATATTTTCACTTAATATGTGTCTAGACTGTTTTGCAATTTCTTCAGGACCAGTTACTTGTCAATTATAAAGTTTTATTAAAGTACCGTAATATTTTAGTTTTATATTGCAAAAATGATAGATATTCTTAAAATATACACGCACGTAAATTTTCCAATCTTATAGATAAACTTCTTCCCTGTGCGGCAGATTCTCTGTACGAGAGATCTGAAAGGAGGTGACAGCCTGATGGACAGTATGTCACCAGGTATACGGTCATCAGCAAGATCAGACCACTAGAGGTAGTAAGTGTGGCAGTCATCGAGGGACATCTTCAGAGAGTCTTTATATCGTTTCTTTGGTGCCACTCTGTCGCGGCGGCTAATAGATAGTTTGCCGTTTAAGACTATCTTAGGCAGGCGATGATCCTCTATTCTGGAGACGTGTCCGACCAAACGTAGCTGTGACTTCAGTAGTATGGACTCAATGCTGGTTATTTCCGCCCGCTCGATGACCTCAACATTGGTGACATAGTCACTCCAGTGGACGTTGAGAATGGTGCAGAGACAGCGCTGATGAAAACCCTCAAGGAGTCGTAATTGGTGGCAGTAAGTTGTCCATGAATCAGAGCCATATAGGAGGGCGGAGTGTACTACAGTCTGCCAAAAGTGCTGTTTGCCTTGGCCAGTTTGCTGTCGATTTCCCTGTTGAGTTTGGCATCTGATGTGATGGTACACCCCAGGTAGGTAAACTGGTGAACAGTCTTCAGCTTAGTCTCGCCAATGGTGATGTGGAGGTGGGTGGTACTCTACCCGAGGAGCGGGCTGATGGAGGACTTCCGTCTTTTTCAAGCTAACCTCGAGTCTGAAGAGCTGGACAACCTCTGCAAAGCAGGATGTGAGATAGATGACAATATATATATATATATATATATATATATATATATATATATATATCTTAGCAATGTAACCCAACATTGCCCGGGACTGAATGATAGTCAACAAATGCTTCACACTCACATATTTTAATTGTCATCAAATTCTCGGAGGAAGCTTTACATGCCTCTCGCAGTAAGTTCACAATATATTGTAGTCTACATTGCACTGTAGAGAACCTTCTGTTGAGTTTATAATTTTACATATATGGAGAGTAGACAATGCATGATGGATGCGTTGTCCCCTAACTCTTGCTTCTTTTAATTTGTCCCTCATTCTTCGTTTAGAACGACTGATGTTTCTATCAAAGGAAGAAGAAAAAGCTGTATTTTCGATCGGCAGGATTTTTGCGTTAGCAGTAGCCTGAGATGTCGAAAATTTTCTGTTTCTATTTCTATCCTTGTAACCAAGTCACTAGTAAGGGTGCTGGAGGTAAATGTTTTTCCTGGGCTGACGTTATTCGCTTGATAGCCAGGGACCCGAACCTTTAAGGAGACCGTCCTATCAGCAGGTGCAAAGTACTGGGGCTGCTGTATTGCCATTTCGTGAATGGATTCTGGACCATGCAGTAGCTTCTAGTGCGGCTTCTCAATGCTATATTAATGGGTAATTTTTACGAATTTACCTCAATTTTAATCTACAAAAAATATTTCTTCGCTTATTTTTCTTCCTTACTTTCCCTCTCTGCCCTGCTCTAACTATATCTGTCGACCTATTCCACAAATCCTAAAACTCCATCATGAAAAGTGTCCAGAATTAATAGAGGATTAAACCCAGAACTCCAACTTCCAACGTAAACCCGCCACTACAATGTTTCCTTCTCAAGCATCAGGGACCTACGGTCACAGCATTCCAGATGTGTAAATCTCATTACAGAAGACCACATCAGACGTATTCTTCTTAAGCGAAACTGGCATTGGACCGACTAATTCTCTAGATGAATTTGTAATTAAAGGATATTCTAATTTAATAACCAAATCTGACCCCCAAAATAAGCATGGGCATGGAATATGTGCCTACATTAGAGATAGCTTTCCATGTGGTAGGTACATTTTCAGTAAGGACCCTAAATTACCCTACATGTGCTTTCGGATTGCACTTGCTCACACTACTGCGTTTATATTTTCATTCTGTCGCTCTCATAACAGCGGAGTTACTATCTTTAAGAGCATATCTGAGGAAACTGACCATATCCTGTCTGCTCATTCTTCGGCTAACATTCACGTAGGTGGAAAGTTCAATGTTCACAATGTAGAATGGTTAGCCCACTCAAAAAAAACAGATGATGAGGGGAGGCTGCGTCACAATTTCTCCATTGCTTATTACCTGACTCTAATTGTTCACGAACCAACCCGTGCGTGCCTGACAATGATGGCAAGTTTTCTAGGCCTTTTTCTCACAACTTACTGTGATATATGTTCATCTTCCGTTTTGTTCCCACTGGGATCTTTTGACCACTCGATTATCTCTGTTAAGATATAAATAAAATGTAATAAGTCCTCCGACATACCTCTCCATCGTACAGTGTATCGATATTCTATGACTGACTGGGATAGCTTTCATACATTTATATCCGATCTACCGCTGCGTTCCTTGTTTTAAAAGGATGTCCTCCATAGTATAAACCTGATGTAATGGTTAATTGTAGGTATAGACTGCTTCATACACTCCAAAAATTGTAGGTGTAGGTATATTGTAGGTATAGACCGCTTCATACACTCCAAAAATTGTAGGTGTATGTTAATTGTAGGTATAGACCGCTTCATACACTCCAAAAATTGTAGGTGTAGGTTAATTGTAGGTATAGACCGCTTCATACCCTCCAAAAATTGTAGGTGTACGTGAATTGTAGGTACTGACCGCTTCATACACTCCAAAAATTGAAGGTATGAGTTTATTTAAGCTATAGATTGCTTCATACCCTCCAAAAATTGTAGTTGTTGGTTAATTGTAGGAATAGACCGTTTCATGCCCTCAAAAATTGTAGGTGTACGTATTTTGGAGGTATAGACTGCTTCATAGCCTCCAAAAATTGTAGTTGTAGGTTAATTGTAGGTACAGACCGCTTCATACCTTCCAAAAATTGCAGGTGTACGTTAATTGTAGGTATAGACCGCTTCATAGCCTCCAAACATTGTAGGTGTAGGTTAATTGTAGGTATAGACCGTTTAATACACTCCGAAGATTGTAGGTGTATGTTAATTGTAGGCATAGACCGCTTCATACACTCCACAAATTGTATGGGTAGGTTAATTGTAGGTATAGACCGCTTCATACACTCCAATAATTATAGGTGTAGATTAATTGTAGATATACACCGCTTCATACACTCCAAAAATTGTAAGTGTAGGTTAATTGTAGGTATAGACCGCTTCATACACTCCAAAAAATGTCAGGTGTACGTTAATTGTAGTTATACACCGCTTCATACACTCAAAAAATTGTAGGTGTAGGTTAATTGTAGATATAGACCGCTTCATACACTCCAAAAATTGTAGGTGTAGGTTAATTGTAGGTATAAACCGCTTCATACACTCCAAAAATTGTAGTTTAATTGGAGGTATAGACCGCTTCATACCCTCCAAAAATTGTAGGTATAGGTGAATTGTAGATATAGACCGCTTCATACACTCCAAAAATTGTAGGTGTAGGTTAATTGTAGGTAATGACCGCTTCATACACTCCAAAAATTGTAGATGTAGGTTAATTGTAGGTATAGACCGCTTCATACACTCCAAAAATTGTAGGTGTAGGTATATTGTAGATATAGACCGCTTAATATCCTCCAAGAATTGTAGGTGTAGGTTAATAGTAGGTTTAGACCGCTTCATACGCTCCAATAATTGAAGGTGTAGGTTAATTTAAGGTATAGACCTCTTCATACCCTCCAAAAATTGTAGGTGTAGGTTAATTGTAGGTACAGACCGCTTCATACCTTCCAAAAATTGTAGATGTAGGTTAATTGGAGGTATACACCGCTTCATAACCTACAAATACTTTAGGTGTAGGTTAATTGTACGTATAGACCGCTTCATACACTCCAAAAAATATCAGGTGTACGTTAATTGTAGGTATAAACCGCTTTATATCCTCCAAAAATTGTAGGTGTAGGGGTATTATAGGTATAGACCACTTCATCCCCTCCAAAAATTGAAGGTGTAGGTTAATTGTTGGTATAGACCGCTTCATACCCTCCAAAACTTGGTGTAGGTTAATTGTAGGTATAGACCGCTTCATACACTCCAAAAATTGTAACTGTATGTTGATTGTATGTATAGACCGCTTCATACACTCCAGAAATTGTAGGTGTAGGTTATTTGTAGGTATATACCGCTTCATATTCTCTAAATATTGTAGGTGTAGGGTAATCGTGGGAATCGAGCGATTCATAGCCTCCAAAAATTGTAGATGTAGGTTTATTGTAGATATAGACCACTTCATACCCTCCAAAAATTGTAGGTGTAGGTATATTGTTGATATAGACCGCTTCATCTCCTCCAGATTACTAACCTCCAAAAATTGTAGGTGTAGGTTAATTGTAGGTATAGACCGCTTCATACCCTCCAAAAATTGAAGGTGTAGGTTAATTGTAGGTATAGATCGCTTCATACACCCTCGAAATTGTAGGGGTAGGTTATTTGTAGGTATAGACCGCTTCATACACTCCAGAAATTGTAGGTGTAGTGTAATCGTCAGTATTGACCGCTTCATAGCCTCCAAAAATTGTAAATGTAGGTTTATTGTAGGTATAGACCGCTTAATACCCTCCAAAAATTGTAGGTGTAGGTATATTGTAGATATAGACCGCTTTATACCCTCCAAACCTTGTAGGTGTAGGTGAATTGTAGGTATAGACCGCTTCATAGCCTCCAAACATTTTAGGTGTGGGTTACTTGTAGGTATAGACCGCTTCATACACTCCAAAAATTGTAGCTGTTGGTTAATTGTAGGTATAGACCGCTTCATACACTCCAAAAATTGTAAGTGTATGTAAATTGTAGGTATAGATTGCTTCATACCCTCCAAAAAGTGTAGGTGTAGGTTAATTGTAGGTATAGACCGCTTCATACACTCCAAAAATTGTAGGTGTAGGTGAATTGTAGGTATAGACCGCTTCATACACTCCAAAAATTGCAGGTGTACGTTAATTGTAGGTATAGACTGCTTCATACCCTCCAAAAATTGTAGGTGAAGGGTTATTATAGGTATAGACTGCTTCATCCCCTCCAAAAATTGAAGGTGTGGATGAATTGTAGGTATAGACCGCTTCATACCCTTCAAAATTGTAGGTGTAGGTTAATTGTAGGTATAGACCGCTTTATACACTCCAAAAATTGTAGATGTATGTTAATTGTAGGTATAGACGGCGTCATACACTCCAAAAACTATAGGTGTAGGTTGATTGTAGTATAGACCGATTTATACACTCCATAAATTGTAGGTGTTGGTTAATTGTAGGTATAGACCGCTTCATATCCTCCGAAAACTGTAGGTGTATGTGCAGTGTACGTATAGACCACTTTATACACTCAAAAAATTGTAGGTGTAGGTATATTGTAGATATAGACTGCTTCATATCTTCCAGAAATTGTAAGTGTAGGGTAATCGTGGGTATTGGGCGCTTCATAGCCTCCAAAAATTGTAGATGTAGGTTAATTGTAGCTATAGACCTCTTCATACCCTCCAAATATTGTAGGTGTAGGTTAATTGTAGGTATAGACCGCTTCATACCCTCCAAAAATTGTAGGTGTATGTTAATTGTAGGTATAGACCGCTTCATACACTCCAAAAATTGTAGGTGTAGGTGAATTGTAGGTATAGACCGCTTCATACACTCCAAAAATTGTAGATGTATGTTAATTGTAGGTATAGACAGCGTCATACACTCCAAAAACTGTAGGTGTAGGTTGATTGTAGTATAGACCGATTTATACACTCCAAAAATTGTAGGTGTTGGTTAATTGTAGGTATAGACCGCTTCATATCCTCCGAAAACTGTAGGTGTATATGCAGTGTACGTATAGACCGCTTCATACACTCCAAAAATTGTAGGTGTAGGTTAATTGTAGGTATAGACCGCTTCATACACTCCAAATATTGTAGGTGTAGGGTAATCGTAGGAATAGACAGCTTCACAGCCTCCAAAAATTGTAGATGTGGGTTTATTGTAGGTATAGACCACTTTATACACTCAAAAAATTGTAGGTGTAGGTATATTGTAGATATAGACTGCTTCATATCTTCCAGAAATTGTAAGTGTAGGGTAATCGTGGGTATTGAGCGCTTCATAGCCTCCAAAAAATGTAGATGTAGGTTAATTGTAGCTATAGACCTCTTCATACCCTCCAAATATTGTAGGTGTAGGTTAATTGTAGGTATAGATCGCTTCATACCCTCCGAAAATTGTAGGTGTATGTTAATTGTAGGTATAGACCGCTTCATACACTCCAAAAATTGTAGGTGTAGGTGAATTGTAGGTATAGACCGCTTCATACACTCCAAAGATTGTAGGTGTAGGGTTATGGTAGGTATAGACCGCTTCATACACTCCAAAAATTATAGTTGTTGGTTAATTGTAGGTATAGACCGCTTCATACACTCCAAAAAATATCAGGTGTACGTTAATTGTAGGTATAAACCGCTTTATACCCTCCGAAAATTGTAGGTGTAGGGGTATTATAGGTATAGACCACTTCATCCCCTCCAAAAATTGAAGGTGTAGGTTAATTGTTGGTATAGACCGCTTCATAGCCTCCAACAATTGTAAATGTAGGTTTATTGTAGGTATAGACCGCTTAATACCCTCCAAAAATTGTAGATGTAGGTATATTGCAGATATAGACCGCTTTATACCCTCCAAAACTTGTAGGTGCAGGTGAATTGTAGGTATAGACCGCTTCATAGCCTCCAAACATTTTAGGTGTGGGTTAATTGTAGGTATAGACCGCTTCATGCCCTCCAAAAATTGTAGTTGTTGGTTAATTGTTGGTATTGACCGCTTCATAGCCTCCAAAAATTGTAAATGTAGGTTTATTGTAGGTATAGACCGCTTAATACCCTCCAAAAATTGTAGATGTAGGTATATTGTAGATATAGACCGCTTTATACTCTCCAAACCTTGTAGGTGCAGGTGAATTGTAGGTATAGACCGCTTCATAGCCTCCAAACATTTTAGGTGTGGGTTAATTGTAGGTATAGACCCCTTCATACCCTCCAAAAATTGTAGTTGTTGGTTAATTGTAGGTATAGACCGCTTCATACACTCCAAAAAATGTCAGGTGTACGTTAATTGTAGGTATACACCGCTTCATACACTCAAAAAATTGTAGGTGTAGGGGTATTATAGGTATAGACCACTTCATCCCCTCCAAAAATTGAAGGTGTAGGTTAATTGTTGGTATAGACCGCTTCATAGCCTCAAAAAATTGTAGGTGTAGGGTTATGGTAGGTATAGACCGCTTCATACCCTCAAATAATTGGTGTAGGTTAATTGTAGGTATAGACCGCTTCATACACTCCAAAAATTGTAGCTGTATGTTGATTGTATGTATAGACCGCTTCATACACTCCAGAAATTGTAGGTGTAGGTTAATTGTAGGTATATACCGCTTCATATTCTCCAAATATTGTAGGTGTAGGGTAATCGTAGAAATCGAGCGATTCATAGCCTCCAAAAATTGTAGATGTAGGTTTATTGTAGATATAGACCACTTCATATCCTCCAAAAATTGTAGGTGTAGGTATATTGTTGATATAGACCGCTTCATCTCCTCCAGATTACTAACCTCCAAAAATTGTAGGTGTAGGTTAATTGTAGGTATAGACCGCTTCATACCCTCCAAAAATTGTAGGTGTAGGTTAATTGTAGGTATAGATCGCTTCATACACTCTCGAAATTGTAGGGGTAGGTTATTTGTAGGTATAGACCGCTTCATACACTCCAAATACTGTAGGTGTAGTGTAATCGTCGGTATTGACCGCTTCATAGCCTCCAAAAATTGTAAATGTAGGTTTATTGTAGGTATAGACCGCTTAATACCCTCCAAAAATTGTAGGTGTAGGTATATTGTAGATATAGACCGCTTTATACCCTCCAAAACTTGTAGGTGTAGGTGAATTGTAGGTATAGACCGCTTCATAGCCTCCAAACATTTTAGGTGTGGGTTACTTGTAGGTATAGACCGCTTCATACCCTCCAAAAATTGTAGCTGGTTGTTAATTGTAGGTATAGACCGCTTCATACACTCCAAAAATTGTAAGTGTAGTTAAATTGTAGGTATAGATTGCTTCATACCCTCCAAAAATGGTAGGTGTAGGGTAAGTGTAGGTATAGATAGCTTCACACCTTCAAAAAATTGAAGGTGTAGGTTAATTGTAGGTATAGACCGCTTCATACCCTCCAAAAATTGTAGGTGTAGGGTTATGGTAGGTATAGACCGCTTCATATACTCCAAATATTATAGTTGTTGGTTAATTGTAGGTATAGACCGCTTCATACACTCCAAAAAATGTCAGGTGTACGTTAATTGTAGGTATAAACCGCTTTATACCCTCCAAAAATTGTAGGTGTAGGGGTATTATAGGTATAGACCACTTCATCCCCTCCAAAAATTGAAGGTGTAGGTTAATTGTTGGTATAGACCGCTTCATAGCCTCAAAAAATTGTAGGTGTAGGGTAATTGTTGGTATAGACCGCTTCATACCCTCCAAAAATTGGTGTAGGTTAATTGTAGGTATAGACCGCTTTATACACTCCAAAAATTGTAGCTGTATGTTGATTGTATGTATAGACCGCTTCATACACTCCAGAAATTGTAGGTGTAGGTTAATTGTAGGTATATACCGCTTCATATTCTCCAGATATTGTAGGTGTAGGGTAATCGTGGGAATCGAGCGATTCATAGCCTCCAAAAATTGTAGATGTAGGTTTATTGTAGATATAGACCACTTCATACCCTCCAAACATTGTAGGTGTAGGTATTTTGTTGATATAGACCGCTTCATCTCCTCCAAAATTGTAGATGTTGGTATATTGTAGGTATGGACAGATTACTAGCCTCCAAAAATTGTAGGTGTAGGTTAATTGTAGGTATAGACCGCTTCATACCCTCCAAAAATTGTAGGTGTAGGTGAATTGTAGGTATAGACCGCTTCATACACTCTCGAAATTGTAGGTGTAGGTTATTTGTAGGTATAGACCGCTTCATAGCCTCCAAAAATTGTAGATGTAGGTTTATTGTAGGTATAGACCGCTTCATACACTCCAGAAATTGTAGGTGTAGGGTAATCGTCGGTATTGACCGCTTCATACCCTCCAAAAATTGTAGGTGTATGTTAATTGTAGGTATAGACCGCTTCATACACTCCAAAAATTGTAGGTGTAGGTGAATTGTAGGTATAGACTGCTTCATACTCTCCAGAAATTGTATGTGTAGGTTAATTGTAGGTATAGACCGCTTCATACCCTCCAAAACGTGTAGGTGTAGGTTAATCGTAGGTATAGACCGCTTCATAGCCTCCAAAACTGTAGGTGTAGGTTAATTTTAGGTATAGACCGCTTCATACACTCCAAAAATTGTAGGTGTAGGTTAATTGTAGGTATAAACCGCTTCATACCTTCCAAAAATTGTAGATGTAGGTTAATAGTAGGTTTAGACCGCTTCATATCCTCCAAAAATGGTAGGTGTAGGGTAATTGTAGGTATAGATAGCTTCACACCTTCAAACAATTGAAGGTGTAGGTTAATTGTAGGTATAGACCGCTTCATACCCTCTAAAAATTGTAGGTGTAGGGTTATGGTAGGTATAGACCGCTTCATACTCTCCAAAAATTACAGCAAAAACCTAACACGTGTCGTGGTTCTCTCTAGAACGCGAAGAGTTTTATGCTAAGTTCGTCAAGTTTAAAGTAGCTGAACAGTGCTTGGTTCCCACCAATTTTGGCAAATAACCAATAGGTCCTGAATAGGAGTGTGTATGTAAGGTATTTAAGCATTGTCTTTAGGAGGATTGTTTCCCAGAATCCTGAGAAAACCTCATCATCATCGTATTTAAAAATTGAGGTGATCTCTCATTTTCCTCTTAATACAGACTAATCAGCCTCCTCAGAAAAAATAACCTCTTCAGTGACATGCAATATGGCTTCCGTACTACTAGATCTACAGTAGATATACTAACAGTTATATCTCATAAAATTAACGAATCTCTCGACCGAGGCTTCCTTGCTAGGGCAATCGCCTTTGACATATCAAAGGGCTTTGATAGGGTATGGTATAAAGGTCTACTCCACAAAATCTCTAGCTACGTTATAGCTGGAAATGTCTTTCAATTATAAAAGCATTTCTTTCTGATAGGTCTAAAACAGTAGTAGTTGATGGGCAGAAATCTGCAAACTCACAATATTAATGATGGAGTCCCTCAGGGATCCATTGTGGACCCAACTTTCTTCCTCATCTACATCAATGATCTCTCAAATCACATGCGAAGATCATTCGTAGACATTTATGCTGACGACAGTACACTCTATGGAAACACTTCTATAGCAGTAAACGTCGAAGTTCTATCTGATTCTATCTCCTCTGATCTTGAGCACGTAGTTTGAATGGGAAAAGAGGTTGCTGGATAATTTTAATGCATTTAAAACCAAGCTTCTATTTTTCCATCATCAACGCTCTGATCCTCGACTGGCATTAATCGAAATAAATGGCTCTCGTCTTGGGAAACTCCATGTTTTGACAAACTTCTACATCTGACCTTTACACCTGATCTGAGATGGAATACTTACATTAAATCCGTTGCCAATGTCGCTGGAAAAATGGTGGGATTGTTCTACCGTACCAGTAGATATCTCATTGTTGATGCGATTCTCTATCTGTATAAAAGCCAAGTACGACCCAAGATGGATTATTGTTGCCACATATTGACAGGAGCTCCTGGAATCACCTCATTTTGTCTTGACAGAGTTCAAAATAGACTTTTTATCCTAGTTTGGGATTACTTTTTCTCTTCCCTGCAACCTCTCTCCCACAGAAGAGAAGTTGCGAGCCTGTCTCTGCTTCATCGTTATTTTCATGGCAAGTGTCGTCTGATCTCTAACCTATGGTCCCCCTGCTCCAACTTTCACGAAAGACACTCGTCTAGCTAAAACCACTATCAAAAATTTTCCCCACTCTTTATCTGTACCTAAACATAAACATAGATTCCATGAACAAAGTTTATTTCTCAAAACTGCACACCTGTTGAACTCGGTTCCGTTTTCCTGCTTTCCGACTGACTACAATATGGTTGTCTTAAAGTCCTACGTGAACAAATTCTTGATGAGTTAAGTAATCCAATTTACCAAATTTCTATTACTAACGATGTCTACATCATGTTTTCCTTGACCACTCGCTAACCCTTATCCTCGAGTGGCCCTCGGGCCTTGATAAGTGATGTCTTCTTTGTAAAAAAATATAATGGCTTTAATTTTAGTTTAAAATAAAAATTAAAGTATCATTGTGAAATAGTGCTTTGAACAGAAACGCTCTGATCCCCATCGGGCATCAATTGTGATGGATGGCTCTCGTCTGGGTGAGGCCCCATGTTTTGACAAGCTTCTGGGTTTGACCTTTACTCCTGATCTGAAATGGAACACGTACATCAAGTCTGTTGCCAAGGTCGCTGGAAAGATGGTGGGATCCTTCTACCGCTCCAGAAGATATCTCACTACTGATGCAATTCTCTATCTATATAAAAGCCAAGTACGTCCAAGGATGGAATACTGTTGCCATATCTGGGCAGGAGCGGCCAAAAACAGCCTATCATGCCTTGACAGAGTACAAAATAGACTTCGTGGCTTAGTGGGGGATGCCCTTTTCTCTACCCTGCAACCTCTCTCCCACAGAAGAGACGTTGCGAGCCTATCCTTGTTTTATCGTTATTTCCATGGCAGGTGCTCATCTGAACTCCAATCTCTGGTCCCCCCTCGCCAATCTTTCACGAAAAACACCCGTCTAGCTGAATCCAATGTGAAAAATTCCCCCCACTCTATATCTGTGCCTAAATCAAAACGCGGATTCCATGAACAAAGCTTCTTTCTTAGAACTGCACGCCTGTGGAACTCTGTTCCGTCTGCTTGCTTCCCACCGGACTACAACTTGGATGTGTTCAAGTCCAATGTTAACAAATTCCTAATGAACCGCCCCCTTAAGTAAACACTTTATCAACTCTCCACACTAACGTAATGTACTTGCAATAACCCTTATCCCTGAGTGGCTTCCGGGCCTTGATAAGTGGTGATCACTGTGTAAAAAAAAAAAAAACATTCATTTTGAACGCGCCCCTGTCATATCAAAGAACCCACTGCGGATTTTATATATCGGGTCTTTTGGCTTCTCAAATGCACTTGCCATGTTCGGCGGTGTAAGGTGTTAATTTTGGTCAAAAACGCCTGTTATCGATATTTAGCGATGGTGTTCTGACACAAAACTTATCTAACACACTGCCAGTCACATAAAGTACTTTCGTGTTAAATTTCATAAAAATCTATTCAGCAGTATTCGAGTCCGTAAGGAATGAACTCACCAGAACATAGACACACAGATATTCAGACACACAAATTTCCTTTTTATATTATAGTAGAGATTAATACAGTTATATATGTGCGCGTGTGTGTGTGTGTGTGTGTGTGTGTGTGTGTGTGTGTGTGTGTGTGTCTGTAAGTGCGTGTGTGAGTGCATATGGGAAAAATATCCCTTTTCAATTATATCTCCCTCTTTATGAATATCTATGTTTAATGTATGTTATTTTTTTCTCTAAGCATATGCAATAGATAACAAAATAGCTATATTCCAAATACGAGATTTTTTTATCTTACAATGTTGATCCATTTTTTATTTATATAGTAAAGCTATTCACGTTTTTTTTCTCTCGTATAAATATATATTTAATATATATTGTTCTAATAAGCACTAAAAATTTCTTCTTCGACGTTTCTGAGAGTTATCAATTATTATACTCTCAAGCGAATTCCATACTTAGATATGATAGTTTCAAGAAAGAAAGCGGCCTGGAATAAACTCAAAACACACGGAGATAGAAAGTGAGAGAAGCACTCGAGAATTCTAAGCCTCCAAACCCAAACCACTTAAAGGAAAAAGGTATTGGCTATCAATTCCCTGAGCGGTGACAGTGATATCATAATACTACCAGCAGACAAAAGTAATGGTACAGTGTTAATGGATAGAGCAAAATATTCCAATAAATTGGCAGGGCTACTGTAAAGTGAAAAAGAATCCGACCTTAAAACGGAAAGGAAGCTGTCATAGATCGTCAATAAGAATAAGGACCTTATACCATCTGCAAGATACATACAACTAATATAACATTACAGCAAGCTGTATCTATGGAAGAGGGCAAATCGCAGTAATTAGATAAACAAAGTAAATAAGTTTGGAGATAGGTTTTGTCTATCGCTCGCTTTCATATTCATAATAACATAATTCTAAAAGACAATAATAGATCTAACACGAAATAAAACTATGAACACAAAAACATTTATTTCTATATTTTAATAAGTGTGCAACAACGGCATGTTACATGTATTCATTTATACATATTTTGGTTATCCTGACGCTCCGCACTTCTTTGTTTACCTTGGAAGTGACGTCACACAAATCTTATAATACGGATGGCTACAATTGTAAAAATAATTTGTTTTATTTTTCTTTCATTTTGAGCTCCTTTTTTCTCCCGTTGGTCTTTGTTTTCTACAATTAATAAACCAGTTTACAAGTAAAAAATAATTTGTTTTACTTGTATGGTTTTTTAACAGGTGCTTATGCAGTTTAATTAACCGTTTTAACATAAGTAACGTGCCGACATTAACCAAGCAGAAGAACTATTTATTATTTTACACCGCTTCGCTTCCCACCAAATGTAAACAGGTAATTTTAAAGAATTTTCCGATGGTAGAAAGGAAGCCCCCCCCAAAAAAAAGAAGTCGTGGCCAAAAAGTGGGTGATCATTTTACGTTAAATTATTATAGAAAAGTGATCCCCCACTTTTTAAAACTAACATTTCTTCATATCTTGGAAACTACTCGTTTGCCGTAATTTTAAACGTTATTTTCGTTTTCAGCGACCCCGAAAACCTTCAAGAGTGGTAATTTTAAAGGAATTTTCGAGGGTGGAGTAATTCTCCATATTTACCTTTTTTTAATTGAATTGTTAGGTGAAAGTGCAGAATAGTTACAATACACCCTCCCTTCCCCATGTTAAATAATAGGTTTCTAAATAATAGCGTTAAAAAATAAAAAAAAGGAGCTCAAAATGAAAGAAAAATAAAACAAATTATTTTTACAACTGTGGCCATCCGTATCATAAGATTTGTGTGACGTCACTTCCAAGGTAAACAAAGAAGTGCGGAGCGTCAGGATAACCCATATTTTCTATGTTTGTTTATGTATTTGTGTATATATGTGTATACGCTTGTGTAATACGTTTATATCTGCTTACATATGTATTTTTGCGCATATTCTGTAGAGATGTATTTACATGTATATATGTATATATCTATATATTGTTAATAATTCGCTAACCGCCATTATCACGTAATGATATCGTTGATACACCGGTTCTCTTCAGATCACCGGTAAGGCAACGTTGAGCCTGGCTAGTACCAGATGTGTGATTATTTGGGAATTCTAGACGCTGTATTTGCTCTCTACTTTTTTGGCATTGTTTCCAGTCGGCCCAAACCTCCACTTGCTACTGGTGTTTAAAAATAAAAACATGTGAAGACACTAATATAAATAAATACTATATTTGTTAAACAGAATAAACGTCTCAAGAATGATATATCGACCATAAATACCTCTTTATTAATCCAGATCACAACCAAAAAACTTCATCCTTTTTATATTCACAATGTCTCGTCAGTGATAACCATAACACCAATTGTTAAATGGAAAATCAAAAAATCCCCTGTTTTCTATGCCTAAATGGAAAAATATTTATTAAATTTAAAGCCTGAAGGTCTTCATTTTGCTCAAAAGGAAATTATAAAGAACAATTTAGTTCTATTATAAGTTTATATTATTGCCTCTAATAAAAAATTAAAATACATGGTTCTGTAACTTGTATCAAGTTGTTATATTGTGTAATACATCTCCATATCTTTTTGAATTGTGAAATTTAAAAGACTTAGTTGCTAATTAGCTTTTTTTTTTTAATTTTTGTTTACTCAATGCAGTAAAAGTTGAGATATTTTGCTAGTTGTGATTCATAATTAAAATTATAATTCATGTATTTATTTTTCTTTCAATGTATTTCATATGATTATATCAATTTTAATTGTGTATTTTATAAAAATAGTGAAATTTCAAAGTCAATGTTGTGAAAAATGCTGTGAAAATGAAGGATTTTTCAGCATTTTTCTACACGATTTTTAAAATTAAATGCTCAATGTTCAAGATGAGAATCTAATTTTTGGTGTATGTTCTTATCACATCAAATCCCAACTATCATCACCAGCGCCATGTTGATTTTCTGAAAAAAAGTTGCAAATCGACCTGCCCTAATGTGGCAGCAGTACTCAATCCTTGGACGTACTTGGCTTTTATACAGATAGAGAATTGCATCAGCAGTGAGATATCTTCTGGAGCGGTAGTAGGATCCTACCATTTTTCCAGCGACATTGGCAAAAGACTTGATGTACGTGTTACATTTCAGGTAAGGAGTAAAGGTCAATCCCAGAAGCTTATCAAAAATGGACCTCCCCTTGACGAGAGCCATCCATTTCAATTAATGCTAGATGGGGATCAGAGCGTTGATGATATAAAGATAGGAGCTTGGTTTTAGATTAATTAAAAGTAACCAGCCACCTCTTCCCTCAGAACTTTTCCCTAATCAATCACATCTCTGATAGCATAGATGCAGCGCTCTGTCTTGGCACTAGCGCCCAAGTACATGTATTTGGTGACTTTAATGCACACCACAGTAATTTCTTCGGCTTCTCTAGTGACACAGACTCAGCTGATAACATCAAACATTACTTTTCTTTATCCCATTCTCTGGCACAAACGGTAACGTTCCCGGTCCGTCTTTCAGATTGTCACAGTTTCTGAGTATTGTGTAACAAATGTCTGTTGCACTCTCGGGAATGTTGATCATGTTGTGATGATGATGTATACCATCCTAAATTTTCCACCTTAAATTTAAAACCATTGCTCAAAATAACAAGGTACTACAAGAAGGTTGACTAGGAAGCCATCAGGGATCACACTAGGGATGCTCCATGGGAACCATTTCTTACTTCCTGTGGAACAGTGTGCAACTAAGTCGTTCAACGCGAAGCACATGTTCCAACATGAAAGTTTTATACCAAACGTCATTCTCTCAAATGGTTGTCTCTTACTTGCGCAACTGCCATTGCTCAAAAGCAGCATGCATACTGCAATATATCCGTACAAATAAACAAAGTTTATACATGTTAGGAATAATTGTAAGAGCGAAATAGTCACAGCTACGAGAACATACCGAAACTACCGGAAAATCCATTAGGGCACAAAAATTAGGAACTCGTGATTTCTGAAAAATTTATAACAGTGTAATAAAAATTAGCAATTATATTCCCCCTCTATTCAATAACCTAGAGGTTGTTTGCATGGCGACCGAGAAAGTTAACCTGTTTCCCCGACGGTTTACCTCCAACTCTACTTTAAACTCAGCAAACCACTCCCTCCCGGATTTTCATTAGAATTATCTCATTTCTATACGTGTACCTTTCCAAGTGCCTCCTTCCTTCTGGGGAGCAAGATCTTCCGCACAACAAAAACCGATCCCGGTCTGGCCCTACTCACGTGAGGAGACAAATAAATAGGATCATTAGAAAATCCCATTACGTCTATCTGTAAATACTCCTCTTTATTTAAACAAACATAATATTATTAATACCCCAACCGACTAAGACTAAAATAAATAATCACAATCGAAAGAAATTAAAATCTTAAAATACCAAATATAAAAATCAAAATTGAATGAAAACATCCCTACCAATAATCATTGTATCAGGGTAGCTGGTTCCCCAGCCACACATTACAAACGACCTTGTATCACATTTGCTTTCGTAGGGAAGCAAATAAATTTATAATGTTATAAAACTATAAGGCATAACACACATTCTACAAACCAATACAAGAAAATACACACACACACACACACACACACAAACAAACAAACACACACATACTCACACACTCTCCCCTTTGCACTCATTTGACCAAATACCAACGTGCGCCTCGCTTCCATTCAAGTAAAAAAAAAGAAAAAAAGTAGGAAAAGGAGAAGCGTAAGAAAAGACAGTAATGACCATGGTCTGACACCAAATAAGCAACGGTAGGAATGGAACACACCCATGAAGACCTTTAGAATCATTTACATATATTTCTACCACTTGGAAACATGTCACCAAAATGGACTGCGAAAATGCCCGTATCCATTTTTAATACATTTTAAATATATTTTAAATATTTTACATTTTGGATACTTTCTGAAAAGGGCGCTTCACAGAACGTCTGAAACGCGTTAAAAACCATTTCAATGATTTAAGAAAAGTATTACAATAATCTAAATATTTTTTCTCGGATTAAAAATTAAAATACGGAATAATAGAATAATGGTAAAAAATACATACCAATTTTGGGTGACCTTTCTCATTATATATATATATATATATGTGTGTGTGTGTGTGTGTGTGTGTGTGTGTGTGTGTGTGTGTGTGTGTGTGTGTGTGTGTGTGTGTGCGCGCACTTTCCCCACTTCAAAATAAATGTCTAACCAAAACCATAGTTTACCAGGCCACAATATTTGCGAAAGAAACCCTGAATAACAAGAAATATAACGTAGGTATGATTTCCTTAGATTTCAAAACCCGATATTATGACCACAAATGTACATTCAAAAATAAAAAAAACACCACACCGAATGAAAACAACACTAGCAAACAAATACTAGGAACTCAAAGAAAGCGGACGTTCGCCGGTAGTCGAATGGAAAATAGTAAGATAAGCAAACACATGTAAAGACCTAGACGATCCATGTAGATTATGCCATCACGAAAAATTTGCTATCCTATACTTTAAAGAACCCCAACATCTATTAAACTGTAGGAGATGAATAGCGAACAACTGTGTACACAGGATAAACTTTACTCTAGGATAGCAATACAAAATAATTTTTAAAATAACAATAGCAATAGAAAATAAATAAATAAAATAAACATACATGTACATAAATTATAATAATATATAAATACATATATATATATAAACTAACATAATAAAACACACACACATTTAACTACACCTATGTTTAAAATAGGTAAGATCACTAGATATCAACGCTTCTCGTTACAAAAGCACACACAAAGAAAGGGGTGAACCCAAGGTCAACTGGTCATTTGTCCTGTAATTCCCTGCCCATTGGCTGATTAGGAAGGGAGTGGTGGAAACTAGGAATCTGATTGGCTAACTAAAACTCAATAGAAGGTGCGTATATAAAAACGCGAGACAAGCACAACTCTTCGCATAAGCCTGACGAATCCTAGCGTGGATGAAACGCGGAATATTCTGTGTAGCTTAATTGGCATATATATTTTTATAGCTTATATATATATATATATATATATATATATATATATATATATATATGAGAAAAGGCCCCAAATCAATTTCTCCTCAAAAACATAGTTATTTGTTGAATCCATATAAGCCATACCTTCAATTAAAAGACACAGACTCATTCTTAATTGAATTAAACTAATTTAGTAATCCTGTCCACAATCGAACCCAAATCAAGTTTCACATCTGTTGCATATTCTGACCGATATGGGTGAGAAGAAACATGGGGATAGATAATTGAAAGTTTCGAGAATAAAAAGACGTAATAATGTCAATGAACTTATTACTAATCGCATAATTTTAAGATTGTTTAAAAGACTAAAATACCATACCTCATCGAAAGTCGTCTCACTTATTGACACTTTATTCACAGTTAAACGACAACAATGAAAGTTCTTACAGAAAATGATCAAAATTGCCATCGACCAACTTTTCAAAAACTTTTTTCTCAGTAATAAAAAAAGAATTAAATGAATGATGCTTAATTTGTGCAGATCGATTGCCAGCATTTCCAAAGATAGGCACAATAGAAAGCGTTTTTCAATAAGTAGGAAAACGGAATTGAAGCAAACAGAGCCAATAAAAAAAGAGGAAGGAACGTAGAATCACTTGAAGATAAACTATGTCTCAAAGAGACCGCCAACCAGCGTACAATTTCCATGTATATCAAAAACTATGCCTTCAAGAGACTAATATGATTGGAAAGACGTTACAATAATTGGCTGACAAAAAAGTCAATCGCTTCTATTTATTTTGAAGTACAACTATCTAGAAAGTAAAACCTATATATTAGGTTGGTGCAAAAATAATGCCGTTTTTTACATTCAACTTCAAAAGATCATTACTACTTTCATAATAAACTTTATTAATCGAAATAAAAACATTAGAATCGACACATTTTTGCCAACGAGAAACAAGTTTATTCATTCCATTAGCATAGAAATCCGGAGTTCTGGAAGCAATGAAGCCATTGAAGGCCGATTCGGCATCATCTCGACTTTTGAAGCATTTTTCGCGCAGAAAGTTGTCGAGATGCTTGAAAAAGTGATAATCGGTGGGCGAGAGGTTCGGTGAATATGGCGGATGAGGCAGAATCTCGTAACCCAATTCGTTCAGCTTCTGCAGGATCAGTTGAGCAACATGCGGGCGAGCGTTTTGATGGAGGAGAATTGGACCCTTCATATTGACCAATCTCGGACACATACATTGGAGCTTCTGGTGCATTTTGTCAATTTGTCGGTAGTATTTCGCCGTAATTGTTTCGCCCAGATTCAAGAAGCTGTGATGGATATGACCAGTCGCAGACCACCTAACAGTCACCATAACCTTTTTTGTGCAATTTCGGCTTCGGGAAGTGTTGTGGAGCTTCTCCGGCATCCAACCAGTGTGCCGAACGTCACTGATTGTCGTAGAGAACCCACTTCACATCACACGTCACAATCAACTCGAGAAATAGGTCGTTTTTGTTGATTAGGAGCGTAGAAGACGCTTAACAATGATTTTTTTTATTATTATTATTGTTGTTCAATTCGTGCGGTGCTCATTTATCAAGCTTTTTTTTTTTTTACTTTCCTATTTGCTTTAAATGGCGAACGACTGTTAAGTTGTAGACCTCTAGTTCAACATCAACTTCTCGTGTGGTTTTGTGATGATCGGTTTCAATTAAGGCCTTCACATTTTCGTTATCAACCGCAGTCGCCAGTCGCGACCGTTTTCATCTTTGAGGCTCTCACCATTGCGAAATTTCTTGAACCACTGTTGTGCCACACGTTCGTTAGTTGTTCCTAACGCATCATTGATATCAGGAGCTGTCTCGACAGTTTTCGCGCTTCTTTGAGCTAGAACAAGAAAATCGTGCGGATTTGAATTTTGCCCATGCTATCGAAAAGCCTGCAAAAATGAATGACCAGATTGAGAACGGTAACGAATAACACACTTTGATAGAGCGAAAAATGTGTTTTAAAATAATATATAACGAACCTATATATATATCAATGAATTAATTCAGAAATAATATATAAATGTAACATATGTGAGAAAACGATATTGTTTTTGCATCAACCTAATAAAAGTTATTATTCACTCTGATTAATATCGAAAAAGTATTATTAAACTGTTATGATCTCAGTTTCTATGGCAACAGGCATTTTTTTTATCTGCCGCTTTCTTGTGCCCAGATTACACTGTACAAAATTTCTTGGAAAGCGGACATAAAATAATGCTCACAATTTCAATGAAATGGCAAGGATGATGTAATATATGCACATATTGTTACGGATTTGTTCCTAGTCTAGGGGTATCGGAACACCGCAAACATATCAATAAATATTAAAAGAGTAAAAAAAAGATAATTTGAAGAGAAAAACAAATTTTCATTAACAGAGAAAAAGGGAAACAAAATCAAAAATAGTAAAGAAAAACGAATGTCTAATAAGTTGTTTATAATCGATAGTGTAAGGGAGGTAATTCTGTTTTCGAGTTATTTCCCTTTGTAACACCAAAGAGAGGCAGCGTGAAATCGTCAGTGACCATTAACTTTTAGTTAAGACGCAGTAGTATTAGTTGGGAGAACTTCTTTGGTTGTTGAGGATATGAGGCGTCGTCCTCATATTGAGAATCGCCACCCCATGTGGGGGCGAATGTAACACCAAAGAAAGGCAGCATCAGACCATTAGGGTCGATGTGACGCTTTTATTTAACGTTAGTATTTTATCCCGGGCAATATCGGGTAATTGAAAGATAGATGTTAAGATCTTATTCCGGGCAACACCGGTTAACGAAAAGATATATGTTAATTTTTTTTTTCTGTCCCGGGCCGACATCGAAAAAGAAAGAATTTCAATACTGCCAAAGTATTTTTTCTCCCTTTCTTCTTCAAAGCATGATTCGATTGTTGATATTTTTTCTCTGATCTAAAGTCGCATAGACACATTGGTTAGGCTCAAAGAACTCGTCGACCTTTTACAAATTCAAGGACACAATTCATGTGTCAGCTGAGAGAAACAACAGATAGATTTTGTTTTTGCTTTGAACTACAAACTACATTGGTTATCAAAATAAAGATAAATAATTTCTCTGGAGTTAAAATTTCACACACGCATTTGTCGGCTTCAAAGAATGTTTTTTCGAATCAAATATTAAATGATTTGGTGTGACTCTGATAAAACCATTTGAATCCAAAATAATTATTGAAACCAAAATGATATTCCTAATGTTTTCATTCTCAGGCCGAATCGCAGTTTTGAAATTTAGATCAAGAGATTTTTTTGCCACCCAACAAATTTCAATAACATATTTTGTCGAGATGTTAACAGAATAATAATTTGTTAATTTCCTTTGATAATGACAAGTGTCACATCTAAGGGCAGAATTCATGAAGCATTTTTTTCTGGACGCAGTTTTCTTACTTACGCGGTTATCGCGTATTACGCAGTTTCCAAATTATCCAATGAGAGAAAACTGGTTATTTTCCATCGGGCGTTTTTGGTTGATCGGGGAGGAGTTAGAATTAGTCTTGGATTGTGGGAGGTGGCCAATTTTTTGTCATCAGTCAAATGATCCAATGAGAGAGAATCAGACGATTTGGTTATTGAGCATTCTGATTGGTTGGGAAGGGGTTGGTAATTGTCGCCCCGCCCAGTGCTCTACTATATAAAGACCAAAAAAGTCAGAGCAAAACAGAACAGAAGTCGGAGCAAAACTGAGCGAGTCCGAGAATCAAGCCACCTCACCTCTTCTCTCTCTCTCCCCCCCCCCCTCGCCTATTGCCCGATAACTAAAAAGGGTTAAGTTAATAGACTTGTGAATTCCAGCAAGTGGGAGCCCCACTTAGAAGTTTAAATGCTTGCTTACAAATTCATACTCCAAACTGTACATATGTTTGTATATATTGCTTTTATGGTTTTCTTTTAATACATTCCATATAACCCAATCTCCGGAGTCTTTGTTATTCAAAATTCTTTGATGTGCTGATGTTTCATTATTATTTTTTTTACTTGTGAAACTGCTTCCGTCAACGAGCACCCGGTATCTCCGAAGACGAAATCTCTAGACGATCACAGAAGATCCGGCCTTGTGGATATTGCAGCAAAGATGATTCCACCAACGCACTGAAGAAGGGCTTACTGGGTGACGCAACGTACCGGCGCGGTTTCATACCTGTTATTAGGAGTAAATGTTTTTATAGTGATGTTTGCTTTAATCTTTTAGACATAAATGATTTTTGGCCAAATATAATTCAGAAAAAAAATCTATATTTACCAGTTTGTTAATGAAAGACATTTTTCTCTGTATCTTGCTTGGTTCATCTGTTATTTTAACGACTCGAGATTTTTTGGCGAAAATTGTGGGAACGCAGGCTTACCTCTTAAACGGCCGCGGTATGCACTTTGCCGACGCAGCGTCATGATGCTGAAAATGGTCCAAGATGGAGCCTGCGGCTTTATATAATAATGCAGTCTCGCTGAATCTCGTGTGCTCTCGCGCACATATGCAAATATGCACTCTGTCTTTTATTAGACATGCCCCTGAGGCAGATGAGACAGATGTGAAACGAGTCTATAGAAAGTACTGACCGACGACGAAGCTGCTGCAGAGCTGAAGTTTTGCGTTCTCTTTTTTTTTCTTTGCAACGTCAGTTTTCTTGTTTTTTCCTTCAGTCGGAGTTATAATAGGTGGTCGCCTCTCATTGCGTCCCAACGTCGTGTTATAAGTGAGTTAAAAATAACGATCGTTCGCTATTTATAGTTATTGTTAAAGAAGGTTCAGGAACAAAACGGTTTAGAATGTCTTTTGTTCCATCTTTTGAAAATCTCAATAGACGCTAAAAAACGTTTTACATTCAAATTCTTAAGTAATACTTTTTATATTATTTTATATAATCTTTTACTGTTTCTCCCTTTTAATTAAGTAATTTATTATTATTACTATTATTATTATTATTATTATTATTATTATTATTATTATTATTATTATATAAGTTAAGTATTTCTATTTTGTTATAATTAATAATAATATTAATTATTATTTTATTATATGTTATTATTTGGATAATTAATATTATCTTTTGTGTAATAAACCATAATTTCTTCATACCAAAAGGGGAAAATATATTATCCCATGACAATGTACATTATCAAAATACTTTCCATTTATATGTTTATGAGCCAATAACTTACTCATGACGCACAGGAGACTTATTGGCCTGTACTGAGAGGGGGATGAGCGACCACCTGAATTCTTAAATACAGGGCATACTGATGAGATTTTCCAGGGTGATGGGAAGCAATTCTCCTTAAGACAACGATTAAACAGTTTTGTATGCATGGGCGCTAGTTCTGGTTGAGGTTTTTTGAGTACTATAATTGGAATACCGTCAGGGCCGATTGCTATACTGGAATCAAAGTTTTCGATTAGCTTGGCAACATCATGTACAGATATTTGTATATCACATAGCGTGTTTTCTGATACAGGAGGAAATATTGGGGGTTGGCGGCCTTGGTCGCAAAGGGTAGAATTAGCTGCAAAGTTCTTGGCAAAGAGTTTGGCTTTGTCTGATGATGATGATGAGATTACCTCAGGTTCATTGATGATAGTTGGGATAGAGCACACACGCTTCTGTTCAGGATTCTGTTTGCTATTTGCCAAAACTGGTGGGAACCAAGCCGCTTCTCGGCTACTTTGTACTTGACGGACTGAGCATACAACTCTCTTGCGTTCTTTATTACTTTCTTGCAATGGTTGCTGGCAGTTCTGAAAGCGGCTTTCGTCTCAATACATCTATTACACTGAAAGTAATGGAAAAAGTGATTTCTGTGCGCAGCAGCTCATTCTGGAGAGAGCCATGGCTGGCTGTTAGGTTTTTGCTGGAACTTTTTCGAGGGCATGAAACGGTGTATACCTACAATTAACCATTCCGTCAGGTCTGATACTATACATCCTTTTTAAACATGGAGCGCAGAGGTAGATCCGATATAAATGTACGGAAGCTATCCCAGTCAGCTATAGAGTATCGATATAGTTTACGATGGAGTGGTACGTCTGAGGACTTATTACATTTCATTTTTATCTTAATTGATACAACAGGGTGATCGGAAGATCCAAGAGGAGACAGAACGAAACTGAACATAGTCCAGGGCAAGTTGTGAGAAAAAGGTCTAGGAGACTCGCTTACTGAAAAAAAAAAAAACAGATACATAAGTTTCATGTGTGCATTATCAATAAAAGCGCCCATATAAAAAACGCCTTCTCCAATACTATTGCTACACTATCCCTTTGATTACTGTACACACAATAACCCTTATCCTTGAGTGGCCATTGGGCCTTGATAAGTGGTGAACTCCATGTAAAAAAAAATTCTTAAAGGTACCTCGTAAATACGATGGCATGTGTTTAACTTATTACTAACTAGAGGAAACTACGATCAACTTACTTTTATACGATGGCACGTGCATGTGCACTTACTGCAAAAGTGATCGCAGGCAACTGCACTTATTTTCTACCATTGATTCGTTTCTTTTTCTGGCATACGAGGGGCGTGCAATAAGTAATGCCCCTGACCCACTTCCAGTTGTCTGATCTGGCTGAAATTTTGCATGTCCAATGATTATATCTCTAGGGGTTACGTGGCAAATTACAGCTCTGAACTAATTGTGGTTTCTGTTTTACAGGTGTTTGAACTGAGTCAGGTGTGAAATGGAGCCTGTTGAATATCGAGCAGTGATCCGGTTTTTGTATTTGAAAGGACGCACACCACAGGAGACTTTTGATGAAATGAAAGAAACTTATGGTGATAATGCCCCATCATATGACCTTGTAAAACGCTGACATCGTGAATTCAAACATGGCCGGAAGTCTGTGAAAACAGCTACCAGACATTGCTGAGGCATCTGTCCGTCAAATTGAGGCTGCCATTTTGGAAGATCGGCGCATTACTGTTCGCCAAATAGCCCAAGATGTCAAGATTAGTACAGGGTCTGTGAAAACTATCATTCATGACCATTTGCATATGCATAAGGTGTCTGCCAGATGGATTCCTAGGTTGCTCACAGCATTCCAGAAGCGAGAACGCGTCGAGTGCTCGAGGATGAATTTGGAGATGTGCCAAGAAGATGAGTCAAAGTTTTTCAAAAGACTGATTACATAGGATGAAACCGGGGTCCATCACTATGATCCAGAGACCAAGGCCCAGTCAATGCAGTGGAAGCACTTCGACTCACCACCTCCAAAGAAGGTAAGGGCGCAGCCCTCCACTGGCAAGGTCATGCTCAGTCTTCTGAGTCCAGGACGTAGTAGTGATGACAGATTTCCTGGCAAAGGGTGCCACGATTACAGGAGCCTATTATGCTTCACTTAAGCAAATTAAGGGAAGCTATCAAAATCAAGAGGCGGGGCAAGATCAGGACAACGTTCCGGTCCACAACTCGCATGTCGCCAGATCAAAAGCACGGGCGTGTGGTTATGAAATTCTCCTCCATCCTACCTACACTCCTGACCTTGCACCCTCTGACTTTCACCTCTTTCCAGCCTAGAAGTTGTTTTTGAAAGGAAAGCATTTCCCAGATGACGCAGCCTTGATTTCTGAAGTTACGTCATGGTTGGAGGAGCTGCGTCAAACGATGGGAGAAATGCATAACTCTGGGTGGTTCCTATGTAGAAAAAGACTTATAACTGTGCCAAGTTTCGTTGCTCTACTGCTATGGGAAGTGGGTCAGGGGCATTACTTATTGCCCACCCCTCGTATACACCGGAAAACAATTTAGATATTTGCATATACAAAAGCAAAGATAGGCAATAAACTCATACACAAAACTTTGTTGACATACATCATCATCATCATCATCATCATCATCATCATCATCATCATCATCATGGAGTCTGACAGCCTTGACGATGACTAGTCGAGGCCTCAGTGCTTTATCCTTCGGTACAGGACTTTCCACCTTGGCTCCTAACTTGCTTGTGCAGTTTAGGTGTAGTATCTGTTGCGCATCAGATAAGCACCCTCTGAACCTCCAATGCTCATTTCCACTGGAGCGAACCCACGACGACTGGCAGCAGAGGAGGCCGCAGCTTCTGGACGAAAGTAATCTCAGTGAGGTTGAAAGTCGCCCTATCGTGTCTGTTACTACGCCTTCTCTTCCTGGGTGAGGTTCTATGGCTTTGACATACACAAATGTGAACAAAATATAAACATTGTAAATATATAAATATTCTGTCCTGCATTAACTCAGTTTTCACATAGCTTTTAGTTTACTAATACTAATTTATTTTTTACTCTTAACAGGAATATTCTGTTTGTGAGAATAAATATTAAGAAAAATAAATAACTCATTCTTCTTCCGTCAAATAATGATTATTGTCAGTTAAAGTTACTTAAAATAAAACAAAGAAATAAATGAAAAACACATTTATCTATAAGTTAATATGTAAGTATAGGAATTAAATTACGTATAAAGCAATAAATATTCTTTGTTCTTCTTATTAGAAGAATAACATTTAAATAAACATTTTCTGAATCAATAAATCTCTGATTTTCCGAAAATCACAAACTTCGTTATTTTATTATAATTTTAGCGAGCTTCCTGAATTAATTTTCCAATAGTAATTTATTTGAAATTATAAAATTGAATTATTTATAAAACAATAAATTTTCTCAGGTTTACTTATCGGAAGAATATTCCTCAAATCAATAAAACTCTGATTTTCTCCAAACTCTAAATCTCATTATTTTCACGTGACCTTAATTAGCTTATTGAATTAATTTCCAAGCAAGTAAGAGAAATAAATCCGAAGAATCAACCAGACAACACACGCATATGTATTCTCGTTGAAGCTATTAAACCCGGAGGTGGCACCTGTAGACCACGGGCGACATTCGACCCTCGGGTGAATTTTGTTTAGCCCGTCACTTTACTTAAAACGCGATTTAAATATAAACGAACGGAACCACAGTGGCAGTTGAGAAATTGTGTAAAAGTTCATATTCTTATTAAAATTTATCTGAAAACGTAATTTATTTAATATTTTTTTATTTTATCAAAATTTTTTCCTTAGGTATCTGGGTTTTTTCTTTCAGCAACCACGGGCAGAATCCGTAAACTGCCGGAAGGTGCCGGATGAAAACTTCATGAAAATGCTGACCAAAAACAAGAAAAAAATGCAAAACATGATGCTTAACGATAAACAAACAAAAAATGTAATTTTTCAGGAATAATTTTTCTAACCAGTTAAGAAGCAAATGTAATAAATACCATTCAAGACTGAATATACTTAAATGTTTTAAACGATAATACGTAAAATGTTGCATAACTGACGGACAACGCCGGAAAATATCGCAGCTGGGAAATCCCTTACATTCGGATCGAAAAATCGAGATCATTAAACAATGAGAGAAAGTATGTAATTGGATTGAAATGGCTAAAAGTAAGACAATAAACATTCGAAAATCCATATCAAAGGTCAAAGTAAGGAGACAATTATATTTCGATCAAGGAATATGGGGTCATGTAAAAATAATACTAAAGTCAAAACAGTCAGTCAGCCAGACAGAAAATAGAGAAAAGCCGACACACATCTGCTGTCGCCGCCACATATCACACCATACTGATCCGAACTCTCTCGCTTGTTATATTATCACTGTAATGTAAATAAAACTTTATTGATTTAACAAGTTTCTGATTTTGATTACAAAAAAAAACAGATATAAATGGGATTTCTGACGATGACATCAACCCTAAATTCTGATTGAAGAATCGAGACCGTGAAACAATGAGAGAAAATTTTTTAACTGGGTTGTAATTACTAAAACTATTTCAAATCGAAGGTCAAAATTAGCGCACAATTTGATTTCGATCAAGGAATGTGTGGTGATGTAAATGTAAGTCAAAACTTAGGAAGTCAGTCAGACGAAAGGGAGAGAAGAACCAACGCACTACTACCATCGTCCCAACACTCCACCCCCTACTTGCCGAAACTTGACCTATTATTTCTGTAATGTAAATAAAACTTTGTTGATTTAACAAATTTCTCTTTGATTATAAACCTACACTCATCAGAGCATATATACGATAGCACGCATTTTGTATCGTTGCGATCCATAAAATAGATGACAATGTTACAAAAATAGAAAAAATTATGACAACAAATAGAAAACACTTTTTTTTTTAGTTTTATGATTATTTTCCAAATTTTAGTTAAAATAAGAAAAAAAACGATAAGGAGTTGTTTGCTATGTGAATATTCTTTGTTTGTGTTTATTTTTGTTTTTTTCTTTAAAAATTTTTTTTTTTTTTGTTTAATAAAATTTTTCCGGTACTTCTTTAGAAAGTGCTGTGCTGAAATAACAATGAAACCTATTCTTAACATAGGGATGGAGATAATTTTTTAATACTATTCTGCACTTTCACTTAATAAAATACTTATTTAGAGAAGATACGGTGTTTTATTTGACACTGTTTTATGGTTTATTAACACTGTCGACAAATCGATTGAGTTTTTCTTTCAATTTGATCGGTTACACGTTTCGCCATATTTCGGTGGTTTACTGTTTCAGATTAGGGATCTGTGAATGCATTAAATAGTTTGCATGGCTAAGCCAAAAAGAAAATAAATTGTTCAGTGGACAATATTTCATAAGCAAAAAGAATATTAATAAACCAGAATATAAAAAAAATATAACAGATTCGGAATTTGCGATGGTATAACACCGTAAAGAATCCGGTCTCCCAAAGTCAAGGGTCACTTCCTGGCTAAATAGGATCAATATAATGCGGTGACGACCGTCGTGTTCACTGGTATATAAGTGTAGTTCTAGGTGGTTCCGATTTTGGAACATTCAAGAAAGTCCCAAATGGTGGCCTTGGCTTATTTTACAGGGTTGAAACAAAGTAAACAACTCAAAGTTCCCAGGAATACGCATGTCGCGAGCCGTGGTTCGCGGCTGCGAAATTAACTCCAATTGGTATCATTCGTTTGTGAGTTAATCACGAATTCTGTATGCAACAAATAATTGACTCCAGTTGTAAATCTTTGGGTTTTCTTTGATAAAGATTAATTATTAAATAAATTCTGGATACAAAAGTGCTATTTGATAGTTATGAAAAAGAAAACAATATATCCAATTATTTTTTCAACAAGTAACATGCTTAGACAATAACTTAAAAACGGAACCCTTTTTTCAGTAGCCGAATATCTCTTTTCCCATTTCTCTATCTGACGGTCAGTGAACGGGGGATGTAGCGTGGATGGAGGGGTGACGGGTGGGCAAGTTTGACCCTCAACTTCAACCTGATTCGAATGACTTGACTCGTGATAAACGCTCCACGCACCCTCTTACAGGGAGGTGACGGTGTTAGTTTTCAATCAATCCATGTTCATTGCGTCAAAATTGGATTCGGCTGATTGGTTGAATTTGCTAAATCACCTGTGCAATTAATTTTCCAAGATAAATTTAATTTTTTGACACAAAAGTCCCACACAAGCAAAATCTTAAAACCTTGAACTCATGGTCATATCCAAATAAACCAATACTATTCGAAACCATGTTACGGTTCCCGTCACAAAACAATATTATTATTAATGTTATTATCATACCTGTAGTTATCTGCCCTTGTATTTAGCGTCACCATCAAAACAATTTGAATCAACAAGAGCACCAGTTGTTGTCCGGGATTGTTCACGTTTTAAAAAAATCTAATTCACCTCTGACTTAACTTTTACTGATATAATTTTCGAAAATCACAAGTGGTTGGGTCACATTCGCCCCCTTAGCTCACCCAGATTCCTTCGCCCTCTGAGCTGACCCAGCTTCCTTCGCTCTCTTAGCTGACCCAACTTCCAAAGTGTGATCTACATGTTTCTCGCCATCCTTGATCTATCTTAAACCAGCCCTGTAGTTATTTTGTCGCTGACAGACAACGTCCAACGATACCTCGGCGCTTAGCAACGTTTACTGATTTGTACAGGCTCTTTCTTCGACTATCAGTCTATCTGCAATAGAATCAAAGTTCATGCAACATGCAAAAGTTATATGTCTATGCAAAAAAAGGTTATATATGTTCTTGTCTAGATTATTATGTAAGCAAAAGTTCAGTTCCAATCAAGGGCGATTACTCGCTTTCTACTTAGTTTTTATTTTTCTTCGTGTTATCTCCCACTGGACTATTGCCTCGTTTGATCTGGGGCTAAATGTTTAGTTCTATAATAGTTCGTCAAAAATGCAGTTATTAAGTTCATGTTCCTGCAAAAAAAAGAAAATGCAATCAGTTTATCAATATTTTTTCAATTACCTCCCCTTAGATGTGGTGTCCTTTGGTGTCAAGTGTTTTTTCTTTTTTTTTATTCTCTAGACCAGTTCAATTTCCTGCAAAAAACACACACACACACACACACATGCAATCAACCAATCGCCTTTTACATCTTATTATTTTTCATTGTCTCACCTCAGACCGTTGCCTCTTCTGGGGGTCAACATTCGTATAGGACAGTCTCTTTGTTTATTCTTATAAAAAAAAAAACAATAAAAAATCAAAGTCAATTTTAATTGCTTCACTAGTTCCTCTCCTGAACCTTGGTGCTCAGGATGCTTTCTTCCACTTGGGCGGTGTCGAAGTCTGCAACTGCTCTGGTTAAAGGCATCTTCGCTTCAGGTGAGATATGACGAGGGCCACCCTCGCCATCGGTGCAAGCAACCTTGAGGCGTTTCTTACTTCTCAGTCACTTTCTCGCAGACCACATCACCGCTACCAACATCGCAATCAAAACCGATATCATGTTTATCTTATTTACCACCACTATTATTCAATCAATGGTGGTTTCCTACTGTCCAGTGGGGTACTACCTTCAAGGGCTTTAGTCTTCGTCTAGAGTACTCTTGTCCAGATTCACATGCAGTCTAAAACGTCCAGGTGCTGTTAGCCGCATCTTTTCCAGCATCTCTCACAACTGTTCGAGGCTTATGACACTTGGGACCTAAGTGTCTTTACTCCAGGTAGTTTAACCATAACCATTATATGTTCAGTCTACACAACTCAGGACTGCTCAGTCAGCGTTAATCGGATGAACACATGTAATTTGTGGAACAATTTCTGTAACAATGCTTATTTTCTGCATGATTTTTACTGGAGATATTTTATATTTCTTAATACAGGATCAGCAATTAGGCATTATTGTGTAAGACTCCCACCGCAGGTCAGCAGATGTGGTCTCTGACCCTGTCGAAACCGCAATGGCCATGATCGTCCTCTTCCGGGAGTACTTTACAGGATTCTCTCGCGTCGCAGGCTTCGTTGTCAGTTCCCGATGTCGGCGTCCACTGCAAATCAATTAGCTTCTCATGTAGATCAAAAGAAAATAAACTCAGTGGGTTCTAGTTTACTAAAAGTTAATTCACGAAAATTACAGGTGTTTTACATATGTACAATTGTTCAGTTCGATTGCACCAAAAACAGTCTGAAATCTTATTCTTTGTTCTCCACGATGGCGACCGTGATGGAAAGGGGGGATGGGTGGTGTTTTCTTGGGTGGATATATGTTTCTCTCGAGATTCGGCTCCGATCTGATCTCCCCCGCCCCGGGCATTTGCTTATATTGGAAGGTGATGGGTAGAGCAAGCTGTTTCCCAGGCCAATCAGAATCCAACACGTTATTTAGGAAATTCCCGAATACTTGCGTGTGTGCAAACCTAACAGAACTTTCATAGACCTGCGAATTTGGGATCAGAACTCAAATTTATTCACACGCTCAGAAGGTTAACACCTTGACCTCTCACATTCAGAAAGTCAGAACTGCTGAGGATGGGCTCGTCAGGCCAAGATGTATGATTTCATTCTAACTTTAATCTGATATCTCTTGTCACTTTCAAACAATAAAATATAAAGTAAAACTTCTTTAATTTGAACTTCCTCTAAAGTTGGATTTCCTCTCATTTGGACTTCTTCATAAACCTGGACTTTCTCTAAACTTGAACTGTCTCGTCATTGAAATTGTATTAGCATATTTGATGCGGAGTTGCAGTAAAACTGTTTACATGGTTTAGTCAGATATTGCGCAGAAATGTTAATATTGGTACTATGTAATTAATATAGATTAGCTATTGATAATTAGTTTACACCAACTGTAAATTTTTTTTCAGATTGCTATATTTAAAATAGTCTAAAACAACCCATAACAATGGCTTGAAACCCCAAAAGAAAACAAGTGACACTGACTTTACTCGAAAAACGTCAAATTATAGACAAATTAGATGCTGGAGTTGAAAATAGCGTTATATTGAGAGATTATAAGATTGGAATAAGTACATTGTTTTACATCAAAAAGAAAAAGGAGGAAATATTGAAGGCTGCTCCTTTCTCTTCAAATAAAAGACATATCAAAAGAAGGACTCTTCGCAGACCAAAACAAGTTGAATTCGATCGAATATTGCATGGGTGGTTTGTAGCAAAATGGAATGAAGGTGTAGCAATATCTGGGCCCATGTTAATTGCTAAAGCAAAATCTCTTAAGGAAGAGTTGAATATCGCAGAAGATATGAAATTCAGTGATGGTTGGCTTAGGAGCTTTAAGAGTAGACATGGTATAAGACAATTAACAATGTCAGGCGGACAACGGTCCGCTGATACACACGCAGCATCAAATTATTGTGACAAATTCAAGACGATAATTGCCGATTATGGTTTAACACCAGAGGATACTTACAACGCTGATGAAAGTGGCGTTAATTGGAAGTGTTTACCTACAAAAACATTAGCCGGATCCGAGGAGCAGAAAATAAAATGATTCAAATTAAATAAAGAAAGACTAACAGTGATGGTATGCGCTAATGCTTCTGGAACTCATAAACTTAAGCTTCTTGTCATCGGCAAATCAAAGTGTCCCTGAGCATTGAAAGGAGTTTCGCCTTCGCCAGTATCCTATTATTCTTCACGAAATGGATGGATGAATCAACAGTTGTTTAAAAAATGGTTTTTCCAAGAATTTGTGCCAGTTGTCCAGAGGCGTTTTCCTGAATTAGGTAAACCTGATTCAAACTGCTTGCTTCTGTTGGGCAATTGTAGAGCACATCCTCCTGAGTCATAACTAGTGTCATCTTGTGGGAATATTTTTGGGTACTACTTACCACCTAATCTGACTTCTCTCATTCAACCTATGAATCAAGGGATTATTTGGAACTTGGAACTACAGAAATGATTTCATGATGAATATGATAAATATTACCGTGAGTATAAGCGATTTTCAGCGCCATTTTACTATCAAAGATGCCATATTTTCTCTCGCAAGTGCATGGAATCAAGTTCGAGCAAGCACATTAACAAAAGCGTGGGGTAAATTATGCCCAGCGCCAAAGGCTTCTGAACTGAAAGAATCAGAATACATCTGGTCTAGAAAAAATTCTTGAAATCAAACGGTTACCGACCAACCACGCTGTTCTTAAATCACTTAATACAAATGATGTTGAAATGTGGGTGGAACAAATTGAGGAAACTACTGATCAATATCCTGAAGGCAATAATGGTGATGAAAATAGCGACAGCTCCCATTCTCTTGACCCTAAGGTAAATAACCAAGAACACTCTGATGAAGCAATATCATGGGATGATGCAGAAAAGCCTATGGAGACGGTTATAAAATTTCTAGAAAAAAAGTCCTTACTTTAGTGACAACTATGTTTTGCAAGCAATGTCACTCCGAAGAGATATAATCATAAAGAAGCTACAGAACCAAGAAATTGTAGATTTTCGTGATCGCTTACGGAATACAATGGCAGCACCCGAGAGCTCAATCGATGAAAATAGAAACTGCAATGAGACTCATTCAATGAATAAATAAAAAAAACTGTATTTTACATAAATGTATGATTTGTGTAGATGATAACTTAGGTAATAAATACCTAACAAGTAAGAGTAGATTTAATTTATTTTCAATGCTTTTGTTCCTGGTAATAATATTTAACATTTCTTACTTGCAATATATCGTGAACTCAACTTAATATATACTTAAAGAATCATATAGCAATGAATTTCATTTACTATTTCTTAATTGTTAGAAAATTAAAGTTAACTGCAGCACATTTTTTTATCACGCAACTTGAACAGCATCCTCTAATTTGAAGCGGACGTTCAAGTTATGGGAGTTATACTGTATGTCTGTTTTACAATAGCACAATAAATTCATTCCTTCAGATAGGTTACCCGCCGTTGTCCGGGCACCAAATTAACGCTTAATAGACAATATCAGCATAATTACCCTGCCTTACTCAATGTTTTAGGGGGTCTTAATCTCCCCAATGATCGCTCCTCTAGACGGTCATGCCACAATTGTAGCATTAACACCTCGAGTTTTCGTAACCTCAAGCTTCATAATATCTAACAAGAACCCCCCAATATGTGCGCGAGTTAACTGCTGCTTCACCGAACTTATCAATTCTTTCTTTCAATACTCTCAATCAATTTCTCACATATTCCCAAATTACACTAGCCTGACCAGCTTCTTCGTTAACTCTATAGCTGCTTCATAAAATTATTACTCTGGTTTTCGAACTACTTCGAAATCCAAGAAATTATTTCACCATCTGGTGATTTTTCGTTTCTTTTCTTTATAGTCGTTGACTACTTTTTTTATTACATTTTCACAAGGCACATTGCCACTTTGATGTAGGGGACTACTATCAGGGAAATAAGCTATACGGGTACTATGTGGGGAGTTGGGCAGCAAGATGTCGGTTCATGTTGTGACGAGCATGCGCAAAAGCACACAAAAAGTATGAGTTTCGGCTATTATGGCTTTCGATCCAAAACTTACACCTGTATTTGATGGCAGTGAATCTGGACAATCAATAGTGGAGTGGTTGGAGAAAGCTGAACTAATATGTCAGCTAAGTGGCGTATAGCGCATTGAATGTGTAATTCCAATGCGTTTGTTATGCGGCGCCTATGCAGTGTACCAGCAATTAAGTGAGAAAAATAGGGCCGATTTTGGGCGTATAAAGAAAACCCTGTACACAGCGTTTGCTTTGGATCCGTTTGCTGCATGGAAGCAGTTCGCAGCTCGTCGTTTCCAACCAGATGTAACAGTCGACGTCTTTTTGGCGAAGCTGCACAGGCTAGCAGTCCTGTTTGGCGGCGTATCAGATCAATGCCTGCAATGTGCATTCATTGCTGGTTTGCCGGAACATGCGGAAAACTTGTTACGGGCATCAGCCCAAATGGATAACTTGGATCTATCTCATGTGCTGGCGCACGCTTGCACTATTTTACTGACTAACCCGACAGTTCCAGAGCAATCTTTTACTCTTTTTTTTATTTTATTGACTAACCCGACAGTTCCAGAACAAGCTGCAGTAGCTGCACGATCGACACCAATTAACCCCAAAGAGACAGATACTTCACGGAGGTGTTACAAGTGTAATGGACTGAATCATAGGGCAAGCAATTGCCTGTTGTATAGTGCAACGTATTATCAATGTTGGTGGCGAGGGCACATTGCTCAATTTTGTCCGGGAAACGAGCAAGGGGGCGAGAAGTGAGCGCCAATCTCATCCCCCAAACTGGTGTAAATGGCGGTTCTCATCAATGGAGTTAGCTCTGGTGGATACTGGATGCACACAGTCACTGGCCGCAAGTCAGGTTGCAAGGAGTGGATGAGGAAAGTAACCCCAGTGCGCACAGCAGATGGAAGCAGCATAAGTTGCTATGGAGTAGGAATGGTGCAAGTCGACCTTGATGCAACACGAAACATTAGCATAGAAGTCCTAGTTGTCGATGGATATTTACTGGGATTTTATTTATTGCTGGGACTGAACGCAATCAAGCGACTGGGAGGAGTAGCTGTGTCTAGCGCAGGAGAGGTGAACTTTCCACATTTTAGCAAGACCAATTTTGCTGCTATCACAATTACCGAGCCTGACTTCGCTGCCAAATATGGCCAAGATACTCAGAAGTGGACTACGTCGTGGAAATGGGCTGGCGATCAACCTCCACTTACATTGAGAAATAGACTTACAGAGTATCCAGCACCAACACCAATTCGTGATGAATACGATCGGGAATTGCAGGTGTGGATTGATAATGGTTGGTTACTGTCATATCCCAAGGGCGAACTTGGCCCTCCAAAAGATCTACTCCCTCTCATGGCTGTTGGGCAGGAGAATAAACAGAAAGTTCGTCCCATTATGGATTGTCGGGAGCTAAATGAGTACGTGGATGTGCATTCTGCCAACGCGGATGTTTGCTTACAAAAATTGAGGGAATGGCAACAACAGGGACCAAACGTTGCAGTGCTGGACCTACGCCGAGCCTATTTGCAAGTACGTGTTGACAAATCTCTGTGGCCGTTTCAAATAGTACAAATTAAGGGACAGCGATATTTCCTTACCTGGATTCGGGCTGAACGTTGCTCCTCTAATAATGCAGGCCATTGTTGATACCATCCTCAGTCAGGATAAGTATATAAATGAAGCTACGTCCTCATATATTGATGACATTTTTGTGAATGAAAGCATATGTTCGGCAACCCGTGTAAAGGAACATTTGGAGAAGTTTAGCCTGGAAATCAAGACCCCAGAACAGTTGAGACTGGGCTCATGTGTATTGGGATTACGTGTCCAAGAGGAGAACGGAAAATTGTTATGGCGGTGTGGCAGTGACCTTACGACAGTACCTAATAGACTTACTCGCTGAATTGTGTTTTCAGTGTGCGGGAAACTGACTGGTCATTTCCCAGTGTGTGGCTGGTTGCTTGTCGCCACAGCATTTGTGAAACGAAGGGCGAATATGATCACAACTGGATGAAATGACGAAGTGCGAGACCCTATTCTAGTACGACATTTGTTTGAGAGTAGCACAGGAAGATCCAGTAAAAGGTGACTGGTGTATCTGTGGAGAAGAAGTCACACTATGAGTGGATGCCAGTTCTATTGCTACAGGCATGGTTGTAGAAAGCAACGGTTCTGTGGCGGAGGACGCAAGCTGGTGCATGAAGACAACACACATAAATTTAGCTGAGCTTGATGCTGTGCTGCGAGGTGTCAACCTTGCATTACAGTGGAAAGCTAAAACCATACATTTGCGAACTGACTCTGCCCATGTCTATCGGTAGATAACTGACACCTTGTCTGGACAGACGAGAGTACACACCAAAGCAGCCTCGGAAAAGATATTTGGTCTCGGAATATGAACAAACAATCGACATGAGGCTCGTTAAGTCTCACGATAACAGAACTGACCAAGTTACTCGAGTACCACAGCGGTGGATAGATGAGATCCGTAAGGCAACAGAACCCAGAGAACTTGTGTGCACTGTGGACACAGAACACGAACACGACTCTCAGATACAAACAATTCATCAGTCCAGTGGGCATCCCGGTGTGAAAAGGACATGGCACTTTGTAAAGTTGGTCAATCCAACAATAACTGATACTCAAGTGCGATCGGTGGTTGGGGATTGTAAAGAATGCCAATCCATAGATCCAGCTCCGGTGCATTGGAATCCAGGTAGGCTTAACGTCACGGACACTTGGAGTAGGGTTGCTATCGATATAACCCATTTCGGTACTCAGGTGTACTTGACATTGATAGATTGTGGTCTCAGCCGTTTTGCCATTTGGAGGCAGTTGTACTGACAGGATTCGGTTAGCATCATTAAAGAGCTGCAGAGTATATTCTGCGAAAGGGGACCGCCGACCGAATTGCTCACAGATAATAGTGCAGTGTTTTGCAGAAAGACAATTGCTGATTTTACACAAATGTGGGACGTGCACATTCGATTTCGGTGTGCCCATGTACCCTCCGGGAACGGTATAATCGAGTAGTCCCATCGCACTATAAAGCGCATTGCGGCAAGAACAGGGTGCACGATCTTGGAAGCAGTGTACTGGTACAACGTCACGCCTAAAGATGACAAGACAGCCATGACAGCACCTGCGAATATGCTATACAATTATAGGATCCGTATCAAAGGTATCGATGAAGTGAGGGTGCCCGAGACAGCAGTGACTAATCCGTACAAGGAAGGGGATGCGGTTTGGGTGAAGAATCCGCGGGGAAGATACACAACGCAGTTCGGTACAGGAACAGTGACAAAAATAGTCAACACTCAATATCAGTTGATCGAACACCATGCCACATAAAAGATGTGCGCCCAGCATGCCGACATAACGTTATAATCAATGATGAACGTCATCAGATGACGAAGACCCACTGCTGAACGAACGGCCAGATGACGGAAGCTCTTCAGAAGATGATGAGGATCCAGAGCAGGACGAGTTTAATGATCCGACAAACGAAGGCATCACTGAGGAAGTTCCTGAATCTGTACCATTAAGGCAAAGTACCCGGACGAAACGGCCCAGCATTGTCATATGTGTGATCTCGAGATCAGGAAGTGTGACGAGCATGCGCAAAAGCGCACAAAAAGTATGAGTTGTGCGTGCCTGCGTCGGGGAGCGAATCTCGGACCGTTAGATTACAAAGAAAAACGTTTGTGAGCGATACTCGCATTACCGCGACAATTGGGTGCGCCTGGCGGCTATAAGAAGTCAAGCCAAAACAAAGATTGCGTGTCGTTTCTTTTTTTTTTTTTCTTTTTTTTTTAAATTTTATTTTTGGTCGGTCGACGGTTGAAAAGAACTTGCTTGTGAAGAAGAGTGCGACGTTTGTAAGAAGACAGAAGTCGAAAGAACTGATTCGTTCAATTTTGAAAAGAATTTCTGGCATGTATATCACTTAACACAAATTACTTAGCTTTCTCCTCCCTCGTGCTGCGACACACGTTACACTTGAACTTCTGCATGTCAGTACAGTTGGGGAAGCAGGGACCCGGAAGAGAATTCCAAAGTCTAGTGGTTCTGGGGAAGAAACTACTGGACTAGAATGCTTTACACCTAGGGATCTCTACTGTGGGATTTAGCTGTTTGTCGGGTTTGGAGGGGATATTTACGTCGAGGGGGTACAAATGCTTGCAGTTCGCCGGAGCATTCACCGTTAAAGTACTTGTAGAACAAGCAGAGGGATGCAACATTTCGTCGATGAGACAGACAAGCTTAGATGACAGTCCAGGACCTATTAGGTTGGCGACTCTCTTTTGAATCTTGTCTAGGAGCGAGAGACTAGTAGCAGACGCACCAACCCAAATATGGCAACAATACTCCATTCATGGGCGAATGGTGGCCTTATAGATGTACAGGATACTTTCGGGCGTTAGTCGCTTTCTAGCACGGTAGAGAGAACCTATCTTTTTTGCAGCGGTATTGGCAATGTTCTCAATGTAATTGTTCCAACTCATCAGCATATATACCAATCTCACAGACAATTTTGTCAGGGAGGTCATTTATGAATATAAGGAATAATAGAGGTCCAAGGATAGACCCTTAAGACACTCCTGCATTTATATAATATTGTTTAGATGTACGACTGTCGAGGACAACCTGGATTTTTCTCTTATCTAAGAAAGATTTAATTATGTTTAGTATTCGTCCAGTGATACCGTATGATCTAATTTTTCTGAGAAGACCTTCATGCCATACCCTGCCAAAAGCCTTAGATATATCTAGAGCTACCGCTCTACCCTCTCCTGCTTTGTCCAGTGAATGGTATATACGTTCCGAGATTACAGTTAGGATGTCTGCTGTGGAATGGGCTTGTGTAAATCTATGTTGTTGATCGATCAGAAGTTTAGCATATGTAAGGTGATGGACTAGAGTTTGGTTAATTATGGACTCAAATATTTTGGCGAAAAGTGGGAGGAGGCTAATGGGGCAATAATTTAGTGGGTCAATTCTTTCGCCAGAATTCTTGAAAACTGGTACCACAAAAGTAGTTTTCCAGCAGGCAGGAAATTAAGATTCATTAACGGATTTGTTGTAAAGTTTGGAGAGAACTGGAGCTACTTCGGCGAAACATTTTTTTAATAGCACAGCCGGGATTAGATCAAGTCCTCATGCTTTTAAAGTGTCAAGATTTTTATGATAGCATGCACTTGAGAAAGGGTGATTTTCAGATCGTCTAGTGTGGCGTCTGTCCGCAAAGGAAAGTCAGTTAATTATTCTAATTACTTTTTTAATACACGCGAACTGGAGATACCGTCTAGAATGATCGCCGTTGGAGACATACAGTCTGACCCGCCTCGACATCACCAACGTCGGAGTCACAATTCCTGTCGTATGTCTTGTCGTTAGCGTGTATATCTATCTATCACTCAGAGTTCAAAACTCATCAAATAATTTTTCTTAAAAAGAACCATAAAATTGCAGGAAACTGTCGAATCATTATTCCGTAATGAATTCTTCTTTAAAATTCATGAAAAATTCAGAAGCTAGAGTTCAAAACATAGCAGAATTTGCTAAAAACCAAATAGTCGCAATCAATCTTTCTAAACACACACATTACGGCATGTATTGTTTAATGATGTTTCAATTAGAAAATTATAATATCTATTTTTTCTCTATTGTTACATTCATCTGTTATATAAAATTTAATTACCATGCGTACCGGCGATTTAAAATATAAATAATGTGCTGATTACATTGCGTATAAATTACATCTCAAGCGGAATGTTTGATTACCAATGTATCTCAAAATTTGATAGCGCCATATCCTTATATTGATACCTTATAAAAAAAGAGCAACGTCAGCCCCGGCGGTTTTCCCCCCTACGGATCAGTGAAAATCATCTACTCCTCTACCTACTTATGTAAAAACCTCTTTTAAACATTTATTTTAAAGTTTAAATATATTTCTATCCCTCAGTTTAAATGTCTCTAAATTCTTTTCAGCCTTTTTATCCAATTTAATTTTCAAAAGTATCAATTGAAAGGTTTTCAGATTCTTTTCAACAGTTTTGTTCAATTTAATTTTCTAAAGTATATTTTTTAAAGAAATAATGTGAACAACTCAAAGTCTCCAAGAATACGTTTGTTGTGAGCTGTGGTTCGTGAGCACTATGTTGGCCGCTCTGCTCTTCCTGCTTGCTGTAACCTGAAAGAAATTAACTCCAATTGGTAGCATTCGTTTGTGAGCTGGTCGCGAATTCTGTACGTAACAAATACTTGACTCGAGTCGTAAATCATTGGGTAAAGATTGGATATTAAGTAAATTCTGAATACAAAAATACTATTTTACAATTATGAAAAGGAAAGAATATATACAATGCCTTTTTCAACAAGCAGCCTGCTTAGACAGAGACTCAAACGGAACCTGTTTTTCCGAAAGTGATTGCCTCAATTATTCTATTTCTTTCTATCTGGCAGTCAGTGAACGGGGATGTGGCGTAGGGTGAGGGGTGGACAGATTTGATTCAATCTCAACCGGATTCGAATGACTTGACTGGCGAAAAAACGCTTTGCGCACCTTCTTATAAGGAGGTGATTGTGTGGATTTTAGAAGTCTAGGATTTCATTCAGCTAATTCATGTTCATTACGTCAAAATTGGATTGGCTAAATTGGTTAAATAACTTGTGCATATTAATTAAGTAATTTTCCAACATAAATTTAATTTTTCCACACACGTGTTCTACTTAGGAAAACCCCTAAACCTTGAACTCAAAGTCATATCCATAAGTAAAAAACAAACTATTTAACCCCATTTAACGGTTTTCGTCACAAAACAATATTATTATTAATGTTATTATCAATTTCCTCATTCTCGAAGTTATTCTTCATTCTTGTATTGTGCATATAATTTGAATAAGCAAGACCACTGGTTGTTACCCGGGATTGTTCACATAATAAAAAGTTCTAATACAGCTGTAATTCAACCGTTACTGATTTAGTTTTCGACCATCACATGTGGTTAAGCCACAATAAATCTAATATTTTAAAACCAGTTTAAATATTTACATTTCACAATAAATAAACGACTCACCTTTTTACGTAAGTGCTTACGTAAGATAGAAAAAAGTCATTGTTTCTGCTATATACACGTAAAACACGAATCCAATCAGAGAGAGTTAGTGGGATATTAGAATTTTGGTACGACATATTCGCTTACGACGACTTAAGTCACGGAAAATCTAAAGAGCCACATTTAGAAGGTGTAGAAATCTAGAGAGACATTGCAAATGTTGACAGCGTAACATCCAGGAAATAAAGTTATATGGAATATTACCAGGTATCATGGCGTTTCTTCTTGTACCAACTACCGGAAAAAAGAAGGGTAAAAGAAGGTATGTTTCTCTTTGTCTGTTCGCCACGTAAAGATACGCTTTGTAAATTGCATTTGAATGTGTAACTACACACAGCTCTGATGTCATTGACTCTTGTTTATGTATAGTTACACATACGCTATTCTGAACTGTTCTCTTTTTTTTTAATTACATTTTCACCCCAAACAAGGCACATTGCCACTGTGGTATAGGGGGCTACTATCAGGGGAAAGAACTACTGAGGTACTATGTTGGGATTTGGGCAGCAAGATGTTGGTTAACGTTGCACTTGAACTTCTGCACGTCAGTACAGTTTGGGAAACAGGGACCTGGAATGGAATTCCAGAGTCTAGCGGTTCTGGGGAAGAAACTACTGGAGTAGAAAGATCATTTACATCTAGGGACGTCTACAGTGTGGGGGTGGGATTTTTCAGCATGTAGGGTTTGTCGAGGGTGTTCACGTCGTGGGGGCACGTGCTTGCAGTTCATCAGAGCATTCGCCATTAAAATACTTGTAGAACAGGCAGAGGGATGCAACGTTTCGTCGATGGGACAGAGACTGAAGCTTAGATGCCAGTTCAGGGCCTATCAGATTTGCGACTCTCTTTTGAACCTTGTCAAGGAGTGAGAGACTAGTAGCCGATACACCAACCTAAATATGACAGCAATACTCTATACATGGGCGAATGGTTGCCTTATAGAGGTACAGGATACTTTCGAGTGTTAGTAGTTTTCTAGCATGGTAGAGAGAGCCCACCTTCCTTGCAGCGGCCCTGGCAATGCCCTCGATGTAATTTTTCCAACTCATGTTTCCTGTGAACGTTAGGTCAAGGAGCTTGAAATACGTACTTTCAGGTAAAGAGTCGTTGGCCGTTGCTATAGGTGGTAGAGAAGGTTTCTTGTAATTATTCAACGAAACTAGTTTAGTCTTGGCGGCATTGAACGTGACCATCCATTTTTGTCCCCATTCCACTACTTGAATACATCCATACACACGTAATCACGCAGAAGGCGAACAGATACTGTCCTTTATTGATACATTAGAAGAGAGTCGCTTGGTGCTAAGTATGATCAATAAACGTCTATTTAGATAAGATATACATTATTATGAACAGGTTTACAGAAACATTAGAGTTACTTTGACGACATTTATCATAATGGCCAAAACCATACTTTGATAATTTTGATATTTATAATTAGATTGATTTTAGTTATTTCTTAATGACTGACTGTTTTACATAGATATAATTAAATATAACATCGCCATCTATAATGTAATTGACAAGTAAGCAGTAATTTATGTATAATCAAAACAGTTTATCATTAACAACTCATCATATACGAATGTTTATAAGTATTATATAACTACAAAGTGTGATTATAAGTATCGAGTTCACGTACACATATACATATACCTGGTCACGTATACATATACATATACCTGAGTACGTATACATATATATATACGTGATAATGTATACATATTATTATACGTGATAATGTATGTATATACATATACGTGATCACGTATACATATCCGTACACATATATGTAATCACGTATACACATACTTATACATATATGTGGCCACATTTATATAACTATAAATATACGTGATCACGTATACATATACCTGATCACGTGTACATATACGTATACATGTACGTGATCACGTATACATATACCTGATCACGTGTACATATTATTGGAAATTTATTAATTCCAATAATATACGTATACATGTACGTGATCACGTATACATATACCTGATCACATGTACATATACGTATACATGTATGTGATCACGTATACATACACGTTTACACATACGTGATCTGGTATGCATATACGTGATCTGGTATGCATATACGTATACATATATGTGATCACGTATACATATACGCATAAATATACGTATACATATACGTTATCATGTATATGAATACGTATACGTGATATACATATGCATATACGTGATCACGTGTACATATAGTAATATATGGGTGTGGTTACGTATACATATACATACGTGTACGTGATCATTTATATATATGCGTATACAATACATGGTCACGTAAGTGATAATCAGTTATCTTATGTACTATTTGATCTCCGGGGAAATTTCACGGTGTTTTCCACACGAATAAGTGTAATTTACGGTTAATAATGATATATCTATTTTGAAATAATCGATCACTGTTATGATCATTAATATTAACAGTAAATGACTTTTCCGAAAAAATAATTGTCACTGCTAGCTAAATATTTATTGATAAAATAAAACAAATAGGTGTTTTCTATAGTTTTTTTTTAATTGTAGAAATTATTTTTTAATGAATAAATATGTTATACATAGGAACCCTGCGCCACTAAGTGGAGATTGTTTTAACTAGTATGATTTTCGGTGAGGATTACAGAGTACGTGTTAGGATCATTTGGCGGCAAACTGAAATAGATTTAGCTGCAGCTAAGTGTGTTTGGACAAGAAGTGTAGGCGTTGTATATGACATAGATATGACGTTATATGTTCGACGGATAGAACTGACTTTCTACTGTGAGAGTCGGAAAGCGAAACAGGCGACATGCGTTGGACAAGATAAAAAATATAATTGATGTTGCCTCGAGAAAAAGAAAATAAGAAAAAAATAGAATTAGATATTAGTTTTTTTTCTCCCCTGAATAACAACTCTCTAAATAAAATTTTCAAAGATAAAAAATCTTTATCGTGTTTCCATGTGTGAGTAAATCCGTCTGTTAAACAGAAGATTAACAACCACAAGAAAAGCAGGGAAAGGCAACGATCGGAGAAGGAAAACTGGTAACTGTGCAGGTATTTAAAAATACATTTTTGTGGACAATTTGAATTCTTGTATTATTTATGAAGCATTTAATTATGTTAAGCATTCGTCCAGTAATACCGTAGGATCTGATTTTCATGGAAAGACCATCGTGTCATACTTTGTCAAAGGACTTAGATATATCTATGGCTACAGGCCTAGCCTCCCCTCCTTTATTCAGTGCATGGTATATACGTTTAGAGATTACAGTTAGGATATCTGCAATAGAACAGGATTGCCTAAACCCATTCTGTTCGTTGGACAGAAGTTTAGCAACTGTGAAGTGGTGGACTAGAGCTTGCTTTATTATGGACTCAAATATTTTGGTGAAAAGGATGAGGAGGCTAATGTGGCGATAATTTAATGGGTCAGTTCTTTCGACAGAATTCTTGACCACTGGAAAACTACAGAAGTAGTTTTCCACTGGTCAAGAAAGCAAGGTTCCTTAGCACATTTGTTGAAAAGTTTGAAGAGAACTGTATCAACCTCAGCGGAGAATTTTTTAATAATACTGCCGTGATGAGATCACGTCTAGATGCTTATGAGGTGTCTAGCTTTGTATGATATCATATACTTGAGAAGGGATATATTCAGATCATTTAGAGTGGTTTCCGTTCACAGAGGAAAATCTGGGCGGAAGTGTTTTGCTCGATGCAAAGTAGAGTTGGGGGCAAACAGACGGACAAGCATGTTAGCCTTCTCAGTTGCCGTGCAAACAACTTCAAGATTGTTGGGTAGTGAGGAAACTGTTGATTGCCAATGACTTACTACACTGTTGTAGATTTTCCAGAAATTACGAGTTTCTCATTTCTACGTTTTATAGATATGATGTAACGTGTTCGGCAGACAGAACTGAGTTTCTATTCAGTCAGAGTCAGGAATCGAAACAGGCGACGTGCTTCTGACAATGCAAAGAGAGTCTAAATGAATGTCACCTCGAAACTCTGTCTTTGCTACGTCATCGAAACAATACGTTAGAAAAACAAAATAAGAAAGAATTAGATATTATTATTTTCCTGTAAATGACAATCTTTAAATAACATTTTTTACAAAGGAATTGCCACTTATCAAGGCTCAGAAGCCATTCAAGGAGAAGGTGTAATGAGTGTAAAGTAGTCCATGGGACAATATCGTAGCACGTGTTAGTAGTGGAAATTTGATAAATTGCATTACTTAAAAGGACGTCTCATCAATAACTTGTTTACATTGGACTTGAAGACGACCATATTGTAGTAAGCTGGAAAGCAAAGAAACGAAAGCGAGTTCCCCAAGCGTGCAGTTCTAAGAAATCAGTTTGTTTGTTTTTCATGGAATCTAAGTTTAGGTTTATGTACAGATAAAGAGAGGCAGAAATTATTGATAGTGGTTTCAGTTAGACGAGTTTGTTTTGTGAAAGTTTGGCGAGGGGGGGGCATATATTAGAGATCAGACGAGGACTTGCCATGAAAATAATGATAGAGAAGAGAGACAATCACAGCGTCTTTTCTGTGGAAAGGAGGTTGCAGAGAAGAGAAAAGGACATTCCCTACTAGGCTGCAAAGTCTATTTTGAACTCTGTCAAGGCAGGATAAGTACTTCTAGCAACTTCTGCACCGATGTGACAACATTACTCCATCGTCCGACGTACTTGGCTCTTATACAGACAGAGAATTGCATTTGCAGTGAGATATCTACTGAAAAGACAAGTCTTCATTGTGTTTCTATGTATAAGTAAATTTGTCTTAAGCTAAAAAGAAGAATAACAACCAAAAAACAGACCACTGTTCATGCAGGGAAAGGCAACCACCGAATAACGGAAACCGGTAATTGTGCACGTATGTAAAAAAAACCTTTTTGTGGATTTTTTTCTTGATAAGTATTGAGCGAAAACGCGTATGTACAAACGTGAATATTTACGTAAAAGACTATGTGCGATCTGTTTGGTTAGCATTCACATTTTTCTAAATACCCTATGTTATATTATTATCAAAATGATTGTCAGCTAAATCTTCAACAACTTTCACTTTATGAAACGTATTTTTAACAGTGTGTCGTTTTATTCGATGATTAATTGATTTTGGAACAATACATTTAAAAATAAGTTAAGTTGGAATTTTCTACCTTAGCGATATCAAATATGTTTTAAAATTGATAGCATGGCGGAATATGAAATGACTTAGCATATTATTATATAAAACTGTAGAGAAAATAGTAACTTACTTGGCTTGCAGGTGTGCGTACTTCAACGGGTCGGTTGTTTAACAAAAAAGAAAGAAAGGCTAAAATGGCAACACTCAGTTGATTTTATGGTTGACGGTCACGTGAGCGATGCCGTTTTTATGCAAATGTGACAGGTAAATAAAAACGGACGTGAAACGAACAGGAAAATACATTAGAGGAATGCATGTGCTACGTGTGTAGGTGTGTGCAAGTCAACTTGAAAGAGTGTCAAGTTTTGAAGTTGGAAGTTTTGACAGCAGAATATCGAATTTACCTGGGAAATTGTAAGTTTAACTATAAAAACATCGACTAATTGCAATTAAAATATTTATGTTGAGATCGACTATTCCTACGAATAGGTTAAGCCGAAACTCTCGCCGCCTGGGCAAACTCTTCATGAATTGAAATTAAAGTTTAATCTATGGTTATGAGACTACACCAATAAATCGAGATTTTCGTTGTTACAGAGATATTAATGAAATGATTTTCATTTCCCGTTACATTTACATTTTCAATAGGAACATAAACGAAATACTTTCTAAACAAACCGTTACAACTCACCACTTACAGCACTTCTTGCAATAAATTATGTGTACATTTAAAAACATTACATTTATTCCAAAGAAACCACTTAGCTCTAGATATATCTAAAGCTTTTGACAGGGTATGGCATGAGGGTCTCCTCAGGAAAATTAGATCATACGGTATCACTGGTAGAATACTTAACATAATTAAATCCTTCTTAGATAAGAGAAAAATCCAGGGTGTCCTCGACGATCGTACATCTAAACAATATGATATAAATGCGGGAGTGCCTCAGGGGTCTATCCTTGGACCTCTGTTGTTCCTAATATTCATTAATGACCTCCCTGACAACATTGCCTCTGAGATGGATATATATGCTGATGACCCCATGCTCTATAACAGGCACGACAGGAAAACAAATGAACACATATCTAAGGAAATGGCAAAAACACTAGAGGATGACTTCCAATCTGTAGTGAAATGGGGACAAAAATGGATGGTCACATTCAATGCTGCCAAGACTAAACTTGTTTCCTTCAATAATTACAAGAAACCTTCTCTGTCACCAATAGCAACGGCCAGTGACTCTTTATCTGAAAATACATCTTTCAAACTGCTTGGCCTAACGTTCACAGGAAACATGATCTGGAACAATTACATTGAGAGCATTGCCAGGGCCGCTGCAAAGAAGGTAGGCTCTCTCTACCGTGCTAGAAAACTACTAACACCTGAAAGTATCCTGTACCTCTATAAGGCCACAATTCGCCCATGTATGGAGTATTGTTGTCACATTTATGCTGGTGCATCTGCTACTAGTCTCTCGCTCCTAGACAAGGTTCAATGTTGCATAATTCTGCCTGTTCTACAAGTATTTTAATTGTGAATGCTCTGGCGAACTGCAGACACTTGTGCCCCACGACGTAGACACCCTCGACAAACCAGACAGGCAGCTAAATCCCACCCCGACACAGTAGAGACCCCTAGATGTAAAAGATCTTTCTACTCCAGTAGTTTCTTCCCCAGAACCGCTAGACTCTGGAATTCCATTCCAGGTCCCTGCTTCCCCAACTGTACTGACATGCAGAAGTTCAAGTGCAACGTGAACCGATATCTTGCTGCCCAAATCCCAACATAGTACCCCAGTAGTTGTTGCCCCTGATAGTAGCCCCCTACACCAAAGTGGCAATGTGCCTTGTTTGGGGTGAAAATGTAATAAACAAAAAATAAAAAAGTCCCACAAAGGATTTAAAATCACCGTGCAATTTCCTAAACATGTATAAACATTTTCATTTTCTTCAATCGTACTAATTCCGACATGATTTCTATCTCTAATATATAAAAATAACTTTGGGTTTGTGTAAGAATTCGTTCCCTATAGACTGGAAAACGGCTTGGTCGATTTTTATAAAATTTCGCACAAATGTACTGTATGTGCCTGGCAGTTTTATTACATATGTTTTGTATTAAAATGTATTCGGTAAATATCAGTAATCGATAATCAAAATAATGCGATAAAAGAAGAAACAGGCGATTTTGATCAAGGTTAACACCTTATACAGCCTAACATCATAAGTGCAGGCCACTCGATTTAACCGATTTCGATGACAATAAAAATAGAGGTGTAAAATATTCGTTTATCATCATTCGATCTTAGCAATGTCGGTCTCCCTGCTAGTTCTCTATATTTTAAACAAAAGTTAATAAACGCACACTTGTTTTCACTCACTTATCGTATCTTGTATAAAACTTAAAACTTCATTTCCCATTTCCATTTTCAACGTCACTACCAATTATAAAATTAATTAGTTTACGAAGACGACTGACTTCCGAGAAGACACTTCAATTAACAAGCAATTTTTGGCTCTTGTTCGCCGCCTTTCTCGACAAAATATACTTATTAAGACCTACGAACGACGATGCGTAATACCTATTTACGACAAAATTAATAACAACCGGAAAATGATTAATACATCAAAATACAACTAAGCAAAAACAAATCTGGATTGTCCAGACGAATTAGAGTAATACTTCAAAGTGCCTCATTTACTTTTTGTTTAATTACATTTTCACCCCAAACAAGGCACATTGAAACTTTGATGTAGGTGGGCTACTATCAGGGACCTAAGTTGCAGGGGTACTATGTAGGAAGCAACATTACATTTGAACTTTTGCATGTCACTACAGTTGAGGAAGCAGGAAACCGGAAGAGAATTCCAAAGTCTAGCAGTTCTGGGGAAGAAACGATAACAGTAGAAGCCCTTCTTACATCTAGGGATCTCTACTGTGTAGAGGTGGGATTTTGTTGTTTGTCGGGTTTGTCGGGGGTATTTTCGTTGAGGGGGCATAAGGGCTTGTAGTTCGTAAGACCATCCACCGTTAAAATACTTGTAGAACAGGCAGAGGGATGCAACATTTCGTCGATGGAACAGAGTCTGAAGCTTAGATGACAGTTCAGGGCCAATCAGATTGGCGACTCTCTTTTGAACCTTGTCTAGGAGCGAGAGATTAGTAGCAGATGCCCCAGCCCAAATGTGAGAGCGATACTCCATTCATGGGCGAATGGTGGCCTTATAGAGGTACAGGATACTTTCGGGTGTTAGTAGTTTTCTAGCACGGTAGAGAGAGCCTACCTTCTTCGCAGCGGCCCTGGCAATGCTCTCAATGTAATTGTTCCAACTCATGTTTCCTGTGAACGTTAGGCCAAGCAGTTTGAAAGATGTACTCTCAGATAAAGAGTCACTGGCCATTGCTATTGGTGACAGAGAAGGTTTCTTGTAATTATTGAAGGAAACCAGTTTAATCTTGGCAGCATTAAAGTGGTAGATGGCTCACTGTTTTCCGGGTGACCGAAAACAAGCAGGAAGATCTCTAGTTGGGATTGGGATATTTGGGATTAAGCTTTGGGAGAAAAAGTATTACGTAGAGGAAAAAGTGAGTGAAAGGTGACCTCCGAGTGGGGGAAGACTGGGGGTAAAAATAAAAAGTGGAGCATGGGTTGAGCAAACTCGGAGGTTCTCTAATACCAAAAAACTAAAAAGGTGGGGTGGGATCTCATTTGTATCAACAGTCCGGAGCCTTTTTATGTGTCTATACTAGCCTAGCGGGATGGATTCCGAGGGGACCCAGGACCGCGTGTGCCATGCTTTATGAAGGGAGCACGAATTGAAACCTGGCTCCTTGATGGATACATATTCTAGTGTCATACACCCATCTCGAGGCAACTTCTTCTTTTCAGATTCCTATCCAGAACAGATATCCTCTCGTGAACCTTTTTAAGGCATGTGATCCAGATCACCATTCTCGTTACTGCTAGGATGGCTAGAAAAAACATTCTTTTCTCCCTGGGCAGTGGCGGATCCATGTTGTCCACAAAGTATGTTGCGTCCAGTTCAAACGGGCGCTCGGCATCGATGCAAGCCGTTACTTCTCTGATATATCTTAGCAGTCCCTGGAGTCGACTGCAATGATAAAATAACCGTTTCAAGCGTGTGTTCATTGCAGAGGTGACACCAGGAAGGAATAATTTCGACTAAATAGTGAAGTTTGTCAAGGAGGGACAGTGATCTTGGTTCGAAGGTCAAGAACAACAGATAAAAAGCAAGCCTTTTTCTATTTATTTGCAAAGAAAATAGAACTTGTGTGTGTGTGTGTGTGTGTGTGTGTGTGTGTGTGTGTGTGTGTGTGTGTGTGTGTGTGTGTGTGTGTGTGTGTGTGTGTGTGTGGAATTGTATTCATCTGCAAAAGATCTAGCTAATTTGTGTATTCTTTTAAACATTCATTTTAATTAATTCCCTATTAGTTTTTCGGTTTTCTTATGGGATGATCATCTTTAGTTAACTATTACGTGTAATTATATTCATGCAGAAATTGTACATCATTTATACTTCTGAATTGCGTAAAAGTAAACAGAAAACTCTTTCCATATATATTTATGAATATGTATATATATTTATTTTAAAAAGCTTGCCTACACAATTCCTCTTAGAGCTTTTAGTCTACAGACATGAAAATTTATATATAAGTTATTTGAACCCTTGCGAAACTCTATATTTGGGTTTTAGCCCGGGAAAATCGGTACAAAAGTGTGTAATTTTTTTAAAATGAAATTTGCTAAGTGAAGGAAAAACGCCAGCATAACGTAGTAGCTATAGATGTATGATTTAATTTTTAGCTTTGAAGCAAACATGTATTCATAGCCCAGTCATTAACAGTAGAGGCAAAAATAAATCGTAAGCTAAACGTTTTAGTTTCAATTCTTGGTGGTTGCGCACAAGTGATTTTTTATTTTTATTAACTTTTTTAAATTATTACTGTGTGTACACATTTTGCTACACAATAACTCTATTAATTTTCGGTCTAGAGACTCGAGATTTGTCATAAGGGGTATTGACATTGGGTAAAATCTTTTTAATCGGTTTTCGGCCAGAAATTTGGCTGTCAAAGGGTCAAAGTTCAACGATTTGACCCTTGAAAACTCTACCAAACTCCACCGCCAATTTGGGGTCTAAACACTTGAAATTTTAAATGTAGATTACTTGGACATGGGTCAAACTCTATAGTTTGATTTGAGCCTCAAAAAATAAATGCTACGAGGTTAAAATTGGGGTCAAAATTTAAAAGAATTTGACCTCTGCGGTCTCTAACAAATTACTCAGCCTATTTCCGGTCTAAACATTTGAAATTTTACATAAAAGGTGTTCACAGATAGGGTAAGCTTTTTAATCGGTTTGGGGCGAGAATTTGGCAAAAGGTCAAACTTGAAAGAATTTGCCTATGCAAATTTTACCAATTTTCTCCGCCAATTTTGGGTCTAAACACTGGAAATTTTCGATGTAGGTAACTTGGACATGGGTAAAACTTTTTTTATTTTGATTTGAGACCAAAATGATAAATGTTAATTGGTCAAAATTCGGGTCAAAATTTTAAAAGAAATTACCTCTTTATCTGAAAATACATCTTTCAAACTACCTAATTACTCTGCTTTTGTTCTGAACATTTGAAATTTTACATAAAGGCTATTTACACATAGGACAAGTTATGACCAGTACACAAGGCTCGAACTGCCAGTATATATATATATATATGTGTGTGTGTGTGTGTGTGTGTGTGTGTGTGTGTGTGTGTGTTGTGTGTGTTTTTGTGTGTGCGCGTACTAGCAGGCCGCCTGGCATTGCCCGATTATATAATACGTTTAAATATACTATTTGGATAAATGGAAATCTCGTATATATTATATCGGCCTCAATATATAGCAATGATTTTATAAGTTCAAAGAATAATAACTCGTTCTCCATCTACATAAATACATACACAAAGATATTTGTGTTTACTATGACTTTTTTCGCGACTTATACGCAAGTATAAAGCATGTAGATTAACGGCATGAATAAAATTGCGCATAATAGTTCATTAAAAAGATCATCCCATGAGAAAACGAAAAAATTAATAGGGAATTAATTAAAATAAATGTTTTAAAGAATATGCAAATTAGCTTGATATTTTGCAGATGAATGCAATTCCACGACCAATATATAAGAAAGTTGTATTTTCTTTTTAAATAAATAGAAAAAAGTGTTTTTAATATAAATATGAATACACAAAAAAACAAATTAATAGGATATATATATATATATATATATATATATATATATATATATATATATATAGGCATGCGAGAATTTTGTGGTTATCTCGCGTTTATATATACGCACCTTCTATTGAGTTTTTAGTTAGCCAATCAGCTTTCTAGTTTCCACCGCACCCTTCCTAGTCAGCTAATGAGCAGGCACTTACAGGACAAAGGTCCAGTTTACCTCTGGTTAACCCGTTCCTTTGTGTGTGCTATATTTTAGTGGGGAGCATAGAAATCTAATGTCTTGATCTTTTAAATCTAGGTTAAATTTTTTTATGCTAGTTTATATATATATATGTATATATATATATATATGTGTGTGTGTCTGTGTGCCTGTGTCTGTGTGATAGTTTATGTATATGTATGTTTATTTTTTTACTTGTTTATTTCCTATTGTTATTGTTAGTTTTAAAATTATTTTGTATCTCTATCCTAGAGTACATTTTATACTGTGAACAGAATTGTTCGCTATTTCTCTCCTACAGTTTAATAGATGTTAGGGTTCTTTAAAGTATAAGATAGCACATTTTTCATGAAGGCATAATATACATGGATCGTCTAGGTCTCTACATGTGTTTGCTTGTCTTACTATTTTCCATTCGACTACTGGCGAACATCCGCTTTCCTTGAGTTCCCAGTATTTGTTTGCTAGAGTTGTTTTCATTCGGTGTTTTTATTATTGAATGTACTTTTGTGGTCATAATATCGAGTTTTGAAACCTAAGGAAGTCATACCTACGTAATACTTCTTGTTATTCGGGTTTTCTTTCGCAAATATTGTGGCTTTGTAAACTATGCTTTTGGTTAGACATTTATTTTGAAGTGGGCAAAGTGCGCGGTATCTACAGTTGCATTTATCTTGTTCATTATTAGTATTTTTATCTTTATTTTTAGTATGGTTGTCGTTGTCCGGAGTTGGTTTATTATTATTATTATTATTATTATTATTATTATTATTATCATTATTATTATTATTATTATTATTATTATTATTATTATTATTATTATTATTTCTACTAGTTATATACGTGTCGTTTGTATTAGTTTTATTTTTGTCGTGGTGTCCATTTTTTATTGTTTATTTTGTAGTTGTTTCCATTGCTTGTATTTAATATTTTGTTGTTATGTGCTTTAATTATCATCTTTAAATTTTCGCAGCAGCTGTAAGATAACTTTAGGTTATTTTTATTGAAAATTTGTGCAATGGATTGGTTGCAGGGAAGTGCTTTTCGATAAGATCTAGAAATTTCTTGCCAAGTTTTGTTTTAATATTTGATTGTATGGCGCTGTATACCAAAATTATTTGCTATTAATTTACTATTGCTTTCAACTACAAACCTATTTACTATTAATTCTCTATTAATCTAAAACATCAACTTATTTGCTATTAATTTACTATTGTTCTCAACTCCACACTTATTTACTATTAATTCACTATTAATCTCAAACCCAAAAAATATTTGCTATTGATTTACTATTGTTCTCAACTCCAAACCTATTTACAAATAATTTACTATTAATCTCAAACCCAAAATTATTTGATAAAAATTTTCTATTACTCTTAATTTCAAACTTATTTACTATTAATTCACTACTGATCTCAAACCCAAAATTATTTGCTATTAATTTACCATTGTTCTCAAGTCCATACTTATTTACTGATAATTCACTTTTAATCTCAAAACCAAAATTATTTGCTGTTAATTTACTATTACTTTCAACTCAAAACCTACTTACTATTAATTCACTATTAATCTCAAACCCAAAATTATTTCCTACTAATTTACTATTGTTCACAACTATAAAACTTATTAACTATTAATTCACTATTAATCTCAAACTCAAAATTATTTACTATTGTTCTTAAGTCAAAACTTAATTACTAATTAACTAATAATCACCAACCCAAAGTTATTTGCTATAAATTATCTATTACTCTAAATTCCAATATTGTCTGAGTGATTTGTTAGACACCGCAAAGGTGAAATCTTTTGAACTTTGACCACTTGGCAGCTCTAAATTTTGACCCAAACCAATTAAAAAGCTTGTCCTATATCTGAATATCATATATGTAAAATTTCAACTGCTAAGACCAGAAATTGGCTGAGTAATTTGGTAAAGACCGCGGAGGTCAATTTTTTTTTAACTTACCCCAATTATGACCCCTTAACATTTATTTGGGGGATCTCAAATGAAATTAAAATGTTTGATCCATGTCCAAGTAACCTACATTGAAAATGTCAAGTGTTTATACCCTAAATTGGCGGAGGCGTCTGGTAGAGTTTTCTAAGGACAAATCGTTGAACTTTGACCACTCGACAACCACATGTTTGGCCGAAACATAACCCTTATACCCGAGTGGTTTCTGGACCTTGATAAGTGTGGGGTATATGGTTAGAAAAGAAGAAAGAAACGTACCGGGCGTATCTGCATCGCTCTTTGAGAAAGAAGAAGAAAGGATGGGCAGTGCATTTGTATACGTGAAAGGCATCTTGGGAAGGCAGGGCATGATGGGAGAAGCTATTATTTTTTCCTGTCTCTTCCTTTTTTTCTAGATAGGAGGATATAAAAGCAGGGAAAATTCCCTGGGGCAGCAGAGAGAAAAGAGTCGTGAACATCTTCTCTTGAAAAGAATTTTGTATTGCTGACGTTCGGATTGTGCGGTGTGAAATTGGTGGCGAGAGGCCAGGTGTGGTCGATTGGAAAAGTAGAGGGCAGAAACGTGCTGTTGTCGAGAGAGTGAGACACTCCTTCCCGAACCCCAGAACCGAATCCTGATTATAACCCTAGAATAAGTGGAGACCTCCATGTAAAAAAAAGAAAACCGATTTAAAAGATTTTCCCAAATCTTAATACACTTTATGTCAAATCTCGAGTCTCTAGACCGAAAATTGACAGAGTTATTTGCACACACACACACACATCGACATTTTCACTTGTATAGATAGATAGATAGATAGATAGATAGATAGATAGATAGATAGATAGATAGATAGATAGACAGATAGATAGATAGATAAATTCACTATTAATCTTAAACTCAAAATTATTTGCTACTATTTTACTATTTTCTAAACTCCAAACTTATTTACTTATAATTCACTATTAATCATAAACCCCAAATTATTTGCTACTTATTTACTATAACTCTAAACTCTAAACTTAATTACTCTTAATTATTTCCTATTAATTTACTATTACTCTCAAAACCAACCTTATTTACTACTTGCATTTCTGTCCGTCTTTGCTCGAATGCTTTGTACTGTTCATAACTTGCCCTATGTGTTAATATACTTTTATGTAAAATTTCAAATGTTTAGACCCAAAATTGTCTGAGTAATTTCGTAGCAGAGGTAAACTTTTTTAAACTTTGACCCCAATTTTGACCTCTCATACTTTATTGTTTTGGTTTAAAATAAAAATAAAATGTTTGACCCATGTCCAAGTTACCTACATTTCAAATTTAAAGTGCTTAGACCAAACGAATTGGCGTAGGAGTTTGGTAGAATCTTACAAATGTCAACTCTTTCAGTCGAATCTTTGCCTCAAAATGTATTAAAATGCTTGCCGTAACGTATTAAAATGAATACCCTTTATATAAAATTTAAAATGTTTAGACAAACAATTGGCTAAGTAGTTTGCTAGAAACAGCAAAGGTGCAATCTTTTGAACTTTACCGCCTGGCAACTACAATTTTCGACTCAAACCGATTAAAAAGCTTGCCCTATCCCTGAATACTCTTTATGTAAAATTTCAAAAATTTCAAATGTTTAGATCAGAAATTAACTGAGTAATTTGATAAAGACCGCAGAGGTTTAATTTTTTTTTCACTTTGACTCCGATTTTGAACCTTTTATATTTATTTTGAGGAGCTCAAATCGAATTGTAAAGTTAGATCCATGTAGAAGTAACCAACATTTAAAATTGTAAGTGTTTAGACCCAAAATTGACGAAGAAGTTTGGTAGAGTTTTCAAAGGTCAAATCGTTAAGTCCAAAGTAGCTGAGCAGCGGCTTGGTTCCCACCAGTTCTGGCAAATAGCAAATAGGATCCTGAACAGAAACGTGCGTTCTATCCCAACCATTATCAATGGACCAGAGGTCATCTCGACAGCATCCGACAAGGCCAAACTATTTGCCAAAAACTTTGCGGCAAATTCTACCCTGTGTGACGAAGACCATCAACTCCCCATATTTCCTCCTATAACAGGCAACACGCTATGCAACATACAAATATCTGTGCGTGAGGTCGCCAAGCTAATCAAGAATCTTGACTCAAGTAAAGCAACTGGTCCCAACGGTATTCCAATTATAGTGTTAAAAAAATTACAACCAGAACTTGTCAAACAGTTTAAGCGCTGGGCAGAAATCAGAGGCCCTCAGTATAAATGCTGGAGTCCCTCAGGGGTCCATACTGGGCCCAACTCTCTTCCTGATCTACATCAATGATCTCCCAAAACACATACTAAAATCTTTCGTTGACATCTATGCTGATGACACGACCATCTATGGCAACACATCAAAGGCTGTAAATGATGATGTTCTCTCTGATTCACTCTCCTCTGATCTTGAGCGCGTGGTACAGTGGGGAAAGAGGTGGCTGGTTACCTTTAATGCATCTAAGACCAAGCTCCTATCTCTACATCATAAACGCTCTGATCCCCATCTGGCATCAATTGAAATGGATGGCTCTCGTCTAAGGAGGCCCCAAGCTAAGCTCCTGGGTTTGACCTTTACACCTGATCTGAAATGGAACACATACATCAAGTCTGTGGCCAAGGTCGCTGGGAAAATGGTGGGATCCTTCTACCGCTCCAGAAGATATCTCACTAATGATGCAATTCTCTATCTATATAAGAGCCAAGTACGTCCAAAGATGGAGTACTGCTGCCACATCTGGGTGGGGGCTGCTAAAAACGGCCTATCTTGCCTTGACAGAGTACAAAATAGACTCCGTGGCTTGGTGGGGGATGCCCTTTTCTCTACCCTGCAACCTCTTTCCCACAGAAGAGACGTAACGAGCCTGTCATTGTTCTATTGTTATTTGCATGGCAGGTGCTCGTCTGAGCTCCATTCTCTGGTCCCCCCTTGCCAATCTTTTTCAAAAAACACCCGACTTGATGAAACCACCGTCAATAATTTTCCCCACTCCCTATCTGTGCCTAAATCAAAACGTAGATACCATGAACAAAGCTTCTTTCTTAGAACTGCACGACTGTGGAACTCTGTTCCGCTTGCCTGTTTCCCTCCCGACTTCAACCTGGAGGTCTTCAAGTCCAACACAAACAAATTCCTGATGAACCGACCCCCTAAGTAATGACACCTTACAAATTCTCCAATACTATTGCTACACACTCCCTTTATTTACTGTACATACAATAACCTTTATCTCTGAGTGGCCATTGGGCCTTGATAAGTGGTGAACTCCATGTAAAAAAAAAATCGTTGAACTTTGATTCCTTCATAGCCAAATTTCTGGCCGAAAACCGATTGATACGATTTTTCCAAATCTCAGTATTCCTTATGTCATATCTCGAGTCTGTGGACCGAAAAAAAAACAGAGTTATTTAGTAGGGGAATACAGACAGACAGACAGATAGACAGACAGACATGTTTACTTTTATATCATGGATGCCCGGCGTTGCCCGGGTATTTGGATGTGTATGCCGTAGCAAAAAAAAAAAGTGGTCAATTTTTTTAACTTTGACCCCTATTATGACCCGTTAAAATTTATTGTTTTGGGCTCAACTCAAGTTATTATGTTAGATCTATGTCCAAGGAACCTATATCTAAAATTTCAAGTGTTTAGACCGAAAATTGTCGGAGAAATTAGGTCGAGTTCTCAAGGGTCAAATCGTTGAATCTTGACCCCTTAATCGCCAAATTTCTGGCCGGAAATGGATCACATCGATTTTACCAAATCTCAGTACTCTGTATATCAAATTGCGAGTCTGTAGACTGAAAATTGACAGAGTTATTGCGTAGGGAAATGTACACGCACACAGAGAGAGAGAGAGAGAGACACACACACACAGATACATGTTCAATTTTACAGATATATAGATAGATTGATGATTAGCATTTCAGTCCGGTGTTGCCCGGGTGTTTGTCTGTTGAGTAAAAAAAAGCAAAAAAAAGAAAAGTCGTAGTAGGAAGGCAGGCTCGAACCCGTACCGCAAAGGAGGAAAAGAACGGGAAAAACACCTAACGTCTTTGCGGTAAGACCACTGCCAAACCGGAAGTGACTCGTGTTTAAATTAAGGCTAGACAATCGAATGGAGAGGATAACTTTAAAGAATATCGGCGAAAAAAGCGACCCCCCCTCATAGAAAATGTGCCTAGTTGAAGGTGAAGATATTAATATTTTTAGCCAATTTTTCGATATTTGTCGTATGAAAGGTCGAATTTAAAACGATACTTATCTTGGTAGAATCCGTCGCCTTTGTCGAAAGTTTTAGGCACACATGCACACATACATACATACATACATACATACATACATACATGATGGCAGCAAGTTCGATTTCGAACATTGCCATCACTCGATATAGCATCAAAAAAAAGTATAGAGAAACACGAAAACATTCAGTGATGGGCCGCATGAATTTGGCTTTTAAGCCTGCTAAACTCTAGCATTCCTTGGCACACATTGTACAGACATGTGCACCTCTAGAAGCACGTTCTTGATGTTCTTTTTTATGCAGGATCAAATGCCGTTTTGTACGTCCGCCTGCAGTTGACACAGGTTAACTCTTGGCAACTCTCAAGACTGCTTTGTGGCCCACTGCGCCGATGAGTAGACTGGTGGCCCATCAGCCCAGTTCTGCTCAGACATATTCTTCCGCACACCTCACACTCCAGACCAATTTGGCGCCGCCTCCCATCCACGATCCTTTCACCCTCCCTTTCCGGATATCGCGCTTCAGCCGCTCATACTGGGTTTGATCCATCTCAAACTTGCTCACACTCCTCGCAAGGTCCTTCTCCACCGTCCGCGATTCAAAGCATATTAATGGGATTTGCATGTGGATGACTATATATATATATATATATATATATATATATATATATATATATATATATATAGTCATCCATATACATTACTGTTTCGCAGCTCATCAGTGCGGCTACCCAAACAACTACCTCAAGTTAAGATCAAAACCCGACTGCCCAAACAACAGTCGGAGCTTCTAACCGTTGCACTATTTGGGAGTGAATTAACGATATTTTCACATTGTCCAAATACCTAAGGTCAATTTGTTTACACAAAGAGCATCGCTCAATATGCTAATGGTAATTTGTATATCACTTCCATATATGCTTAACCCAAGATAGGGAGAATTATAGTCATCCACATACATATAGTACTGTTTTGCTGTTTTACAGCTCATCAGTGCGACTAGACAAGCAACTACCTCAAGCCAGGATCGAAACCTGACCGCCCACACGACAGTCGGAGCTTCTTACACGCACACATATATAGTCTTTGAAGTTTTTAACATTTGAAACCATACAAAAAATTACTTTTATCAAAAAAAAAAAAAACATCTAGTCAGTAAGTCATTTAATCACCTGCAATCACTGCATCAACTCTCTCGAATTTACTATAATACCAATTTTTTTATTTTTTATTTTTTATTTTCCAAGGGATCATCAGTTGTTTACCATGAAACACTGTTTCGGGGATTTAAAAACAAAACAGTATATTACATCATGGCTCCCCAGCAGTGTTGATCAAACACCACCACCCTTAATCTTAGGAAGAAGACATGTTACAAAAATTTGATCCAATTTCCTATTCTTAATTGCAATTACTAACCTTTTCATAGTATAAAAATGAATTTCTTACCTGTGCGATTCATCAATTTCCACATTTAAAATGGTTACATTTTTTAATTTATCAGTCTTGTATTTATAAGATTTGGATTAATCCATTTAACTACTTATCACCCCCACTATAATTAGTAGTTTGTATATTTACATTCTTATTTATTTAAAATTAGATATATAAAGGTTAAAAATATTTTATTTTTACATATATACATTTTTTTTTTTTTTCAATCTATAAATTTATTATATGTAATTATAAATACATTTTATACATTGCTAATATAGTTTTGGATTTCCTTTATTAATATAGTCTAGTTTATCTTAAACGATTCAAAAGCATCAGGATAACGAACAAATGCTTTATTTAACTGTTTAAATATTTTATTTTTATCTCCACCTTGTTTTATCATCCTTATTACTAAGCTAGAAACTGGTGGTATAAAATCTGTTAATTTTAGAGTAACGCGAGCTATTCTCAAAAACTCTGACATAATGGTTCCATAAAACACAAAAACAGGGCAGGTGCTATCCTTATGGGGCATACGTACTATTTTAAAGGGGAATGCGTTTCTTTTATCAAATATTTTATAAAGAAAAATTCCATCCTCAATTTTTATATCTAAATCCAGAAATGTAGCCTGTTGTCCTCTATGTTCACAATTCAATTTTAGTTCGTTTGGATATATAAGATGTTTATTTTTTTCGAATTCATCATTATCGTTTATGCATATAAGGTCATTTATAAATCTCCTACACCCATGAAAGTTATATGTTTTAGATATATCTGTTTTTAATAATGATGACATATATATATACTCGAGTCTATGTAAATACAAATTTGCCCAAAATGGTGCAGGATCCAATCCCATTGGGATACCTATCGTTTGGAGTATTATTTTATTTCCTATTTGAAAATAGCATTCTTTAATAAGATGACTTGCACATATATTTACATATATATATATACTAGACTACCCGTGACCTGTTGGGTCAGTATGTTATATTAGCTATGGAATTAATGTATGAACGTAACACTTGTGACGTAACGAAATAATTTTTGTGACATAACAGAAACATTTCTATGAAAGTATATTAAAATGAAAAAAGAATATAGATAGATTTCTATTAATCGTTCTGTTTATAATTGTTTATATTTTAAAATAAAAAACTTACAGCCATTGAATTATAAGTGGTTTGCCATACTTATAGGTAAATGTGCACTGAACAGATGCCATAATACTTCAAGTTAAATTCAAAGTTTGATATACCTTTTAATTTAAACGCGACAAAAACAATTGGGACGCTGAAAATGTACACAGTAAAACAATATGTTTTATTGTCGCGTTGATTATTTATTTGTAACGCAATTTAAAAAAAAGCATATTTTCGGGGTTATTTATTTATGTTGGTAGTGTAGAAGAAAATGTATGAATGTTTTTAAGAAAGGTGTATTAAAACATGGAGAATAAATTTAAAAAAAAAGGAAGGCGGTAGGTAAATTTATTTGGAAGGAAATTGCGTTAAAATTACTTAAACGTAATACAGAAATGAACGATGTAAAACATGCAGAAAGTATTAACAATTGTTTATTTGGATAATTTAAACGCGAAAAGACAAATTGGGACTCTGAAAACATACACAGTAAAAAATACGTTTTATTGTCATGTTGATTATTTAGTATAATATATATCGCATATATAAAACAGGTCGATGATTATACGTAATGTTGGTAATCACGTTTTGCGTTTGCTTCCCATACCTTGAAGTTTTTTTATTCAATAAATTTAAGATATTTGCTTTTCTAAGGACGTCCGTTTGTTCGAACGAAACCAGTCCAGCGATTTGTGTTTATCTGTTTACGCTGTTATGGGTTTATGTTTATGTACGCACGCGCAACCAGAAGTCGTTTTATAATTATATATATATATATATATATATATATATATATATATATATATATATATATATAAGTGAACGTGTCTGTGTGTCTGTGTACGCAATAACTTTGTCAATTTTTAGGCTACAGACTCGAACTTTTATATACAGGGTACTGAGATTTGGGAAAATCGGTGTGATCGGTTTTCGGACAGAAATTTGGCTGTTAAGGGGTCAGAATTCAACGATTTTACCTTCGAGAACCCTACCAAACACCTCCGACAATTTTTGGTATAAACACTTGAATTTTTAGATCTAGGTTCCTTGGACATGGATCTAAGTTAATAACTTGATGTGCGTCCAAAACAATAAATTTTAAGGGGTTATAAAAGGGGTCAAAGTTTTAAAAAATTGACCGTTTTGGGTTTTTTTTTGTTTTTTTTTTTTTTGCTTAGCATACACCTCCAAACACCCGGGCAACGCCGGGAACCCATGCTAGTATATATATATATATATATATATATATATATATATATATATATATATATATATATATTGTAATTTAAATTTATAAATTAATAAAATAATTTTAAAAACCTGTAAATTCTATACCATTTTGTAAATCACTTTTAAACCATTGTACATTTATTTTAGCCACATTCTTAACACGTTAAAACGTCCACACACGAGACGCTTCACAATTTCAAATAATTCAAATTTAATTTGAACTGAAACATATAAAAGCATCCAATTTTTAAACGAAACCTTAATCCAAAACTGTCTAAAAACGACCGAAGTAAATCAGTTGAAAGTACCCGCAAAAAAAAAGAAAAATTAGATGGACGAAAACGACTACGGAACTTTCCTATACAAATTCGACCGAGACATAAGAATGTCTATTCGAAAAATGGAAAAAATTAAAAAAAGATCATTAAGCAAAAACACTTCGTGCTATTTAACAATATTTGTCTGAATGCTGATCAACGAATGTTTCACGCTTCCATGTTTTTATTGTCATTGAAATAAAAAAAAATAGCCTATTTTTCTTTCAATTGATTTTTCAGTTGATTGTCTGCTCTGGTTGGGTATCTATCGCGGTGCACTACGAGGAAGTTTCACATACCTCTCGCAGTAACTTAATCCACAGTACATTGCTGTGTACATTGCTCTGTAGAGAACATACTGTTGATTTAATAAAATTATTTTTATATGTAATGGTTTAAAAGTCAAGTATCAAATGCAAGTATCATACTTCAGTTGTACTCTAAACAGAAATATTATTTTCGAACACGCCCCTGTCATATCAAAGAACCTACTGTTTATTTTATATGCATGGATTTTCTGTTTCTACTGGGATAATGGTTTGAATTTAAGTTTTAAAATGAAAAAGTCAAGTATCATGATGCAATTCTGCTTTAAATAGAAGCATTCATTTCGAACCCAACTCTGTCACATCAAAATATACAAAACTTATCTAAGAACACTGCCAGGCATATAAAATTTCATAAAAATCGGCCCAGCCGTTTTTGAATCTATATCAAACTCACACACACAGACACAAAGTTCCTTTATATATATATATATATATATATATATATATATATATATATATATATATATATATATATATTATTTTTAAAATATTAATCTACTTGTTTATGTATGTTCTACTGGACATGTATATTTCGAGGTACCAACCTCTCTTTAGGAATCTGATCCCAGACCATATGCATTACAGTCTGGCACGTTAACCGTTATGCTATAGGTCCTAGACGATTTTACTATTTTTTTATCGTAATAAACTTATGTAGATTTCTTGTTGATTTTTTAAAACGATAAATACATGCATGTCCGTAGATTAATGTTTTAAAAATAATAAAAATAATAAATCAAAATATTCTTTATCTACGCACAAATAATATAAGAGCGATGTCCTAAGTAAAACGATATTCGAGGCGAAGACGCTACTTAACCGTATTTATCGTTTTAAAAAAAAATCAACAAGAAATCTACATAATTTTATAAATGATAAAAATAAATTGAAATAATTGGAAATCGTCAATGCTTGAAACTTATTAAAATCAGTTAAAAAAAACAATAAAATAAAGATAAAATTAAAAATAGAAAATCCTCCTCAATGCGGTAGAAATTAGATTCCATCTACTATAGCCCAAAGAAAGCCCAATGGCGATATCAAAATATGTGGAGATTATATAATAGTGCGCCAGAATCAGAGATGCGCCATTCAATTCCTGGCATAATTGCATTGAGAATGGTGATGTCTATGAAGAAAAATTAATTCTGGGGCTAAAAATGCCACGCGTTTTTTTGTTTGTTTGTTTTTATTATTATTCAATTTTCACTCCAAACAAGGCACAGTGCCACTTTGAAGTAGGGGCCTACTATCAGGGACATAAGTTGTAGGGGTATTATGAAGGGAGATGAGTTGCAAGATGTCTGATCATTACACTTGAACTTCTGCATGTCAGTACAGTTGGGAAAGCAGAATCCCAGAAGGGAGTTCCAAAGACTAGCAGTTCTGTGGAAGAAACTATTTGAGTAGAAGGCTTTCTTGCACCTGGAGATCTCTACTGTGAAGGGGTGGAATTTAGCTGCTTGTCGGGTTTGTCGGGGCTATTCACGTCGAGGGGGTACAAGGGCATTCACCATTAAAGTACTTGTAGAACAGGCAGAGGCATGCAACATTTCGTCAATGAGACAGAGGTTGAAGCTTAGATGACAGTTTAGAACCTGTCAGGTTGGTGACTAAACGTTAGGCCGAGAAATTTAAAGGAAGTACTTTCGGGTAATGTGTTCTTGGCCATTGCTATTGGTGGTAGAGAAGGTTTCTTATAATTATTGAAGGAAACAAGATTAGTCTTGGCAGCATTGAATGTTTCTGCCATTTCCTTAGATATGGGTTCATGTGTTTTCCCCTCGTGCCTGTTATAAAAAGTGGTGTCATCAGCAAATATACCCATCTCAGAAACAATTTTATCATGGAAGTCATTTATGAATATCAAGAAAAATAAAATTCCAAGGATAGACTCCTACGTTACTTCATCAAGACAAAAGACGTTGATACATCAGAAGATAGAACAGAACTGTGTGGAGGTCAAGGGATAAGTGTTCTTTGAGTTAATCTTGTCATCACGCGTGGTAGTTGTCTGCACGAGCGTGTGTGTCGTACGGAGAGAGAGAAAGTGTATTGGTTGTATTGAGAGAGTGTACTGACTGTGTACTGGCTATAAACGAAAAGATTATAGAGAAGACAGAAAGAAAGCGGTCAGAGTGAGGTTGATAAGAGAGAAAGTGTGTGTGTGTGTGAGAGAGAGAGGGGGGGAGACAGTGCGATGCGAATTCGCTTGCTTGTAGAAGTAATTTGAAAACAACGTGTGCTTCGCACTGCATTACAAATAAGAAAAATTGGGGGAGTAACAGATTTGAATCTCTACGGATTGATTATTGTATTTTTTTTATTATTGTTGTTGTTATTGGATATAGTGTGCGTTACTGTATTAAAAAAAAACAGAAAAAGAGGGAAGGGGCTGACAATTGTACACAAGATGGGTAGATATTGAATTTTCTTCGGATTGACTGACTGTTTTGTTTTGTTTTTCTTCTAGAAAAAAGAAACATTGGTTAATGGAAATGTTGAGTGAAGACGTAAAGAAGGAATTGGTGGTCGCGACGGTCGAGGAACGGGTAGTGGGTGTAGGTGTGGGGGCTCAATATAACAAATTAGAGGAGGAAGTGCTCGTGCATTGGGGTGAGGAATAGAATAACGGTATGGAGAGTATATAATGCATGTGGATGTGTTATCGGCAGCTCCAGTAACTCTCGCTTCTCCTTTTTTGTCCTTCAGTCCTAATTTTCAATGAGTGATTTTCTGACAAAGGATGAAGAAAAAGCTGCTTTCCAGGTCGGTAGTACTTTGTGAACAGTAGCCTGAGATGTCGGAAATTTTTCTGTTCCTATGTCTATCCTTGTGGTCATGTCACTAGTAAGGGTGCTGGAGGTAAACGTTTCATCTGGGCTGACGTTATCTGCCTTATAGTCAGGGACCCGAATCTTGGATTAACAACTAAGGAGGCTGTCCTATCAGCAGGTGCAAAGTACCGGGGCTGCTGTATTGCCATTTGGTGAATGGATTCTGGACCATACAGTAGTTTCTGGTAGGGCCTGTCGATGAAATACTAGTGGTTAATTGTTGGGGATTTACCTTATCATGTGCTACAAAAAAGATTCTTGTCTTTTTCTCTCTTACTTTCCCTCTCTGCCCTGCTCCAACCAAATCTACCGACCTGCTCCACAAATCCCAAAACCTCAACATAACAAATCTCAACAACAGAAAATACGAATAAACCTAGGACCCCATCCTCCAACGTAGACCCCTACTACCAGGTCTCCTTCTCCAACATCTAGGAGTCTACGTTCTAACTTTCCAGATGTTGAAACACAATTACAGGAGACGAAACCGGACATATTCTTTCTAAGTGAAACTGGCATAGGGCCAACCACTTCCTTAGACGAATTCATAATTAAAGGATACTCTAACTTAACATCTAACTCTGACCCACAAGATCGCCATGAGCATGGAATATGTGCCTACATCAAAGATGGCTTTCCATGTGGTAGGGATATCTCCAGAGAAGACCCTAATTTACCTTATATGCGCTTCCGGGTTGCACTAGCTTACACCACTGATATTTATATTTGCCCTCTATCGCCCCCACAACAGTGGGGTTACTATCTTTATGCCCTCGTCGTGTTTCTGTCTGATTTGGACCATCTTCGTCATCGCTCTTCAGAGTATTCACCCTCTAAAGCTGATCGCAATAGTTCCCAAATTAATCTGGGCTGTTCTTCAATCTATTGACCAATAAACCTTGAAACGCGGCGATTTTGTATGCCAGTAAAACTACCTCTGTGGCACAGAGGTAATAAACCGTCTTTTTTTCAGGATGGTCTGTACCTCTAAACTCGGGTAGTTCCAGCCTCCTCAAAAGGGCTCGAGAAGCTTCCGTTAATTACAGTGGTTCCGATTTTGTTTTCATAGGGGTCACCACTTATCAAGGCCCGGAGGCCACTCAGGGATAATGCTTATTGCGTGTACAGTAATCAATGAGATAGTATTATAGTAATCATTAGTATTGATAGAGTGTCTTACTTAAGGGGGCGGTTTGTCAGGAATTTGTTTATGTTGGATTTGAAGACATCCAAGTTGTAGTCAGGTGGGAAGCAGGCAAACGGAAGAAAGTTCCACAGTCGTGCACTTCTGAGAAAGAAGCTCTGCTCATGGAATCTACGTTTGGATTTAGGCACAGATAAAGAGTAGGGAAAATTATTGACAGTAGTTTCAGCCAGACGGGTGTTTCTGGTGAAAGATTGGTGAGAGGGGGCGAGAGATTGGAGCTCAGACGAACACTTGCCATGGAAATAACGATAAAACAAAGACAGGCTCGCACCGTCTCTTCTGTGGGAGAGAGGCTGCAGGGAAGAGAAAAGGGCATCCCTCACTAAGCTACGAAGTCTATTTTGTACTCTGTCAAGGCAGGATAGGCTGTTTTTAGCAGCTCATGCCCAGATGTGGCAGCAGTACTCCATCCTTGGACGTACTTGGCTTTTATATAGATACAGAATTGCACCAGTAGTGAGATATCTTCTGGAGCAGTAGAAGGATCCCACCATTTTCCCAGCGTCCTGGGCAACAGACTTAATGTACGTGTTCCATTTCAGATCAGGAGTAAAGGTCAAACCCAGAAGCTTGTCAAAACATGGAGCCTCCCCAAGACGAGAGCCATTCATTTCAATTGATGCCAGATGGAGATCAGAGCGTTGATGATGTAAAGAAAGAAGCTTGGTTTTAGATGCATTAAAAGTGACCAGCCACCTCTTCCCCCACTGTACCACGCGCTCAAGATCAGAGGAGAGAGAATTAGAGAGAACTTTGTCATTTACGACCTTTGATGTGTTGCCATAGATGATCGTGTCATCAGCATAGATGTCAAGAAATGATTTAAATATGTGTTTTGGGAGATCATTGATATAGATCAGGAAAAGAGTTGGGCCCAGGATGGACCCCTGAGGTACTCCAGCATTAATACTATGAGTCCCTGATTTCTGCCCATCAATCACTACTCTTATGAACCTATCGGAGGGAAATGATTTAATAATTGAGAAAACAATTCCAGTGATACCGTAGCTGGAAATCTTGTGAAGTAGGCCCTTATGCCATACCTTATCAAAGGCCTTTGATATGTCAAGAGCAATTGCCCTGGAAAGGAAGCCTTTGTCAAGAGATTCACTAATCCTAAGAGATATACCCATTAGCACATCTGCTGTAGATCTTGCGGAGCGGAAACCATATTACATGTCACTAAGAAGGGTTGTTTCTGCTGAGGTGGCTGACTACTTCTTTATTTAATATGGATTCCAACAACTTAATCATGACACAGAGGAGACTTATTGGTCTGTACTGAGAGGGAGATGACTTTTCACTTGAATTCTTAAATACAGGGCATACTGATGAGGTTTTCCAGCGTGTTGGGAATCACCTCTCCTTAAGGCAACGCTTAAACAGTTTTGGAAGTATGGGGGCAAGTTCTGTTTGGAGCTTTTTCAGCACTATAACTGGAATGCCATCAGGGCCAGTTGCTTTACTGGAATCAAGGTTCTTGATTAACTTAGCAACCTCACGCACAGATATTTGCATGTTGCATAGCATGTTGTCTGTTATAGGAGAAAATACGGGGAGTTGATGGCCTTTGTCGCATAGGGTAGAATTAGCTGCAAAGTTCTTGGCAAATAGCCTGCCTTGTCTGATGCTGACGAGATGATCTCAGGTCCATTGATGATGGTTGGGATAGAACCCACGCTTCTGTTCAGGATCCAGTTTGCTATTTGCTAAAACTGGTGGGAACCAAGCCGCTGCTCAGCTACTTTGGATTTAACGGACTGACAATATAGCTCTCTTGCATCTTTTATTACTCTTTTACAGTGGTTGCTGGCAGTTCTAAAAACAGCTTTAGTCTCAGTGCATCTATTACGTTGGTAGCTATGGAAAAAGTAATTTCTGTGCGCGATGGCAGCAGCAAATTCAGGGGAGAACCATGGCTGGCTGTTAGGTTTTTGTTGGAATTTTTGATGGTATGAATCGGTCTATGCCTACAATTAACCATTTGGTCAGGTATGAGAGTATAGAGGACACATCCTTTTTAAACATGGAATGCAGAGGTAGGTCAGATATGAATGTACGGAAGCTGTCCCATTTAGCCATAGAGTATCGATATACAGTACGGTGGAGAGGTACGTCTGAAGACTTGTTACATTTCATTTTTATCTTAACTGCTACAACAGAGTGGTCGGAGGATTTCAGAGGAGATAAAACGGAACATGAACATAGCTCAGGTCAAGTTGTGAGGAAAAGGTCTAGAAGGCTTGCATACTGACCGGTAGTATCGGGCACATGGGTGGGTTCGTGAACAATCTGAGTGAGGTCATAGGCAGTGGCAAAATCATGACAGAACCTCTCCTCATCGGTTTTATTTGAGTTGGTCAGCCATTCCACATTTTTGGTTGATTAAATTGAATTTTTGAGAAGAAAATAGAATTTTACATCAGTCTGGAAAGATTTCTCTCATGAAATTGAACAGATGTCGATTGGGTTCAGTCGAGAATGGCTAAGAGTATGATTTTTGACGATTAAATTAATTTTCGAAAAGAAAATATAGTTTTTCTTTGTTTTTTTTTCACACTTATCAAGGCCCGGAAGCCACTCAGGGATAAGGGTTATTGCAAGTACATAGTTTCGAAGGATTATTCAGGAAACAAGAGCTGAGAGGCCCGCTAATTGAGTGGGATTAATTGAGAATAATTATGAGGATTACTGAGTGTTGGAAACTAATTTTTGTTGTGCACCCATTTTTTTTAACGTGAAAAAATGATTCCATTTTTTTTAGATGGACTTTTCATTGCGAGTATATTTTGCGTGTAGCATTTGCACCTGGAGAACTGAATTCAAGCCGGAAGAATAAAAAAAAATGGTGCTCAAACAGAATTCTTTGAGCGATGAGGCTTGCGAGGCCTTTAAACATTACGCATTTTTCAGTAATTAATTTTTTAATATATTTTATTAAAAGGAATTCTGGAGGGGTTACGCGTTGTCAGAGACACTGCCATAGAAATTTGAGAACTGAACAAAATAGCACGAATTCGGGAACATTCAAGATGAGAATGTAATGACTTAGTGTTAGAAAATTAGTTTTGGTTATTCATTCCTTTTGGTGTTGAAAAGCGACTGCATTTTTTCGTTAGATGAACTTTTCACCGTGATTGTATCGTGCGTGTAACATTCGCGCCGGAGTCGCTGATCAACTTAAAGGGAGATGATTCTGAGAGTGAAATTAACCTGAATTTTTGGAATTTAGAAATTAAATAAGAATTTTTCTTTTTTTTTATTGGAAAGGTTAATAGCCGGCATGTAATTGAAAAGGGATGCTGGGGGACTTAATGACATCGAATTTTGTATGAATAGCCAGTGTAGGAGGGGAGATTAGCGCCCATAGTTGTTCTTTTTGTTTTTACCCACGGAATCGGCCTCAGGGTTGACGTGAAGTGGGGAGGCATGTCTTTGTAATGTGTGTTGGGTGATTTCCGGTGTGGACCTGGCCGGGGGGTCAACCAGTGGCAGCAGCAGCCTCTTCACCCCCTCCAGCGCACTGTCGTCAATGTGGGCGTAGGTATGTGTGAGGTTATGGGAACGGGAGCAAGCACGCTAGGAATAGTGTGCGCTGCTGATGATGATGGTGTGGTGTGTAAGAAAACGGATGAGGCTCACTGATGACAGGACTGGCTTTGGTCCAACCCCACCTTCAATCCAGATGATATCACCCGAAGAAAACTCAGTTCCTGATGCCCAACCAAGAGAAAGCAGCGCACGCGTCGAGAACTTTCCAGAAGATGAAATGCGGAATTGATACAAGGAGAATGCTTATATTTTCTTCTTAGAATCTTTGCAGGGCGCTGATCCATGAACTAGCAGAGAAAACCCGGGCGTTAACGAGTAAGGCGAAAAAAGAAACGAACTTCAGCACAAAAAAAAACGGTACAGCGTACCCAGAGTAAGACAATGGAATTGCCATCCTGAGTTTAATTGGACCTGATGAACTCTAAGTGATGACTTTATGAACTTTTTAATTGAAAAACATCGACTAATTTTTGTGAAATGAAAATGAAGCTCAAGGGGAATAACGCATAGGATTGAGAATTCCCCTGGAGCAGTTGACATGCAAATTGTATATATTAGAATTACAGAATTTATTTTATAAATTTTTATGTATGATAGATGGTCCAATACCTCCTATTTTGTTTACCTAAATGGATCAAAAAGGGTTGTAAATTACATTATGATGACCGAACTTATATATGTATCACCCAAATGTTACATCTCTCTGTTGCAGATATTGACAGTGGGAGATCTCTGTTATGGACATGCATCAGAAACAGATATGTGTCATTGAATCTCTCCATGCAGAAAAAAATCAATAATTCACCTAACCCTGTTGAACATTTACAACACCGATGCAGTTGATGTCAGCACATTTCAGACATGGGTTCGTCGATTTCAGAGTGGCGACAAAGATGTGAGAGGCTAAGCATGTTCTGGGCTTTTACAACGGAGGCATCTAAAGAAGCGCTGGTGAATAGTGATCGGTTCAATTTTTTCTGCGTGAAATGGGTTGCTTTACTAGAGTCTCACACTGTCAAATTCTGCAACAGAGAGATGAAACATTCAGGTCATAAATGCATAAGTTCAATATCATAACAATGCAATTGCAACCTCTTTTGATCCATTCGGGCGGAATAAAAATAGAAGACATTGCTTATAGAAGTTCTATCGTATAATATGGAAAACTAACGTTAATTCTGACACTGCTATATTGACACTTCTGATTTTTGGCTGTGATGCCTCTCTTCGGTTCAAAAATTATTCTAGGAATTGTTTTGATAAACAGTATCTTTGATATAAACGCACGGCTAAAAATCTGGGGCTTAACATTTGATGAGTATAAGACACAATTGGGATCACTCTTCTTACTGAGGAGACAACCATCAAAGTGTCCCTTCATATATTTAAAATTTAAATTGTGAGACAAGTGAGGGCTTTCATCGGTATGCCTTCATACTATCGTCGGTTTATAAAAAAAATTCCGATATCGCCGAGACATTATTTCGTCTGACGAGGAAACCTGCACGTTTTCAATGGGACGACACATGTCAGTCTGCCTTTGACAAACCAAAAAAGAAGCTCGCAGATATGGTAATACTAGCTTATCTCAGTGAAGACAAGGACTACAGATTGTATACGAACACCTCCGATCATTCGATCGGTGCATGTCTATCACAAATAGTCTATGATCAGTGGGAGGGTAACAAGGTAGAAAAACCTACTTACTTTTTATCCCATAAATTGAGTAATAGATGTCACAAATTGTCTATGATCTCATGAATTGACGACGAGATGGTCAACGATAGAAAAGGAAGCATATGCGATAAACTATGTCCTTAATAAATTAAATCACTATTTGCGTAGTGCAACGTTCACCATTTATTCGGATCATAGACCCTTAGTAGATTTATTGAACTCATCCATACAAAATAGAAAAATACAGACATGAGTTTAAGTATGGCTGGCATAATTGCATCAAACAGTACCTGAAGTGTAAAGACAATGTTTTTGCGGATCTCTTGTCACGCACTGCGGATTCGATCCAGGACAATGATCATCCCCCGGTAGAGACAGACAGCAGGAATTTTGTAGTGATTGCAATAAACTCGAATCCCTTCGAGTTTGCATCGTATAAGAACGCGGAGGACTCATTGGTAGAGCATGAACGACCAACGTTATAGGGTATAGATTTAATTAAGAAACAGGAGAACGATAAAGAAATTCGAGATTTAAAGATGCAGATGAAAAACAGTAAAGCGCTCATAATGGAACAAAAGAAGTTTATAGTAATGAACAGATTAATGATTAGATTATATGAACCGTCGCATCTTAGGTAAAGGATATTAGTACAATATCATATGGGCGCAGAAAAGATATTTTATGCTAATAAACAAAAATATTTATGGCCGTGTTTGTTTTGGGGGGAGAGGTAAATGAATACCTAAGTAAATGTATCCAATGTCAATTTAGGAACAATACTAGAAAGTACAGTAAAAAGATGATTCGCATAGTAAAACTGAGTCTGTAGGATTTACGATTGGTGAGTTAGTTTGCTATAAAAACCATCAAAACGGGAGTAAGTTTGATGTAGTCATGGTAAAAGCAAGATATGTCTCTTATAGAATTAAGGATCAGTTAAGAGTTCTCTAACAAAGGCGCATGCAGAACATCTCTAGACAGCGTCTATCGAGGAGTAGGAAGTCCTTACGACACAGAATCCGTTAACTGCATTGGCTGCTCCAAGGCAAATCTAGTAATTATGACAGTGAATCAGGCACAGAGCAGGTTGATTTTCCTGTGCAGAAGTGTTGCCATCAACACGAGAACTCGGATGACGAATCTGATGTACCGTCGATGGAGTAAAAAGTCATGAAGCGTAGTATGTTGGTAAATAGTTTAGATGCAAGTTGTCCCCTATTCGCGTCACTGTTTGAACCCTAATATTTGATAGTATTAGAGCTCAAACGGAGATAAATAGGAGTAGCACTGAGGCTGAGAGAGTTGAGAATAACGAGGAGAAAGGAAATTTTTTAGGGTGAGAAAGGGTTTCTAGAAAAGCTATGATTCTCCCATTCTATAGTAATGTAAATTATTTCTCCGATGGTTCAAACAGAAAATGACATTTGGAAAGATAGTAGCTGCTACCTGTTACAACAGAATATGTGAATAGTTGAAAAGGTTAAACATTAACGAAATTAACTCGAGCAGAAGCACGGGACTATCTAATGTCATTTATCTGATGTTTCCTTATTATGTATATGCATTTTCTTTGTTTGTTTATGAACGTATTGTTTTTACAAATTAGCATATTTATATATTTTTCCCATTCCAATGACATTTTTGTTTTCACTTCAAATAAAACACCATTGTTATCCTTGTCTTTAAAATAATTCTATTTCAGTACTTTGCTTTGTTTTAGGAGTCATTCCCGACGCATGTTCATTAAACATCGACGGTAAATTGAATACATATACATGAGCAGAAAACTGAAAAAAAAAGGAAAAAGAGAAAAAAATCTGATTCATGAACATGAAATTGATTCCATTGAACAAAAACACTTATGTGTTTTTGCATTATTTTGTAGAACTGTGGAATGCATTCTGTTTTTTCTTTCTTTTTTGTTTAATAGTTATTGTATTATTTTGCTGGTTGATGTAAATATTGGACATGGCAGAGAGGAGACTTGAATAATAAAATATATATGTAAAAAATATTTTTTTGTAAATGAAGGAGAGGAATGATGGATATTGAGTCGAAGCGACGCCGATAAAATAGTTGTGTGCACACACGCACATTCAAAATTTATTTTTGATCTACATTCTTGTGTTCTATAAAAATAATCTGAATTGTAATTATCACTGAAAACAAAGAAAGGCTTACATTCCATGTCAAGGAGTTAGAATTGCGTGACGCAAAATAAAGAAAAATAATCAATTATTTTAAATATTTACATTTGAATTTAAGAATATTGGTTGATGTTTTTATAAGACATGGATAACATAAACAACCAGAGAGGAAAAGAGAAGGCCGACAGTCGTCCAGCGTGGTTAACATTTTCCGTCGTCACCTGGCACATACACACTATTACAGCTAAACGCAGTTGTTTGTTTCGTTTCTTTCTCTTCTCAATGGCCAAAAGTAAATTGTAAATAAACTTGTATGTTGACAAAATTCGTCTGTGTTGATTTTGAGAACAATGATAAAAAGATTGTCAAGGTACATAATTTCGTAAACATCTGAAAAGTGCAAACTAGAAACGTATATATACATTCAATAACCCAACACTTAGATATATCTAGGGCTACTACCCTAGTATCCCATGCCATATCTAGTGTGTGATATATAAGTTCAGTGTTTATGGTTAGGATATCTCTTGTAGAACGAGCTTACCTTAATGATAGGAAAAATGTGTAATATCTATTAGGTGGTGGACTAGTACTTGATTGATTAAGAACTCAAAGATTTTAGCGAAGAGAGAAAGGAGGTTAACGGGGCGATAATTGAGTGGGTAGTTCTTTCACTAAAATCCTTGAAAACTGGTATCATAGAAGCAATTTTCAGAAAAGCAAGATTCGATAAGGCATTTACTGAGGAGTTTGGAGAGAACTTGGGCAATTTCAGCAAAACATCTTTAATAGTAAAGTCGGGATGAAACTAGGCATACACGCCTTCAAGATGTCTAGGTGTTTTATGATACCACGAACATGAGAATGGATGATTTTCGAATCATTGAGTGTGGCTTCTCTCCTAAAAGGGACATTTGGGAGGGGGTGGTTTATTGGGTCTAAGGTGAAGTTGGAATCAAACGTTGAGCAAGTAGGTCAGCCTTCTTGGCTGCCATGCAAATAATCTCATAGTTGTTGGTTAGAGGGATAATTGTTGATTAGTCGTTATTTACAACACTGTTTAAAACTTTTCAGAAATCGAGTTCATAATTTCTGCGAATAAATGCTTGTGATCTCTGTATTGTTTCTCTTCTTTTCGGTTATTTCACAATTATTTTTAGCTCCTATATACTTTTGTTCATTTGTACTGGTTTATCTCGAATAAGTTTCCAGAATACATGCTGCTTTTGAGCAATGGCAGCTGCACAAGCCGGAGTGAACCATTGGGGATAGTGAGGCTTACTATAAAACTCTCTTGCGGGGACATGTGCTTCAATTGCTGCTTTAACCGATTCGGTAGCCTCATTTGCACACTGTCTCACAGGAAGAGAAAAATAATACTCTATGTGGCATCTCCGAAGTGATTCCGTGATAGCTTCCCATTTAGCCTTCTTAAAATAACTTGTCGTTTTGAGCAGTGCCTCTTCAACTTGGGGGTCGATAGTTTTAGGTAATGTTTCTAATATCCCAACATAATCAGCATCCTTGTGTGGGATATGGACATTTGTTATACAATCCTCAGGGGCTATGGTCAGAAATAGGTCCTGATTTGTGACTTTCTGATTCTGAGAGTCTGGGAGACGTGTCCAAAACGTGACAGTCTGTTTCAGCAAATCAGATATAGAAAAGCCATGTATTATCGACTGGTAGTTCTTTTCGGACCCAAATAGCTGATCAACTGACAATATCAATTTCGAAACGCACACGTGAGACTTTGCTGTCAATCTAATCACGACCTCTCCTCTGTGGCGGAGACAAACGTTTCCTTGTGCTGTTAGCATTTGAGGTTGATTTCAATAAATAGTTATTTTATTTTCGACAATCCAATATATGTTTTATTCTAGCCATGTGGCTCAGCTTCAACTAACGATTATCTAATTTTAGACAATCAAACAATAATGTTTCAGCTAGCTATGTATCTTAACCTAGCACACCTACTCTGTCGAACGACCTGTTAGTAAACGTAATTATTATTTTATTTTTGACAATCAATCATATTATAACGTGTACTTCCAGTAAAGTGCGTATCAATGCTAAGTACACATTATTTTTTGTCCGATGACCTATCAATGCTCCCCGGTCTGTATATTTTACAATTCTCTCGCAGAGCTTTATGTGTCGTGTTATGATAATATTTACGAAAATCATCCCCAACAGAAAAGGATTATCACAGTGCTCAAAAAGCTGTGGGCTCTTGATTACATTGGTGATCTTTTAAAGCAACGCATTTCAGGTGAAAACAGTACTACCTACTACTTATGTGTCATGGAGAAATTAGCATAAATTTTAAAAAATCATTCCGAAAAAATGGTCCAATAGATGATGCGGTAGAAATATTTTAAATAAAAACATAATTACGTTCCTTGTTTAAAGATGGCGGACCCTAAATTTATGTCAATTAAATCAAGGGTTATCTCCCTTGTTTGTCATACTGGACTGGTTAAACAACTCTTCCACATTAAAACATGCGATGAAATTGTTTTTTACTTCTAATTATTTTTCTACTGGAATAGTTTTCGTAACTTTTTTGCATTTATATTATTTTTGACATCATATGTACATGAAATTCGTTGCTTAAAAACATTATTGATCTAAAAACGCACAAATATGTGATTAGTAGCATTTTAGAGTCACTCTGTTATCTTGTTACGTTCATGATTTTGGAGGATTATATAACTTTCTTCTTTTGCTAATGAGATTGTCTTATTAATATCTTATCAGTTTTGTTTTTAGTTGAATATAAGAGAACATGTCCGCTTTCGTAAAATCTTCGGCAGCTGCTTTTAAAAGTTTCTTCTCGACTAATTTTATCACGGCTTCAGCAATTATGTGTTTCTTTTTGAGCGACCATATTGCATTTGATATCATGGTTTTGGCTATAAGAAAACGTTAAAAAAATATAGAATGTTGGCGTTATATTTACCTCTGCAAGTGCAAGACAGGTTATGTTTTTTTTAATTTTTTTTTTCACTCCAAACAAGGCACATTGCCACTTGGAACGTAAGAGGCTACTGTTTAGGATCGTGTCTAACAGATGACTGTGGAGATTAAGCAGCAAAATGTCTGGTCACATTACATTTAAACTTCTATGGATTAGTACCGTTAGAAAAGCAAGAAACAGGATACGCATTTCAACGTCTAGTAGTCCGACGGAAGAAACCTTTTTTATTGCATTTTCATCCCAACCAAGGCACAGTGCCACTTTGATGTAGGGGCCTACTATCTGGGGCATAATTTGTAGGGATACTATGTAGGGAACTGAGCAGCAAGATGTCTGTTTACATTACACTTGAACTTCTGTATGTCAGTACAATTGGGGAAACAGGAACCTGGAAGAGAATTCCAAAGTTTAGCAGTCCTAGGAAATAACTATTAGAATAGAAGTCTTTCTTACATTTAGGGATTTCTACTGTGTAGGGGTTGGAGTTTGCTGCTTGTCGGGTTTGTCGGGGGTATTTACGTCGAGAGGAAACTATTTGCATAGAATACTCTCCGGTATCTATGGATCTCAACAATAAAGGGGGATTTTTCTGCGTGTCTGGTTAGTCTGGGTTATGTACTTCGAGGCTGGCACAAGTGTTATGAGTTCCATAAAATTACTTGTAAAACAGGCGACATTGCGGCAATTTGATAAAGTTTTAGCTTGGCTGATAGAGTAAGACTTGTTAGACTCTTTTTTTACTATAGCCAAGAGTGAATGACTACTGGTAAATGCATCAGTCCAGATGTTAGCGGTCACGTTTGTTGGTTGGCGTGTCATTATGTTTGTATACCAGCTAGCATCGACAAAACTTGATCAACCGTCATCAGCAGTATTCATAACTAGCAGTTCAGTCCGGCATTGCTCAGGCCCTATGTACTGTTTATAACTTTATGTGCATATGTGTATATATATTAAAAAGTTTGGGCTCACGTCCAGGTAACCTACATCTAAAATTTCAAGTGTAAAGACCCAAAATTGGCGGAGGAGTTTGGTCAGGTTTGCAAAGATGAACTCTTTCAACTTTGACCTTTTAGCAGCCAAATATTCGCCCAAAAACTGATTAAAAAGCTTGCTGTATGTCTGAATACCCTTTATGTAAAGTTTCAAATGTTTAGACCCAACATTGGCTTAATAGTTTGCTGGAGACCGCAAAGGTAAAATTCTTTTGAACTTTGACCTCTTGGTAGCAAAATTTTCGCCAAACCCCGATTAAAAAGCTTGCCCTATATCTGAATACACTTTATGTAAAATTTAAAAACTTATTGAAGGAACCTCGTCATTCCGACCGCTTTTTTTAGGAATAAATCTTTTTAAATGGTGTATGCTATCGTATTTTTGCCTAGCAAGTAAATTCTGTCCAATGTCTCTGTAGCAGAATTAGCAGTAACCAAAATGAGAAATAGAGCTTACCTCGGATACGTCTGTTTTGGGTTGAGCGAAAGAGAGATTTCCAAGATGGCGTCCATGGGCTTTTATTAGCGTTTACCCAATGTGATTATCGTTGAATCACGTCTGCTCTCGCTAGATTATGCAAATATGTCGTTCCCGGCCGCTATAAAGGCAGGACACTGGAAAGGAGAGGGAGCGTTCTGCACATTGTGTGTAGGTGATTCTGGCGAGTAGATTGTGCTTGTTACGACCCACGTGTCTGCGAGAAGCGAGTTTTTGTTCCGTCTGTTTTTAGTTGTATTTTTTTGTTTTCCTACTACATTTTTGTTTCAAGCTATTTGGGCTCGACTATGGCGAAGGTGCGGATAAGCAGTGATATCATCAAGCCGTTCTCTGGCGAGGGAGACGTTGTAGCGTGGCTGAAAAAAGTTAGACTTGTCGCACAACTTCAGCAGGTGGATGATGTAGCGAGTCTGCTACCTTTATATCTGGAAGGTGATGCACTGGCCCTCTACATGGAAATGGAGGAGGACGATCAAAGAGAAATAGAACGGATTGAGGCCCGATTAAAGGAGGCATTTACCGACGACGCGTTTGCAGCATACAGAAAAATAACTATGGTTAGATGGGCTGGCGAACGTGTGGATGTTTACGCCAACAAAATCAGGCAGTTGGTTGGATTGGCCGGATTCACAGGAGATGGCTTAGAGAGACTCACAAAATTGACTTTCGTCACTGGGTTCCCTGACGCTATCTCAATTACTCTTCAACAGGTACCGAACATCAAAGTCCTGACCATGGGGGAACTAATGTGGAGTACAAGAATTTTGACGACGACTGGGGAACACAATCAGGACGTGGTTGCGGCCACACGCTCACCCAACAACCACAGGGCCCAGAATATTCCTGTTAGTGTGACCTGTTTCAAGTGCAATACGAAAGGCCACTTTGCAAAGGACTGTCGAAAACGTGGAACGCAGTGTTACCGTTGCGGTGAGAGTGGACACTGGGCTCGGAATTGCTCGGGAAACGAGCACGGGGAGGACGCATAAGCGCTAGTCTCCTTCCCCACCAAGATGCGAGCACGACGCTCCCAGTGATAAGCATCCAGATTGACAGGACGCGATGTTTGGCGCTTATTGATACAGGATGCTCTAGGACTATTTTACATGCAGACCGGTGTCGGTCTTGGAGAAAAACGAACATAGATGTCAAAACAATCGGTGGAATGTCCCATGCATGCTGCGGTGTTGGAGCGGTCTCTGTGTCCACTGACGAAGGTGTGTCTGCCAGAATCGATATGTTGGTGGTGCGTGACAAACCACTGGGGTTTGACTTACTTCTAGGGATCGATGCCATAAAAGCTCTGGGCGGTGTCGTTGTCAACCCTACAGGATCAGTGCGGCTGGGCGACAGGAAAAATATTAAATGCGCAGCCATTTCTATTAATGAACCAGATTTCACCGCCACCTTTGATCATCAAAACCGAACGTGGACCGCATCGTGGAAGTGGTCTGAGGACCACCCCCCTGAAAGACTACACAATCGAGTATCAGAATACCCAGTGCCGGCGGAAATCCGTGAAGAAAACACGCAGGAGCTCCGCACCGGGATAGATAATGGTTGGCTCGTGCCGTACCCAGAGGATAAATTGGGACCTCCCAAAGGCCTAATTCCCCTGATGGCTGTGATGCAGCAGAACAAAGCCAAAGTGTGCCCGGTAATGGACTACCGGGAGCTAAATCATTACGTAGACGCGTTTACGGCCAACGCAGATGTTTGTGCGGCTAAGCTGCGCGAATGGAGACAAAAAGGTGCTAACATGTCTCTACTGGACCTCAGGAGAGCATACCTACAAGTCCGGGTCCATGAGACACTGTGGCCATACCAGACTGTGGAAATCGATGGGAAAAAATATTGCCTGACCCGTCTGGGGTTCGGTTTGAATGTGGCTCCCCTGATCATGAGAGCAATTGTCAGCAAAGTACTGTCTCAGGAAGAAGTTGTAAGCCGTGCAGCATCTGCTTACATCGATGACATTTTTGTCAACGAGGATGTGGTGCCCGTGACCCATGTAAGAGAACACCTAGCGCAGTTTGGGTTAGAGTGCAAGAACCCGGAGCGGTTGAAGGACGGTGCACGGGTGCTGGGATTGGCGGTCTGGATGGAACACAGTGAACTACGGTGGAAGCGAGGAAATGCAATTCCAGAAGCTCCCAGCATTGTTACATGACGGACAATGTTTTCCCTGTGTGGTCAACTTATTGGGCACTTTCTGGTGTGCAGTTGGCTTCATGTGGCTTGTGGAATACTCAGAAGGAGAGTAAGTTCGGTAACGAAGGGCTGGGACGATGAAGCAAGGGACGCCGTACTGCATCGTATGATGTTCGAAACCTTGGAATCTGTGCAGCGGAACGATCCGGTCCGGGGAAATTGGTGTGTGGATGGCAAAGAGCTGAATGTATGGGTCGATGCTAGCTCCCTAGCAATTGGTGCAGCCTTGGAGATGCACGAAACTGTGTTGGAGGATGCATGTTGGCTGTGACCTGAAGGTGACTCTCAACATATCAACTTAGCCGAGCTGGATGCCGTATTGAAAGGTATTAATTTGGCTCTACAGTGGCAGAGCAAAGTGCTACACATAAAGACAGATTCTGTGTCTCGGACACACTAACTGGAAAGGCGCGACTGCACACCAAAGCAGCAAGCGAGATGCTTATTAGGAGGCGACTAAGCACTCTAAAGGAGCTCGTGAAAGAGTATGGGCTGACAGTGGACATGACGCTGGTTCCTTCAGCACGAAACATTGCTGACCGATTAACACGAGTACCACAGACATGGTTTGAGGCAATGAAAAAGAAAAACGGGCCTGACCCGGTGATAGGCGCGGTTCACACAGATGAGCCGGATGAGAGTCAAATCATGGCTATTCACAAAGTTAGTGGACATCCGGGGGTGCGACGCACTACCACTTTGTCAGGAGAAGGTGCCCAACCACAACAAAAGCAACCGTTAAAACGGTCATACGGAAATGTGAGGAATGTCAGTCCATTGACCCAGCGCCGGTCAGGTGGGAAAAGGGAAAGCTGGAAGTTAACAAGAATTGGCAAAGAATTGGAATGGATATCACGCATTATAGCACCTTCCATTTTTTAACTCTGACAGACTGTGGCCCATCGCGTTTCTCCATTTGGAGGAAATTGGCAAGGCAGGACTCGGCAAGCATGATCCATCAGTTGGAAACAGTGTTCCTCGAGCATGGCTTGCCGCACGAAATCCTTTTAGACAATGACACGGCTTTCTGCAGCAACGCATTTCAAGCATTTACACATAAATGTGGAGTTCACTTGCGATTCCCTTGTGCGTACGCTCCAGCCGGGAATGGCATAGCGGAGCGATGTCACCGTACAGTGAAACGAATAGCGGCTAGAATGCGCTGTCCCATACAGGAAGCTGTCTACTGGTATAACATCACACCAAGAGACAACACATCTGCCTTCACTGCACCTGCCAACAGGATTTATAGATACGAAGTTCGAGTAAAGGAGACCAATCTCGCAACTGCGTCCGCAGATCCCAAGGACAGCTCTTACCAGGTTGGAGATCGCGTGTGGGTCAAAAGACCGCAAAATCGATGTACCACGAGGTTCGGCAAGGGTGAGGTGACCAAGGTAATCAGCCCGCAATCGATTTTGGTGGACGGTGTGCCTCGCCACGTGAAAGATCTGCGCTCTCGCCATTATGTTGTTACATCAGAGGAAGAGGAAGACAGTACAATATCTTCTGAACGAGCAGAGAGTATGATGTAGGACGATGAAGAGCCATATAATGCACATACGGAAGAAGCGGAAGAGGGACCACCCGTCTTGCCTTTACGAAGGAGTACCCGACAAAGACGGATACTGCCCCCCTGTCCCTGACCTGATTGTAAAACACTGCCTATGGAACAAACTGGTGGCAATAACGGTGGTAATGAGGAAGATGACAGGGAGGAAGTGCTGCCTCCATTTCTTCGAAGAAACACCCGGCAAAGAAGCCTGCCCCCATGCCCCGTTTGTGATCATGAGATCAGGGGGGGGGGAGTGTAGCAGAATGAGCAGTAACCAAAATGAGAAATAGAGCTAACCTCGGATACGTCTGTTTTGGTTTGAGCGAAAGAGAGATTTCCAAGATGGCGTCCACGGGCTTTTATTAGCGTTTACGCAATGTGATTATCGTTGAATCACGTCTGCTCTCGCTAGATTATGCAAATATGTCGTTCCCGGCCGCTATAAAGGCAGGACACTGGAAAGGCGAGGGAGCGTTCTGCACATTGTGTGTAGGTGATTCTGGCGAGTAGATTGTGCTTGTTACGACCTGCGTGTCTGCGAGAAGCGAGTTTTTGTTCCGTCTGCTTTTAGTTGTATTTTTTTTTGTTTTGCCTACTACATTTTTGTTTCAGTGTCAATAATGATATTCAATCTATTGCACTGCTGGTATTCTTTATTCCTATTTACAATGCCTCCCCACGGACAGAGTTAGACACCAGGATCATTTTTTTAACATGGAGAAAAGGAACAAAAATAAAAATTGTCTCAGTCGTGAAGGATTTCTCCTCCACTGACAGAGAACAAAAAATTGAAGTGCAGCATCTGAAGAACAGATACTACACTTTGAGATATTAATATTTTATTCACAGGAAAAAATACAATTGGGAAAATGAACAAAAAAATTTAGGCACAGGGCCAACTCAAAAACAAGGGGGGATGGTGAAGTTCGATAATCCATCTCGTCTTTATTGGAAATTTTTAAAGATTTCTCTCTCGGTCAGCATCTTTTATAAACTACAATCCGTTATTGCCAAGAGATGAACACGTTCTGTTATATTTTGTGGTAGTACCAAAACACAGAAGGAACCTGCTTCTCGTTAGGTAAGTTTGTAAATGCAAGCCATTGACAATAGTGAAGCCACTGTTTCAGATGTCGTTAGGTAAGTTTGTAAATGCAAGCCATTGACAATAGTGAAGTCACTGTTTCAAATGTTGTTAGGTAAGTTTGTAAATGCAAGCCATTGACAATAGTAAAGCCACTGTTTCAAATGTTGTTAGGTAAGTTTGTAAATGCAAGCCATTGACAATAGTGAAGCCACTGTTTCAAATGTTGTTAAGTAAGTTTGTAAATGCAAGCCATTGACAATAGTGAAGCTACTGTTTCAAATGTTGTTAGGTAAGTTTGTAAATGCAAGCCATTGATAATAGTGAAGCCACTGTTTCAAATGTTGTTAGTTAAGTTTAGTAAATGCAAGCCATTGACAATAGTGAAGCCACTGTTTCAAATGTTGTTAGGTAAGTTTGTAAATGCAAGCCATTGACAATAGTGAAGCCACTGTTTCAAATGTCGTTAGGTAAGTTTGTAAATGCAAGCCATTGACAATAGTGAAGCCACTGTTTCAAATGTTGTTAGGTAAGTTTGTAAATGCAAGCCATTGGTAATAGTGAAGCCACTGTTTCAAATGTTGTTAGTTAAGTTTGGTAAATGCAAGCCATTGACAATAGTGAAGCCACTGTTTCAAATGTTGTTAGGTAAGTTTGTGAATGCAAGCCATTGACAATAGTGCAGCCACTGTTTCAAATGTCGTTAGGTAAGTTTGTGAATGCAAACCATTGACAGTAGTAAAGCCACTGTTTCAAATGTTGTTAGGTAAGTTTGTAAATGCAAGCCATTGACAATAGTGAAGCCACTGTTTCAAATGTTGTTAGGTAAGTTTGTAAATGCAAGCCATTGACAATAGTGAAGCCACTGTTTCAGATGTCGTTAGGTAAGTTTGTAAATGCAAGCCATTGACAATAGTGAAGCCACTGTTTCAGATGTCGTTAGGTAAGTTTGTAAATGCAAGCCATTGACAATAGTGAAGCCACTGTTTCAGATGTCGTTAGGTAAGTTTGTAAATGCAAGCCATTGACAATAGTTAAGCAACTGTTTCAAATGTTGTTAGGTAAGTTTGTAAATGCAAGCCATTGACAATAGTGAAGCCACTGTTTCAAATGTTGTTAGGTAAGTTTGTAAATGCAAGCCATTGACAATAGTGAAGCCACTGTTTCAGATGTTGTTAGGTAAGTTTGTAAATGCAAGCCATTGACAATAGTGAAGCCACTGTTTCAAATGTTGTTAGGTAAGTTTGTGAATGCAGGCCATTGACAATAGTGAAGCCACTGTTTCAGATGTCGTTAGGTAAGTTTGTAAATGCAAGCCATTGACAATAGTGAAGCAACTGTTTCAAATGTTGTTAGGTAAGTTTGTAAATGCAAGCCATTGACAATAGTGAAGCCACTGTTTCAAATGTTGTTAGGTAAGTTTGTAAATGCAAGCCATTGACAATAGTGAAGCCACTGTTTCAAATGTTTTTAGGTAAGTTTGTAAATGCAAGCCATTGACAATAGTGAAGCCACTGTTTCAAATGTTGTTAGGTAAGTTTGTAAATGCAGGCCATTGACAATAGTGAAGCCACTGTTTCAGATGTCGTTAGGTAAGTTTGTAAATGCAAGCCATTGACAATAGTGAAGCCACTGTTTCAGATGTCGTTAGGTAAGTTTGTAAATGCAAGCCATTGACAATAGTGAAGCCACTGTTTCAGATGTCGTTAGGTAAGTTTGTAAATTCAAGCAATTGACAATAGTGAAGCCACTGTTTCAAATGTCGTTAGGTAAGTTTGTAAATGCAAGCCATTGACAATAGTGAAGCCACTGTTTCAAATGTCGTTAGGAAAGTTTGTAAATGTAGGCCATTGACAATAGTGAAGCCACTGTTTCAAATGTTGTTAGGTAAGTTTGTAAATGTAGGCCATTGACAATAGTGAAGCCACTGTTTCAAATGTTGTTAGGTAACTTTGTAAATGCAAGCCATTGACAATAGTGAAGCCACTGTTTCAAATGTTGTTTGGTAAGTTTGTGAATGCAAGCCATTGACAATAGTGAAGCCACTGTTTCAAATGTTGTTAGGTAAGTTTGTAAATGTAGGCCATTGACAATAGTGAAGCTACTGTTTCAAATGTTGTTAGGTAAGTTTGTAAATACAAGCCATTGACAATAGTGGAGCCACTGTTTCAGATGTCGTTAGGTAAGTTTGTAAATGCAAGCCATTGACAATAGTGGAGCCACTGTTTCAAATGTTGTTAGATAAGTTTGTAAATGCAAGTCATTGACAATAGTGAAGCCACTGTTTCAAATGTTGTTAGGTAAGTTTGTAAATGTAGGCCATTGACAATAGTGAAGCCACTGTTTCAAATGTTGTTAGGTAAGTTTGTAAATGCAAGTCATTGACAATAGTGAAGCCACTGTTTCAAATGTCGTTAGGTAAGTTTGTGAATGCAAGCCATTGACAATAGTTAAGCCACTGTTTCAAATGTCGTTAGGTAAGTTTGTAAATGTAGGCCATTGACAATAGTGAAGCCACTGTTTCAAATGTCGTTAGGTAAGTTTGTGAATGCAAGCCATTGACAATAGTGAAGCCACTGTTTCAAATGTTGTTAGGTAAGTTTGTAAATGTAGGCCATTGACAATAGTGAAGCCACTGTTTCAAATGTTGTTAGGTAAGTTTGTAAATGCAAGCCATTGACAATAGTGCATCCACTTTTTCAAATGTTGTTAGGTAAGTTTGTAAATGCAAGCCATTGACAATAGTGAAGCCACTGTTTCAAATGTTGTTAGGTAAGTTTGTAAATGCAAGCCATTGACAATAGTGGAGCCACTGTTTCAGATGTCGTTAGGTAAGTTTGTAAATGCAAGCCATTGACAATAGTGAAGCCACTGTTTCAAATGTTGTTAGATAAGTTTGTAAATGCAAGTCATTGACAATAGTGAAGCCACTGTTTCAAATGTTGTTAGGTAAGTTTGTAAATGTAGGCCATTGACAATAGTGAAGCCACTGTTTCAAATGTTGTTAGGTAAGTTTGTAAATGCAAGTCATTGACAATAGTGAAGCCACTGTTTCAAATGTCGTTAGGTAAGTTTGTAAATGCAAGCCATTGACAATAGTGAAGCCACTGTTTCAAATGTTGTTAGGTAAGTTTGTAAATGCAAGTCATTGACAATAGTGAAGCCACTGTTTCAAATGTCGTTAGGTAAGTTTGTGAATGCAAGCCATTGACAATAGTGAAGCCACTGTTTCAAATGTCGTTAGGTAAGTTTGTAAATGCAAGTCATTGACAATAGTGAAGCCACTGTTTCAAATGTCGTTAGGTAAGTTTGTAAATGTAGGCCATTGACAATAGTGAAGCCACTGTTTCAAATGTCGTTAGGTAAGTTTGTGAATGCAAGCCATTGACAATAGTGAAGCCACTGTTTCAAATGTTGTTAGGTAAGTTTGTAAATGTAGGCCATTGACAATAGTGAAGCCACTGTTTCAAATGTTGTTAGGTAAGTTTGTAAATGCAAGCCATTGACAATAGTGAAGCCACTTTTTCAACTGTTGTTAGGTAAGTTTGTAAATGCAAGCCATTGACAATAGTGAAGCAACTGTTTCAAATGTTGTTAGGTAAGTTTGTAAATGCAAGCCATTGACAATAGTGAAGCCACTGTTTCAAATGTTGTTAGGTAAGTTTGTAAATGCAAGCCATTGACAATAGTGAAGCCACTGTTTCAAATGTTGTTAGGTAAGTTTGTAAATGTAGGCCATTGACAATAGTGAAGCCACTGTTTCAGATGTTGTTAGGTAAGTTTGTAAATGTAGGCCATTGACAATAGTGAAGCCACTGTTTCAAATGTTGTTAGGTAAGTTTGTAAATGCAAGCCATTGACAATAGTGAAGCCACTTTTTCAACTGTTGTTAGGTAAGTTTGTAAATGCAAGCCATTGACAATAGTGAAGCAACTGTTTCAAATGTTGTTAGGTAAGTTTGTAAATGCAAGCCATTGACAATAGTGAAGCCACTGTTTCAAATGTTGTTAGGTAAGTTTGTAAATGCAAGCCATTGACAATAGTGAAGCCACTGTTTCAAATGTTGTTAGGTAAGTTTGTAAATGTAGGCCATTGACAATAGTGAAGCCACTGTTTCAGATGTTGTTAGGTAAGTTTGTAAATGTAGGCCATTGACAATAGTGAAGCCACTGTTTCAAATGTTGTTAGGTAAGTTTGTAAATGTAGGCCATTGACAATAGTGAAGCCACTGTTTCAGATGTTGTTAGGTAAGTTTGTAAATGTAGGCCATTGACAATAGTGAAGCCACTGTTTCAGATGTTGTTAGGTAAGTTTGTAAATGTAGGCCATTGACAATAGTGAAGCCACTGTTTCAAATGTTGTTAGGTAAGTTTGTAAATGTAGGCCATTGACAATAGTGAAGCCACTGTTTCAAATGTTGTTAGGTAAGTTTGTAAATGTAGGCCATTGACAATAGTGAAGCCACTGTTTCAGATGTTGTTAGGTAAGTTTGTAAATGTAGGCCATTGACAATAGTGAAGCCACTGTTTCAGATGTTGTTAGGTAAGTTTGTAAATGTAGGCCATTGACAATAGTGAAGCCACTGTTTCAAATGTTGTTAGGTAAGTTTGTAAATGTAGGCCATTGACAATAGTGAAGCCACTGTTTCAGATGTTGTTAGGTAAGTTTGTAAATGTAGGCCATTGACAATAGTGAAGCCACTGTTTCAGATGTTGTTAGGTAAGTTTGTAAATGTAGGCCATTGACAATAGTGAAGCCACTGTTTCAAATGTTGTTAGGTAAGTTTGTAAATGCAAGCCATTGACAATAGTGAAGCCACTTTTTCAACTGTTGTTAGGTAAGTTTGTAAATGCAAGCCATTGACAATAGTGAAGCAACTGTTTCAAATGTTATTAGGTAAGTTTGTAAATGCAAGCCATTGACAATAGTGAAGCCACTGTTTCAAATGTTGTTAGGTAAGTTTGTAAATGCAAGCCATTGACAATAGTGAAGCCACTGTTTCAAATGTTGTTAGGTAAGTTTGTAAATGTAGGCCATTGACAATAGTGAAGCCACTGTTTCAGATGTTGTTAGGTAAGTTTGTAAATGTAGGCCATTGACAATAGTGAAGCCACTGTTTCAGATGTTGTTAGGTAAGTTTGTAAATGTAGGCCATTGACAATAGTGAAGCCACCGTTTCAGATGTTGTTAGGTAAGTTTGTAAATGTAGGCCATTGACAATAGTGAAGCCACTGTTTCAGATGTTGTTAGGTAAGTTTGTAAATGTAGGCCATTGACAATAGTGAAGCCACTGTTTCAAATGTTGTTAGGTAAGTTCGTAAATGTAGGCCATTGACAATAGTGAAGCCACTGTTTCAAATGTTGTTAGGTAAGTTTGTAAATGTAGGCCATTGACAATAGTGAAGCCACTGTTTCAAATGTTGTTAGGTAAGTTTGTAAATGTAGGCCATTGACAATAGTGAAGCCACTGTTTCAAATGTTGTTAGGTAAGTTTGTAAATGTAGGCCATTAACAATAGTGAAGCCACTGTTTCAGATGTTGTTAGGTAAGTTTGTAAATGTAGGCCATTGACAATAGTGAAGCCACTGTTTCAGATGTTGTTAGGTAAGTTTGTAAATGTAGGCCATTGACAATAGTGAAGCCACTGTTTTAGATGTTGTTAGGTAAGTTTGTAAATGTAGGCCATTGACAATAGTGAAGCCACTGTTTCAAATGTTGTTAGGTAAGTTTGTAAATGTAGGCCATTGACAATAGTGAAGCCACTGTTTCAAATGTTGTTAGGTAAGTTTGTAAATGTAGGCCATTGACAATAGTGAAGCCACTGTTTCAAATGTTGTTAGGTAAGTTTGTAAATGTAGGCCATTGACAATAGTGAAGCCACTGTTTCAAATGTTGTTAGGTAAGTTTGTAAATGTAGGCCATTGACAATAGTGAAGCCACTGTTTCAAATGTTGTTAGGTAAGTTTGTAAATATAGGCCATTGACAATAGTGAAGCCACTGTTTCAAATGTTGTTAGGTAAGTTTGTAAATGTAGGCCATTGACAATAGTGAAGCCACTGTTTCAAATGTTGTTAGGTAAGTTTGTAAATGTAGGCCATTGACAATAGTGAAGCCACTGTTTCAGATGTTGTTAGGTAAGTTTGTGAATGCAAGCCATTGACAATAGTGAAGCCACTGTTTCAAATGTTGTTAGGTAAGTTTGTAAATGTAGGCCATTGACAATAGTGAAGCCACTGTTTCAAATGTTGTTAGGTAAGTTGGTAAATGTAGGCCACATGTTTCGATCTTGCTTTCATTCACCATATGCCTCTGCATTCACCAAATTAGGTCTGTGTTTTGTGAGGGAAGTCATCCTTCTGTTAAATGTGTTTCTGTGTTTATCTGAACCAAGATAGTTTCTTATCACACAAAAGAAGACAGCTTCTGCTACTTTACTCCTATCACAGAAACCCAGTTTGGACTAAACCGCAATTTTGCCAAAAGGAAACAACAAGCAAAAGAGAGATCACTTTAAACAGAATTACCTTTATCTATAGACGGATACAACTCAACACTCTTAATTCAGCTTAACAGATATTCATCAGCGTTTATTTTTTATAACTATCTTCCTCTATATTTTCTTTGCATAAAATACATGCTACAATATTCCTCAGTTTTTTTAATTGTATTATGCTTTATAAGACTTCCGTTTTAATTATTTAATTAGCCATAATTTGTAATTTAATAACCCAAGTTTATAAGTGTCTGTCTATGATCTTTATTGTTTAATTCTCTTAACTAGTTGCTATCAGTCCCGCCTCTATCATTTTCTTTCTTACTATTGACAGTAGAAAATAAGAAAAACAAGTAAAAGAATAAATACTGAAGTAGTCGATTGTAAATAAAAATTGTAAATATATCATCATGGGCAATAAAATCATTTTATTCATAACACTAGCCAACACATTTTTGGTGCACAAGATTTTTAAGCTGATTTAAACTAATTTGGGGGTGCTGCTTCATATTCATTTTTTTATCAGGTTAATCTGTTGAGATACTTGCTATTTTATACATTTATTCCTTTAAAACTAGGTGTTCTGCCTATCTGTCTTGAAGCCATTATCTCCCTTTAAGTTTCTCCTAACTAAAAAGTTACTTTCTTCCTAATTTCCTCTTTCAGTTGGTCTTTCCTTCGTTTTTGTAACCACTGGCGACACAGCATGCTTCTTTCGTTTTTATCCGCTCCCATCCCCGGCATCATTTCTTATTCTGGACAACGTGTTTGTTTACCTTGTCATGCAACGTGACATTTCATGTTCCATTTCTTTACGAAATAATTCGGGTTTTCAAATTCTTTGATTGCTTCATTTTTCTACCCTCATTTATTTTTTTTTTTTTTTTTTTATTACATTTTCACCCCAAACAAGGCACATTGCCACTCAGGTGTAGGGGGCTACTATCAGAGTCAGCAACTACGGGGGCACTATGTAGGGATTTGGGCAGCAAGATGTCGGTTCACGTTGCACTTGAACTTCTGCATGTCAGTACAGTTAGGGAAGCATGATCCTGGAATGGAATTCCAGAGTCTAGCGGTTCTGGGGAAGAAACTACTGGAGTAGAAGGATCTTTTGCATCTAGGGATCTCTACTGTGTGGGGGTGGGATTTAGCTGCCTGTCGGATTTGTCGAGGGTGTCTGCGACGTGGGGGCACAAGTGTCTGCAGTTCGTCAGAGCACTCACCATTAAAATACTTGTAGAACAAGCAGAGGGATGCAACGTTTCGTCGATGGGACAGAGGCTGAAGATTAGATGCCAGTTCAGGGCCTATCAGATTTGCGACTCTTTTTTGAATCTTGTCTAGGAGCAAGAGACTAGTAGTAGACGCACCAGCCCAGATGTGACAACAATACTCCATACATGGGCGAATGGTGGCCTTATAGAGATACAGGATACTTTCAGGTGTCAGTAGTTTTCTAGCACGGTAGAGAGAGCCTACCTTTTTTGCAGCGACCCTGGCAATGTTTTCAATATAATTGTTCCAGCTCATGTTTCCTGTGAACGTTAGGCCAAGCAGTTTGAAAGATGTACTCTCAGACAGGGAGTCACTGGCTATTGCTATTGGTGGCAGAGAAGGTTTCTTGTAGTTATTGAAGGAAACCAGTTTATGTCCCCATTCCACTACAGATTGGAGGTCATCCTCTAGTGTTTTTGCCATTTCTTTAGATATGTGTTCATTTGTTTTCCTGTCATGCCTTTTATAGAGTGTAGTGTCATCAGCATATATACCCATCTCAGAGGCAGTTTTGTCGGGGAGGTCATTAATAAATATCAGGAACAATAGAGGTTCAAGAATAGACCCCTGAGGCACTCCCGCATTTATATCACACTGTTTAGATGTTCGACCGTCGAGGACAACCTGGATTTTTCTCTTGTCTAAGAAGGATTCAATTATGCTAAGTATTCTACCAGTGATACCGTATGATTTAATTTTCCTGAGGAGAGCCTTGTGCCATACCCTGTCAAAAGCCTTAGATATATCTAGAGCTACCGCTCTGCCCTCCCCCGCTTTATCCAGTGAATGGTATATACGTTCAGAGATTACAGTGAGAATGTCAGCTGTGGAACAGGCTTGTCTAAATCCATATTGTTGGTCAGTCAGAAGTTTAGCGTCTGTAAGGTGCCGGACTAGAGCATGGTTAATTATGGTCTCAAATATTTTGGCGAAAAGTGGGAGGAGGCTAATGGGGCGATAATTTGATGGGTCAGTTCTTTCGCCAGAATTCTTAAATATTGGTATCACAGAAGCGGTTTTCCAACAGCCCGGAAAGCATGATTCATTAAGGCATTTGTTGAAGAGTTTGGAGAGAACTGGAGCTACTTCGGCTGAGCACTTTTTTAATAGCACAGCTGGGATGAGATCAGGTCCGCATGCTTTGGAAGTGTAAAGTTTTAATATGATAGCATGTACCTGAGCAGGGGTGATTTTTAGATCGTCTAGCGTGGCGTCTGTCCGCAAAGGAAAGTCAGGCAGGGGGTGGTTGGTAGGGTCCAGTGTGGAGTCCGAGGCAAACCGGCTGGCAAGCATATTAGCTTTGTCGGTTGCTGAGCAAACAACCTCGTGATTGTTGGTTAGTGGGGGAATTGTTGATTGCCCATTGTTTACTACACTGTTGTAGATTTTCCAGAAGTCACGATTTCCTAATTTTTGTGCTTCGATGCATTTTTTAGTGGTTTCAGTAAATTCTCTCTTAGCTGTCGCTATTTCTTTCGTAATGTTATTTCTCGCTTCTATATACTTCTGTTTGTTTGAACTGGACTTATGTCGGTTAAGTCTGCGGTATGCATGCTGCCTTTGAGCAATGGCAGTTGCGCAAGTCGAAGTAAACCATTGGGGAGAGTGGGGCTTGCTATAAAATTTCCGCACGGGAACATGTGCTTCCATTGCTGTTTTGAACCATTCAGTGGTCTCATTTGCGCACTGTTCAACAGGAAGAGAAAAATATTTCTCCATGGGGTATCTCTGATAAGATCTCTGATGGCTTCCCAGTCAGCCTTTTTAAAATATCTCGTTGTTTTGAGCACTGGCTCTTCAGTTTTGGGTCTAGAATTTAGGGCGATTTCTACCATTATCACTGCATGGTCAGCGTTCCTAAGTGGGCTGTGGGCATTTGTTGTACAATCCTCGGGAACTGTGGTCAGAAACAGATCTAGAAGTGATGCTTGTTGTTCTTGCTGGTCAGGGAAACGGGTTGGAAACGTAACAATTTGTGATAGGGAGTGAGATATAGCAAAACTATGTGTTGTGCTGCCCGCTGCATCTGTGTGAGTAGAGAATCCAAGCCAGTTTTTGTGGTGAACATTAAAGTCGCAAAATACATGGACTTGGGCGCTATTTTCAAGGGAGAGTGCTGTGTCTATACTGTCGGAGACTTTGTTTATTATTATTATTATTATTATTATTATTATTATTATTATTATTATTATTATTATTGTTTTACTTTCTCATACCTGTAATTTTTCTCTTTCAGTTTTTACTTTTCTCGTTAAATAAATACACCTGTGGATTAGTTATAGTCTTTAGAGTCGTTATTTTTAAAATAGTTTATATGACTGTAAAGCATAGGTGCGTTCGACGACAGTACATTCTAGTTTCATAATTAAAATTTTAGGTTGGTATTGTGGCGTGTGTTAATTGATTATGACATCACAAATCCAAAGTAAACGTCAAATTCGCTATACAATGAGGCATGCAGTTGGTAAGAAGTGGCCACTGAGTATTAAATAGGCCTACCAATTGTTAAATATTTTTGTTGATTTCTGGGTCAAAGTAAGGTTTATTCTTTTAATGTTAGGAATCTATAATATAAATCTCACCTGTCTGCTTAAATGTATGTATGTATGTATGTTTCGATAGAGACGACGGATTTTCACAAGATCGGTATCATAAAAATTATGACATTACAAACCATAAAGTAAAAACTCAAATTCGCTATACAATGAGGTATGTAGTTTGTAAGAAGTGGACACTGAGTAGTAAATAGGCCAACTGATTGTGGCATGTTTTTGTGGATTTCTGGGTCAAAGTAAGGTTGAGTCTCTTAATGTTAGGAATCCATTTATAAATCAAACAGGAAATGCATTATTTTACTTTTGTTATAGATTTTTGAAACAAAAATAAAGCATAATTACATCATCTCCTAGGCGACGTTGTTTAAACAACCAAATGTGTTTTGCTATATTTGCGGGGAATATACGTTGTAATCCAACAAGAAAAAAATCAGTGAAGTTGTTAAATGGGCTTATCTTGCTTACTTCAAGTAATGCTGGATGATCAAGATAACGCATATTGTATGTGTTGAACATCTTTGACAGTGGACAAAAAAGGATAGAAAGTAACTTCGATGTGATATTCCAATGGTCTGGCGTGAACCGAAAAGCCATTTCGATGACTGCTATTCTGCGCAGTCAAAGCGAAGGTAATGAACAGAAAGGACAGGAATTCGTTGACTAGAGATTGCAATCTTTCCAAAGAATCTTCTGAACGTTTTGCACCAAAACTCAAAGAAAAAAATATACTTCAGCCTGGAACTCTCATATCCCTTTACAGAAAACACCATATTGCATTCTTGCTATCCATATATTTATCTTAGATAAACGACATAGTATATTTCAACGATGTTGCTAGCCTGCTGCGGCAGCTTCGTGTCAAACAGCATCATTCTCAAGATTGGCGCCTTTTTATAGACAGTTCCTAAAGAAGTTTAAAATGTGTTCTGTTAAAAATGGGTCCAAATTGAAAAAATCGTTATACATTTTGTACATTCATCTTAGTTTATTTTGAATTTTTAATCAGTTCATATGAGTGTCATGTTGGTAGAGTGGTAACGTCACCAGCTTTGAATGCTACAGTTTTGCTTTCGGTTTCGATTCTATCTGATGGCACCTAAATACTTGTTTTTACTTTTGAAACCAGGACTAAATAATAACATATACGAACTCTGGACAAATTAAACTATTTAAGCGTATTCTACGACCGAGCAAAGTGGGGCGACCCCCCCCCCACAAGTTAGTTGCAGATAGATGTGGTGTTATCTGCTGAAATTTAATATTAAAAGATGCAAAATAGACATTATCAAAGCTAATCTAAAACACATGTTATATTTTGTGTCAAATCTATAGTTATGCAATAATAAGCATTTAATCGATTAATTTATATCTATATATAATATATCATGTATAAATTTATATCTATATATAATATATTATGTATAAATTTATATCTATATATAATATATTATGTATAAATTTATATCTATATATAATATATTATGCATAAATTTATATCTATATATATAATATATTATGTATAAATTTCTAGAATCTTTTATTAATCGCAATCCTATTTTGTGCAGAAACACGCTCAAATTTAAATATTTAATTTATTTATTTTGGACTAATCAGAAGACGTACAAAGCTGAAGCTCAAAACAAACTTTTGTTTTTAAATTTCGTTTTCGTTTGCGCGTTGTGGTTTTGATTTCAATAATTATTATCATAATAGTAGATTAAAAATAAATGATAACACTAGTTAACAAAAATATTTTTGTCATGAATAGGTGTTTTACTCATTTGTGTGTACTTAATACAAATTTATAAAACAGTTTTATGGTTTTTAAATAGTCTCATTTAAGTATATAAACATTATATACGTGCTTATTTCAATGACTGCTGGATTTTTCGTCTGGACCAAAGTGTCGTAGGTTTACAGTAACAGATGCCACATACAAATTCATTACATTTAGATTAATAACTACTATCCTATAAAGCTTACGAACACCATTTCAGACATATTTAGTCGTGAAATTGCATCTATGAACAACACCATCACAATCGCAACATCTTTAGAGAAAGGGGTCCATATTTTTCTCTTTGAATATTAAGACCTACCATTGCTACAAGTTGTCATCGGGACAAATTCTACACGTTCCATAGATTATGTGATTTCACCGACCGTAACTGGCTTTCACATACATAGACCTAACATAACCTTTCCAATTACCGATCCATAAATGATAATGGCTTCGTCAAAGTCTGCCCATTCTGATTAGCTGAGCTCTGAAAATTCTCATATCAGAATGCAAATCTTCCCTTTATAAACGAACGATTACTAAAATTAAAATATGGTGTCACTAACAAACATATTACTTCGCTCGGCGTCAAGTTCATTTAATGCTTAGGTCATTACAGTCGTTTGTGTGTGTGCGATACAAATCACTCCAATGGTTGCTGTGTAGCTGTCAGACTGCTGTTCCCTATTATTCTGTGTGTAAAGGGGTTACTCTTCCCATCTCTCTCTTACTATCTCTATCTCACTGCGCGTATTTCCCTTCGCTGATGGTTCTTATTATAGTTCATGCATGCGTGTGTTTGTTTAGGGGTGTTCAGTTGGACATTCGTCTTAAAAAAACAAATAGATTTTGTTGTTAAAAAAAATGCAAAATAATATTAGCTGTAAATAAATAATACAAAATGCAATTTTTCTTGAAAAAATGCATACGAGGGTCGTGCAATAAGTAATGTCCTGACCCACTTCAAGTTGCCTGTGCAATGACTTATATCATTACGGGTTATGTGGCAAATTACAGCTCTGAACTAATTGTGGTTTCTGTTTTACAGGTGTTTGAACTGAGTCAGGTGTGAAATGGAGCCTGTTGAATGTCGAGCAGTGATCCGGTTTTTGTATTTGAAAAAACGCACACCACAGATGACTTTTGATAAAATGAAAGGAACTTATGGTGATAATTCCCCATCATATGACCTTGTAAAACGCTGGCATCGTGAATTCAAACATCGCAGGAAGTCTGCGGAAACATCTCCCAAACCTAGTCGCCCCCCCCTTTTGCCATTGATGAGGCATCTGTCCATCAAGTTGAAGCTGCCATTTTTGAAGATCGGTACATTACTATTCGCCAAATAGCCCAAGATGTCAAGATTAGTACAGGGTCTGTGGAAACTATCATTCATGGCCATTTTCTTATGCATAAGGTGTCTGCCAGATCGATTCCCAGGTTGCTCACATCATTCCAGAAGCTAGAACGCGTCGATTGCTCGAGGATGAATTTGGAGATGTACCAAGAAGATTAGTAACAGTTTTTTAAAAGACTGATTACACAGGATGAACCTTGGGTCCATCACTATGGTCCAGAGACCAAAGCCCAGTCAATGCAGTGGAAGCACTTGGACTCACTACCTCCAAAGAAGGCAGGGGTTCAGCCCTCCGCTTGCAAGGTCATGCTCACAGTCTTCTAGTACCAGGACGTAGTAGTGATGACAGATTTCCTGGCAAAGTCTACCACAATTACAGGAGCCTATTATGCTTCAAGTTTGAGGAAATTAAGGGAAGCTATCAAAATCAAGAGGCGGGCAAGATCAGCAAAGGTACCCTCCTTCTGTTGGACAACGCTCTGGTTCACAACTCGCATGTCGCCAGATCAGGAGCACGGGCGTGTGATTATAAAATCATCCCCATCCCCCATCCTCCCTCCTCTCCTGACCTTGCACCCTCTGACTTTCACCTCTTCCCAGCCATGAAGTTGTTTTTGAAAGGAAAGCGTTTCCCAGATGATGCAGCCTTGATTTCTTAAGTCACGTCGTGGTTGGAGGACCAACCTGGGGTGTTCTACAAAAACGGTCTCCAGAGCTGCATCAAACGATAGGAGAAATGCATAACTCTGGGCTGTTCCTATGTAGAGAAAACCTAATAACTGTGCCAAGTTTCGTTGCTCTACTCCTATGAGAAGAGGGCCAGGAGCATTACTTATTGCACGCCACTCGTATATATATTCAGTAATATTACATTAGATGTTTACTTTTCTATTTATTGTATTTCTATTTTTTCCGGCTAGTTTGTTTTGAAATTCGTCTTCGTTTATTACTTTGCTCAGCTTCATCCGGCGACTGCCGATCGAGGCCTAACCATAATTGACGGAAAATCACGATGATCCGAGTCAAATTCTGCATGAGTACTAAATAAAAATATGATGGGCGTTCTATTGTACAGGTCGGCCGATAAAAAGGGTGCTTCTTCGTTAGTGTAGCGAAATCAGACAGTCGAAAAGATTATTTTAAAAAAAAATACACAAAGATTACTACTTACAGTTTTGTCAATTTCAACAATAAGCAATGTTATTTACCTAATTGTCATGTTATGTCAAAATTAATTAGGTCTTCCATAATTAAACGAAAATGTTTGTTTTGTCTCAGTAAACACAAAGAAAATAGCTAAAGCTTCTATTTTCTTTGAAAATTATTTTTTTAATAATTATCGTTTTTCGTGAGTTTTGGATATTTTCATTACTGCGACATTGCAATTCGTTAAATACTACTGGTTTCACTTGAACATCAATATTGCGATAACAATTTTTCTACAATACCGAAGAAGCAATAAAATGTTTACGAATATTTTTATCCAAAAGAAATAAGGATATCTATTTGAGTAATAAAGCAACAGTTTGTCAAACTATTTCATTTTTAAAACTTATCCTACAACATTTTAAAATTCTTTTCTCCTTTCTTTCTTCCTTCTGAATTATGATTGGTTTTCCACTTACTTTTTTGGTTTATTCTCTTAAGAGTTTTATTTTTAATTTTTCCATCGGTTTATAAAACACTATGCTTTCATACATAAAGAAAATGTAAGTTTTTAATTTACTCAATTTTCTAGTGCGTGCTCACATAGATGTCCATAGTAAAATTAAACCCTAATGTTTCGCCTCTTTAAATCTAAGGAGTAACGACAGCAAACATTCATTGAATGGCTTCTACGGATATACCATTTTAATTTAAGATATTGCACTTCACAATTCGCTGGGCGTTTGCAATAACCATAACACGTCTCAAAATATTGTGTATTCTCAAATACTGAGAATATAAACATAAGAAACGTACATTTTGACTTTTTTTTTCATTTATGCAAAATGAGCCACAGCAACGCGTGGCCGGGTACAACTAGTTACAAATAAATAGGATACATAAAGAACATTGACGGGATACATATACTTGGATGAGAGATGGACACATTGTACCGCAGACAGTTAGAAATACGTTTTCTTAAATGGTCATATGTAGTTTGCATCTTAAATGTCACACAAGAGAATCCAACAGAAGTCTATCATCATACCGGGGATCCACTTGTCTTGATAGTTGATCTCTATCTTCGTAATGAGTTGGTGGATCTTTTTTCGTGCTCACAGTTTGATCTTCCAGGAATAATATCTAAGTACTTTTTTATTGGCCCAGTTGTCTCTATCACAATCGATATTCATTCTTTGCATATTGATTTTAATAAATTCTTGATATTTTCAGAATAATTTTTACAAATTGCATTATCTATCCCTCCACCTATAAAGTTGAGTTTTTCTCGCTCTGACATTGATGTTAAGAGCCTACTTTTTCTTATTATTTGGATTCATCGGACTATTGTTCTCATCTTGAGTGTCATTTTTACAACATTTCGGTCGATATAACCTTCACTCTTCTCCAGCTATTTCTTGTTGAACTCAGGAATGTTTTGTCGAGTCGGGAATTTGGGTGGAAACTCAAACGGAACCATTTATTTACTTCATATGGTTAGCATGCTATCGTTCAGTTAGCCATGAATGGGTAGAGGTTGTAAATAATTCGCAATAAAGTTCCCATTAAGATAATAGAGCGATACTAGAGCTATAAATATTTTTCTTTAAATGCTCCACGTTAAGAGGAATAGACACACAAGTATTTACTAATTTTCAAAAAGCTCTTCCTTTCATTAACATCTTGCGTGTTTCGTCCCTGAGCGTTGTCATATAAGAATAAAATCGTTCATCAAATTATAATTTGCACAACTTGGGCTTCATCAGCGCGTAGAAAGACAGCATTTCAAAAATTGTCACAGGTTTACGAATTTGACCTTTCTTATTAATACTTAATGTTTTATCGACAAGCGGAATTTTTCTGCATTTTTAAATTAAACCCACTTACTTTGCATGGCAATAAGCACTTGGACACTTATATATATATATATATATATATATATATATATATATATATATATATATATATATATATAAGTGTCCACGTGCTTATTGCCATATATATATAAGTTTGTTGGATATCTCATCGAACCAAAGGAGATACCAAGGAATCATGCCTACTTCGAATTGTTACATTGTCCTTTGGGGGATTTACGATACGCAATGGATCCTTTTACCTCCTTGTTATCAAATACTCTCACTTTAGGATTTACCATTCAGTTTGGATATGAAGTTCAATATTTTTCATTCTGAACCAATAGATGATTTTCCTTACTCTATGATTTAAAAACTTTACAAACTTTTAATTATCATTTTCTATGTTTATTATATATAGCAAATTGGTTATAAACCATTATAATATTTGCTAGTATATTTCCTCTGAAGAGATGGGTAAACATCGAAAACCTATAAGTTAAGGAATTCTTTGCTTTGCATTACTCTAGATTTGAAATTTAATCGTTTTACATCATAAAATATAATTTACTAAATTTTGATGAATATATATATATATATATATATATATATATATATAGTCTTTAAAGTTTTTAACATTTAAAACTATACAAAAAATATTTTTTATCATTCGTTAGAAAACCATCTAGTCAGTAAGTCATTTAATCACCTGCAATCACTGCATCAACTCGCTCTCGAATTTACTATGATACCAATAATTTATTTTTAAGGGATCATCAGTTGTTTACCATGAAACACTGTTTCGGGGATTTAAAAACAAAACAGTATGTTACATCATGGCTCCCCAGCAGTGTTGATCAAACACCACCTTCCTTAATCTTAGAAAGAAGACATGCTACAAACATTTGATCCAATTTCCTATTCTTAATCGCAATTACTAACCTTTTCATACTATAAAAATGTGCGTAATATATATATATATATATATATATATATATATAATGTATACATCCTATATATAATATTTTGATTGCAGAATTCCCCTTTAGACCAAATTACGGTAGGTTTGCAATAACAGATGCCAGATACAAATTCATTTTGTCTAAACTTTTACCCACCATCTTATGTAATTTTTTAATGCCATTACAAACACATTTATTCATTATAATAAAATCCTATCTTACTTCCTACGAACGACATCATCACGATTGCAAAGTTCATGCTGACAACATATATCAATGTCTATTCCGAAAGCCGTTCTCACCATGGCGAGGTTGGTCGTGTCTATATGCGGCGTTATTAATATGAGGAGAGTACGGTGTGTCTATTCCAAAACTCGTTCTTAACATTAGGGCGTTGGGGATTGGCCACCAATAACAACTATAGTTTCATTTTTTACGAGGCGGGGGCATGCTTCCACCGGGCAAGGCCTGTTAACGGGTCCTGCTAGTCATAATGAAAAAACGGAAAAAAGTATACAGTACCTAAGTTGGATATACCACAACTATCTCTCTCTCTCTCTCTCTCTCTCTCTCTCTCTCTCTCTCTCTCTCTCTCTCTCTCTCTCTCTCTCTCTCTCTCTCTTTAGACGTCTTACATACCATCTATTCGACACCAGCGTAATTTCACGACACAATTTTCACGGAATACACTACAGTCAGTAAGCAAGAACGACCGACCGGTCCACAGAGTTTTATAATTGTATTAATAATTTTATAATAATAGTTTTATAATTGTATTAATAATTTTATAATAATAATTTTATAATTGTGTTAATAATTTTATAATAATAGTTTTATAATTGTATTAATAATTTTATAATAATAGTTTCATAATTGTATTAATAATTTATAATAATAGTTTTATAATTGTATTAATAATTTTATAATAATAATTTTATAATTGTATTAATAATTTTATAATAATAATTTTATAATTGTATTAATAATTTATAATAATAATTTTATAATTGTATTAATAATTTTATAATAATAGTTTTATAATTGTATTAATAATTTTATAATAATAATTTTATAATTGTATTAATAATTTTATAATAATAGTTTTATAATTGTATTAATAATTTTATAATAATAATTTTATAATTGTATTAATAATTTTATAATAATAGTTTTATAATTGTATTAATAATTTTATAATAATAATTTTATAATTGTATTAATAATTTTATAATAATAGTTTTATAATTGTATTAATAATTTATAATAATAATTTTATAATTGTATTAATAATTTTATAATAATAGTTTTATAATTGTATTAATAATTTTATAATAATAATTTTATAATTGTATTAATAATTTTATAATAATAGTTTTATAATTGTATTAATAATTTTATAATAATAATTTTATAATTGTATTAATAATTTTATAATAATAGTTTTATAATTGTATTAATAATTTTATAATAATAATTTTATAATTGTATTAATAATTTTATAATAATAATTTTATAATTGTATTAATAATTTTATAATAATAGTTTTATAATTGTATTAATAATTTTATAATAATAATTTTATAATTGTATTAATAATTTTATAATAATAGTTTTATAATTGTATTAATAATTTTATATTAATAGTTTTATAATTGTATTAATAATTTTATAATAATAGTTTTATAATTGTATTAATAATTTTATAATAATAGTTTTATAATTGTATTAATAATTTTATATTAATAGTTTTATAATTGTATTAATAATTTTATATTAATAGTTTTATAATTGTACCACCTAAAAGTACTTCCCTTAAACTCATAGGCATAACATTCAGAAACAACATGAACTGAAACAAATACATTTAGATAATTGCCAACTGCGAGGAAGGTGTCCTTTTTTTTCTTTCTTTTTTACACAGTGGTCACCATTTATCAAGGCCCGGAAGCCAGTCAGGGGTAAGGGTTATTGCAAGTACATTACGTTAGTGTGGACATTTGATGAAGTGTTTACTTAAGGGGGCGGTTCATTAGGAATTTGTTAACGTTGGACTTGAAGACATCCAAGTTGTAGTCAGGTGGGAAGCAGGCAGACGGAACAGAGTTCCACAGGCGTACAGTTCTAAGAAAGCAGCTTTGTTCATGGAATCCACGTTTTGATTTTGGCACAGATAAAGAGTAGGGGAAAATTTTCACAGTGGATTCAGCTAGACGGGTGTTTCTCGTGAAAGATTGGCGAGGACGGACCAGTGATTGGAGTTCAGACGAGCACCTGCCATGGAAATAACGATAAAACAAGGAAAGGCTCGCAACGTCTCTTCTGTGGGAGAGAGGTTGCAGGGTAGAGAAAAGGGCATCCCTCACTAAGCCACGAAGTCTATTTTGTACTCTGTCAAGGCAGGATAGGCTTTTTAAGCAGCTCCTGCCCAGATATGGCAGCAGTATTCCATCCTTGGACGTACTTGGCTTTTATATAGATAGAGAATTGCATCAGTAGTGAGATATCTTCTGGGGCGGTAGAAGGATCCCACCATCTTTCCAGCGACCTTGGCAACAGACTTGATGTACGTGTTCCATTTCAGATCAGGAGTAAAGGTCAAACCCAGAAGCTTATCAAAACACGGAGCCTCTCCCAGACGAAAGCCATCCATCACAATTTATGCCAGATGGGGATCAGAGCGTTGATGATGTAAGGATAGGAGCTTGGTTTTGGATGCATTAAAGGTAACCAGCCACGTCTTCCCCACTGAACCACGCGCTCGAGATCAGAGGAGAGAGAATCAGAGAGAACTTTGTCATTTACAGCCTTTGATGTGTTGCCGTAGGTGGTCGTGTCATCAGCATAGATGTCAACGAATGATTTAAGTATGTGTTTAGGGAGGTCATTGATGTAGATCAGGAAGTGAGTTGGGCCCAGGATTGACCCCTGGGGGACTCCAGCATTAATACTACAGGCCTCTGATTTTTGTTCACCGACCACTACTCTTATGAGCCTATCGGAGAGAAATGATTTAATGATTGAGAAAACATTTCCAGTTATACCGTAGCTGGAAATCTTGTGAAGTAGACCCTTATGCCATACCTTGTCGAAGGCCTTCGATATGTCAAGAGCAATTGCCCTAGAAAGGAAGCATTTGTCAAGAGATTATGTAATCCTGTGAGATATAACCGTCAGCACATCTGCAGTAGATCTTGCAGAGCGGAAACCATATTGCGTGTCACTAAGAAGGTTGTTTCTGCTGAGGTGGTTGACTATTTCTCTATTTAATATGGATTCCAGCAACACACTCATAACACACAGGAGACTTATTGGTCTGTACTGAGAGGGGGATGACTTATCACCTGAATTCTTAAATACAGTGCAAACTGATGAGGTCTTCCAGGGAGTCGGAAAGCACTTCTCCTTAAGGCAGTGCTTAAACAGTTTCGTGAGTATGGGAGCAAGTTCTGGTTGAAGCTTTTTTAACACTATAATTGGGATGCCGTCAGGGCCAGTTGCTTTGCTGGAATCAAGGTTCTTGATTAGCTTGGCGACCTCATGCACGGATATTTGTATGTTACATAGCATGTTCTGTGTTATAGGAGGAAATACGGGGAGTTGATGGCCTTCGTCGCATAGGGTAGAATTAGCTGCAAAGTTCTTTGCAAATAGTTTGGCCTTATCTGATGCTGACGAGATGACCTCTGGTCCATTGATAATCGTTGGGATAGAAGGCACACTTCTGTTCAGGATCCTATTTGTTATTTGCCAAAACTGGTGGGAACTAAGCCGCTGATCAGCAACTTGGATTTAACAGACTAGGCATATAGCTCTCTTGCATTTTTTATTACTCTTTTACAGTGGTTGCTGGCAGTCTTGAAAGCAGCTTTAGTCTCAGTGCATCTATTACATTGGTAGCTATGGAAAAAGTGATTTCTATGCGCGATAGCAGCAGCACATTCTGGGGAGAACCATGGCTGGCTGTTAGGTTTTTGTTGGAATTTTTTAGATGGTATGAATTGGTCTATGCCTACAATTAACCATTCGGTCAGATCTGATACTATAGAGGACACTTCCTTTTTAAACATGGAGTGCAGAGGTAAATCAGATATGAATGTACGGAAGCTATCCCAGCCAGCCATAGAGTATCGGTATACAGCACGGTGGAGGGGTACGTCTGGGGACTTCTTACATTTCGTTTTTATCTTAACTGATACGACAGAGTGGTCGGAGGATCCTAGAGGAGAATGAACGAAACATGGCCTCTCTTTACTGTGCTAGAAGTTTACTCACATCCGAGATTATCCTTTTGTTCTAAAGCCACTATTCGCCCATGCCGATGAAATATTGTTGTCATATATGGGCTGGTGCATCTGCCATTAGTCTATCGCTTCTAGATAGCGTTCGAAAAAGAGTCGCCAATCTAATAGGTTCCGTATTGTCGGCCAAGGTCCTGTTGTATAGTCGGGGGTTTCATATTAAGAATAACATTCATATTAATGGGAGGAAGATACATTTATACATTTTATAATCTGTGGTTTCTTATAACATATATCGTACGAGGAGAGAGGGTGATCAATTCTTTTAACACAGGAGGAGACAGACATTACTTATGATGGTGAGGGGGACACATAACTTAGGATGGGTTATACAAAGTTTATTAAAGATGATTACACATTACCTTTGTTGTAGAAAGACGACACGAAGACGGCAGTTACAAAAATATGAGATGTTCTTTTATTCCATTTTATACGTCGAAATAATGATGACATCCAGGAATTCAAAGTCGACTACATGATTAAAGGTTTTCCCTTCGCTTCTAAAGGGACCCTCCTCTGACTGCCTTTGCTGACTACTCTCTCTGCCCGACTGCCCAGACTGCCCCCTACTTCGACTGAACTAGCTCCTATATTGAGAATTCATTTCTGCCATGACGTCATACGTGCGTCTGTAAACGTAATCGACCCACATGGCCTAATATTGCGTGGTTCGGCACATGTTTCCAAACCATTTCTGCAGGCAAAGAATTCTCACTAACCTATTTTTCGACCTAACTTATTTTTCAATATGTTTTTAAATTGCTATTGTTCGTTCTTCTCTAGCTGACCTTATTTTAATTCAGTTTTCATAAAAAGAATTAAACAATCAAAATTCCTTTACAACAACATATCTAAACTATTTTATGTGAAACTGAACAATGCAAAATTCCATTTCTGAACCTTGCTTACAAAGTTCAAATCTCGGTCTCATTTTTACTTATCTAATGTTTTTCTTACTTACAAGAAAAGGGGAACCTTTTCTTGTAACATTCCAACCTCTGACATAGCGCCGAAATTTCGCATCTCTTCACCTGTTTAACAATTACTTTAATGTAAGTGCTCGGACTTACTCAAAGTACTAGTACCTCCTTAATGTAAATACCTCCGACAAACCAGACAAGTAGAAAAATTCCACCTCTGCACTGTAGAGATCAGTAGATGCCGTAAAGCCGTTTACTTAAATAGTTTATTCGCTCGAACTGTTAGACTTGGAATTCCCTCCCAGCCCCCTGCTTCTCTGACTTTATTGACATGCAGAAGTTCCAGTGTAATATGAACAGATATCTCGCTGCCCAACTCCCTACATAGTATCCCGGCAAATATGGTCCAAAATAGTAGCATCTTACTACTTAGTAGCACTATGCCTTGTTTGGGGTGAATAAACAGTAAAAAAAAAATAAATAAATAAGCAAGAGACTTGTCCCCCCCCTCGACGAAAATACCCCCGACAAATCCGACAAGCAGCAAAGTCCCACCCCAACACAGTTGAGATCCGTAGATGTAAGAAATCCTATTACTCTAATAGCTTCTTCCCCAGAACTGCAGGACTTTGGAATTCTCTTCCGGTTTCCTGATTCCCCAACTATACTGACATGCAGAAGTTCAAGTGTAATGTGAACAGACATCTTGCTGCTAAACTCCCTACATAGTACCCCTGCAACTTAGGTCCCTGATAATAGCCCCTTACATCAAAGTGGCAACGTGCCTTGTTTGGGGTGAAAATTGAATTAAAAAGAGACTCAATGATGTTCACCCCTCCCCTTTTTATTTTGTATTTTTTATTTATTCATTTTATTTATTTATTTACTTTCCTTCTCTCACTCTCTCTCTCTCTCTCTCTCTATCTCTCTCTATCTATATCTCTCTCTCTCTCTTCTCCAGACAAAACTTCGAACGTCATATAGAATAACAAAAAGAAAAAAGAAAAACAGACCTCATGAAAAAAACGTCGAAAATGTTTGTTTATTTTTGTTTGTTGTTTAAGTGAGTCATTTTTGTTATTACTCGTTAATATACTATTATTGTTTTTTTGTTTGTTTGTTTGTTTGTTTGTTTTTTTTTGTTTTTTTTTTTTTTGTTTTTTTGTTTTTTTTTTGTTATTGTTATGAAAGAAAAAGTCACGAACTTTGTTATTTCAGATTTGGTAAATATTTCTTTGTTTTTGTCATGGGTGACTATAGCATTCAGCCAATTATAGACACAACTGATAACTACGCAACTAACATTATTTTATTGACGATGAAAAATGGCCCTCTGTGGCCATTAATGTGATAAAAGGGTTCGTCGATGACGCCAAATAATGTCTACGTCGTCATAGACAAATAACTACTGGTAGACATAGCTGCTTCCGGGGTGTTTTCAGAAACGACTATATATATATATATATATATATATATATATATATATATATATATATATATATACTAGCATTTCAGCCCGGCGCTTCCCGGGTGTTTGGGGGTGTATTTTGAGCAAAAAAAAAAGTGGTAGTAGGAAGGGAGGCTCGAATCCGTACCGCGAAGGGAGGAAAGAATGGGAAAAAACATGACTTCTTTGCTGTTATGACCACCAAACTGGAAGTGACGTAGGTTTAAATTAAGGCTAGACAATCGAAAGCGGAGGATTACTTTCGAAAATATCGGCGAAAAAGGCGACCCCCCCCCCTGTAAAAAAGTGACCAGTTGAAGGTGAAGTTATTAAAGTTTTTAGCCAATTTTCGATATTTGTCGTTTGAAAGGTCGAACTTCAACACGATACTGATCTTGCAAAAATCCGTAGCCTCTCTCGAAAGTTTAGGCCGACATGCTAACATACATAGATACATACATTTATATATAGACAACAAAAAATTTTCGAGCCAAACCGATTAAAAAGCTTGAATACACTTTATGTACAATTTCAAATGTTTCGACTAGAAATTGTCTGAGTAATTTGGTAATGACAGCAGAGGTCACATTTTTTTATAACTTTACTCCCTATTATGATCCCTTAGGCTTTGGTGTTTTGGGCTCAAATCATGTTTTTAAGTTAGATCCATGTCCGAGGAACCTATATCTAAAATTTCAATTGTTTATACCCAAATTGGCGGAGGAGTTTGGTAGAGTTCTCAAAGGTCAAATCGTTGAACTTTGACCCCTTAACAGCCAAATTCCTGGTCAAAAATGGATTACAAAGATTTTCCCAAATCTCAGTACCCTGTATATCACATTTCGAGTTTGTAGACTGAGAATTGACAGAGTCATTTCGTAGGGAAATGTACACAGATACATAGACACACACACAGAAAGATAGACAGACACGTTCACTTATATATATATATATATATATATATATATATATATATATATATATATATATATATTAATAGTTGTGATCTTACTAATATATACTACCGCCGGTCGTAAGATACTCTTAAATATGTTATTTTAATTTATGCAGATTACTTATCTATTATTATAGAGACAATTCTGTATCAATTATTATATAAAACATAGTATATATTAGTAAGATCACAACTATTAAAATATATATATATATATATATATATATATATATATATATATATATGATTAGGTGCCCTCAGCTAGAATCGAAATCGAAACATACAACTCTCTATCCTCATACTTTATCCATATATATATATATATATATATATATATATATATATATATAACTACTCCATTTACTCACATAAATTTAATATACGAAAGTATAGATTTATGCGTAAACTTAAAATATTTACTTCAAAAGTGCTCAATACGTAGGTAGAGCGAGTTAGTAATTTATAAAATATATATGGCGATTAAGCTACACTGAATATTCTGCGTTTCATCCACTATAGGATTCGTCAGGCTTATGCGCGAATTCTGTGGTTGCTTCTTGTTTTTATATATGTTGAGGATTTCTAGTTAGCCAATCAGCTTTCTAGTATCCACCGCGCCCCTTCCTATCAGCCAATGGGCATGCATTTTATCGAACAAAGGATCTGTTTTAGAACTAGGTTAGTGGTTTAAGGTAGATCTTTTCCATCCTTTTTATATATATATATATAAGTATACCTATGTGTACCCACATACATGCACATATATATATACATATATATATATATATATATATATATATATATATACATATATGTGTGATCGTTTATGAATATTCATGTTTGTTTAATTTATTTATTTGTTTGTTTTCTATTGTTATTGTTAGTTTTAAAGCTATTTTGTATCGCTATCCTAGAGTAAGTTTTATTTTGTGAACACAGTTGTTTGCTGTTTCTCGTCTACAGTTTAATAGATTTTGAGGTTCTTTAAAGTACAGGATATATATATTTTATAAATTACTATATATATATATATATATATATATATATATATATAGACATTCACCTGTCATCCGTTTTATAAAATATGGAATTACCCGATTGCCGAAGACAAAATTCAAGCAATTTCGTTTATATATATATATAAAAAAATATATATGTGTGTGTGTGTGTGTGTGTGTGTGTGTGTGTGTGTGTGAAAGAAAATTAAAACTATAGGTTAAACTTTGCTATCAAAATTTATTGTTCGACTGAATACTCCAAAAAACATTTTACCAATTTACAAAGTCCTTATTCCGCGGAGTTTCAAAGAATGCTATTTTTGTTATTCTTCTCATCAAAAGACATGAAGAAATCAGCAAATTATATTTGTACTAATGCTAGAATTTGCTAGCCAAGGCATTAAGTGAAACCGCAATTTATTGTAGTTAACCAGTTCTCTCTCATTATTCTATGATGTGACGTCACCGTTCGAGGGAGCGATGTTGCTCCCCATTTGGGATGTTGAGACCCACCCTAAACCCTGAGGGAGGCCGGGTAAATATGCTAAGATTGTCAGTTGCTGACCTGAGTACGGGAGACTGGCACATTTGATGTCCGTGACCTTCAGGATTGTGACCCTGATGGTGTAATTGATTTGCCGCTGAAAAAAGTACAACGACGAACACAAAAAAAAATTAATAATAGAAAGAGAGAGAGAGACAGAGAAAAACTTAAAGAAAGACACAAGGACGGTAGAAAAAAAGCACGAGTGATACACACATTTGAAAATAAGACGATCGCGAAGAAAAAACTATAATAGAGAAAAATTGACTGATAGTAACCCCAAAGAGAAAAAGAGAAAGAAAAAAAGGAAAAGAGAAAAGTTAAGAGAGACAGAAAAACGTGAAATTATAAAACACGAAGACAGTGAAAGAGAGGGAAAAGAAAAAGAGAAAGAACTTTTTCCAGATCTTTTTTGGAAACACGCGCGAACAAGAGAAGGGGAAGACGAAACAAACAACGAGGAGGAGAGAGGAGGAGGAGGATGAAGAGAGACCGGGACAAGAGAGGGTGAGTCTTGAGTTCTATTGTCTGCTGTCTGCTTAGCCTGTTCTCGGTGATAGCAGGAGAGAGAGATAGAGAAAGAGAGAGAGAGAGGGGCATATTAACGATAAAATTGTCGCCTGCATCAACGAATATGCTAAAGAGACAGTAAGGGGGTGTTGTTTAAAAGTGTTGATGGCACAGAGAATGTGAATAAAATTATGAAAGGGGTACTAAACGTGCTCGGCGTCCAGCATGTGTTGACCTCCCCTTACCACTCCCAGAGTAACTCCAAGGGTGAGCGATTTCACAAGACGGTGGTGGATATCCTGAGTAAGCTTGTTACTGATAATCCGGCTGAATAGGATCGGTCCCTCACGCAAGCCTTAGTAGCAGTGAGGTTCACGATGAATGAAACCTCGGAATTTTCGCCATTTGAGTTGGTGTTTGGGAGGGATATGATTCTCCCAATCGATAATCTCCTGAAGCCGCGTAGGAAGTATCTGGGGAGAAGCATCACCAGTTATTGTTGGAACAGCAACATAAGAGATTTGTCCAGGCCAGGGATAGTATTAAACGAGCACAAAAGAAACGGAACGCTCGGGTGAATAAAGATAGAAGGGAGGTGGAGTTCAAGGTGGGAGATCCCGTTTACTACAATGTGCAAACTCGAGAAGGGAAGCTGGATAAACGTTGGACTCCTTACTACCGAATAGTAGAGCAGATCGGCCCTCTTTTCTTTATAATCTGGGATTAGATTGCTGGAAAGATAAAAGAGTTCATGCCTATGACCTTAAGCTGGCAAAATTGGAATGTGATATAAAACTCGTCCCGCGAAAATCGGGGGGGGGGGCGCCCACGTAAGGCTACCTTGGTTCCACCCCAGGAAACGGAAACCTCCGATGAACAGGGTGTGTGTCCGTTCAACTCAACATAGATGTTATGAGGACGCTTAGAAACCGGGCTAATAAGGCAGCGACGCCAGTCCCTCTGGAACCCCAAGTGGCCGGAATTCGGCGCCAGTTCGAGCGGATTTCCGATCCGAGAACTACAGAAAGCGTCGGCATTGGAGATGGCACTGGGGAGGGATCGAATGCGGACAGTGAGACTCCGGAAGATTCTGACGGTTTGGGGGAGGAGGAGGATCAAATTTCCCTATCCTTATTGAAAGAACGGCTGTCGCAGTGAACGGAGGGTGCTGGTGGGGCGATGTTTCCAGTGGAAACGTCCCTAAAGGACAGGCTGAGGGGGGGGGGCACGGCCAGAGAGCGGAAGGGAAACTTTTGACCCCTAAATTAACTCGGATAATAACCTCAATGAGGCGAAATGTTGTTCGCTCAGGGTGAAAAATTGATGGAAAAGGGGAGAGAACTGTTGACGTCTTATTTGGAATATGAGTTGAATCGACTTCGTTTTTATATAGAATATGGAACAATCATTCCTAATTGCGAATTGTTACGAATATATATATATATATATATATATATATATATATATATATATATATATATATATATATATATATATAGTAATAATTGAACAAACATCGAGAGCGAGTTGGCTCTGATGGTAATGATTTTGATTAAATTACCTATAAATTGTGAAGGGAGTATTCCGGTGATTGAATTTAATTGAAAAAAAAACTGAAAAACAATGAGAGTATTATTTTTACAGGTTGTATGAATCTTGATGATCCCTGTTAGCTGAACTAGCATGTGTCTTATCTAGCGATATTCAGTGTTGTTGGGAATTAAACTTTTGAGAGTTTGTTTTTATGATTTCCAGCGGGAATAATTAGAGGTATTATTTTTGAGAATTGAATTTATTTGGGGGAAAATTATTTTTTCCCCTCGATCTCATCAAATTGAACAGATTTTAGTTGAATTCAGTTGAGAATAATTGAGGGCATTAATTTTAGCGATTAACGACTTTTGAGAAGAAAATAGAATTTTACCTCAGTCGGGAATGGTTTCTTAATCGAGAAATAAGAGTCAAGAGGCCGCTAATTGAGTGTGATTAATTGAAAATAAGTGTCAGTATTACTGAGCGAGGTAATAAATTAATCGTACTGCACCCAAATTTAATTCGAAAGAGATTTATATTTTTTTTAGATGGAATTTTCATTGCGAGTAAATAGTGCGCGTGGTATTCGCACATGAAGACATTCGTCAAGAACAGAATTTCTTGCGAGATATCGGGGCGTTAACTGGCCCTACGTAACTGCTTGGCTGGCGAGGCCGTTAAACATTACGCATTTTAATTAGCATTAATTAATTGGGGGCGTGTTAAGAAAAGTAAAAGGGCTGACGGTGGAAGGGGGCGTGTTCCGTTGTAATGATTGTCGGATGGCTCTCGGTTTCGGATCCGGACGGGGCTGACCTGACCCCAATGGTGATGCCTCCCCCCTCAGAGGCCCTGTGGCCATTCATGGGTGTGGTGTACGAGAATGGGGGGGGGAAGTAAGCGCACTATGAATGATATTATGCTGCTAGTGATAATGGTATGTGTTGTTGCCTACCATCATATGGTGTGTAAAAAGAATGAATGAGGAAATAAGGTGACAAGCATCTCGAGACTGGTTGCGCTGATAGCAAGGGAAACTCTGGCCCGACCTGCCTATAATTCCGGAGGAGAATGCAGATTCCTGATGCCAACATAAGATAGATCAATGTGCATGCCGAACCATTCCCGACGCCGAGATCCAGAAGCACTAAAAGACGACTTGAATATATATATATATATATATATATATATATATATATATATATATATTCTTCTCTTTCTTTTCTTTCTGTTTTATTGGAGTTCTTGCAGGACACTGAGCTGTGAGTTGCCAAAAGAAATCATAATGTAACTTGAATGAGGTGAGAAGAAGTCCTCAGTTCAAGAAAACTCTTACAAAGTGCTGAACTGGGAATTGCCGGTGAAATCTCAACTGCGACTGGTTAAGGTGAGAGAAATCCCCCAAGCTCAATAAAAAGCGGTGCTTAAGTACCCTGATTATTGAGAGACTGTGTTGTTAATAACAAAAAAATCTTATAAATTATGACTGAAACTCTGAAAAAAATGATAAGAAAAGGGGAATAGCTCTTGTAAACCCTTGATAAAAAAAATCCGAGTACTATTTTGAAAAAAAAAACATTACAATTTTAAATAAGTTCATAATTAAGAAATACAAGATTCACGAACTGAGAAGACTGAGTGACATTTGAAATTTTTGGAGTTGTAAATTGGGTAAAAAAAAAAAAAAGAAAAAACTTTCATGATGCAGGATGAAAAGAAAAAAGAAACTTAATAATCCTGAATGAAACAGTGGACTTCTAAATTTTATCACTTTTAATGAATTGTTTGTAATGACTTTCTTATGAACTTTTCTATGGGAAAAAGGGGAGAACACTCGTTTAAGGGTGGCTATCAGACTATGTGCATGTTATCCTTTATTGACAGGTAAATCAACGATGAGGAGAGGGTGTAAGAAACTTGGTGGCGAGCTGTGAGAAGGGCGGAACAGTGTGTTGGGTTTAGACCTATTGGTTCCGTACGAAGCAATATGTCTAAGGGGACGGATGTGACGTCACCGTCTTGAGGGATTGATGTTGCTCCCCATTGGGGAGGTTGAGACCCCCTAAATCCTGAGAGAGGCCTGGTAAATATTCTAAGATTGTCTGTTGAACGTTAATTGAATCCCGGACATCGGCGCGTGACCTATCAAAAAGGATGAGCATTGTACTTAAAAAGAAAACAGACATAAATTTTATTGTTTAAAAAATCCAATAACAGGAAACGTCAGAATAATGTAGAAACGAGAGTTGTACTTGTTTGCCTGGAGAACACCTGTTCAGACTATGGCTTTCTGAATGACAGGATTTGACCCCTTAGGGTCGTGTGAAAAGATTTCATTTTTGGTCCCAGATTTTCAAACCATGGATGATTTGCTTAATTGCACACTCGCAAAATGGCTGGTGATTCCTCTTTTGACTTTTGGTTGGTCTGGCAGATTACCCAACCCAACTCTGTTACCCTAATATTTAAGCAAACGCCCAGGTTGGTTTGAGCAGATTGATGCCAATTTTTGAGAAAGAAACACACTCCCAGAAACCCGCCCGAGACACTCCTCTTCATCGTGACCGCCATCCAGTGGACGAAGAATGAGATTTTTGTGAAACTTAAAAAGTTTTGGTGAACTGACGATGTACATATGTAAAAATCTGTAACTTTTGTGAAATTAACTTTTCGTAGCTAGAAACTGCGAGTGTCTCCTTTCCGGCGTGCATGCAAAGCTTTGCTTTTGCTTTTCAGCAGAAATCAACACAGAGACGAGAAGAATTTTTGAAGCCCTCCCGGAAAAAGACGATTACAAGCCACAGTTTCCGATGAGGTTAGAGGTCAGTTGCTGATCTAAGTACGGGAGGCTGGCACAATGGGACGAGCTATTGCCATCCAATCCTCATCAATGCTTGAGGAAACCCAACTTGCAAAACTGTTTAAACGTTGTCTTAAGGAGAATTGCTTCCCATCACCCTGGAAAATCTCATCAGTATGCCCTGTATTTAAGAATTCAGGTGATCGTTCATCCCCCTCTCAGTACAAACCAATAAGTCTCCTGTGCGTCATGAGTAAGTTGCTGGAATCTGTGTTAAATAGAGAAGTAATCAACCATCTCAGAAAAAATAACCTTCTTAGTGACACACAATATGGTTTCCGTTCTGCTAGATCTACAGCAGATGTGCTTACAGTTATATCTCATAGGATCAGCGAATCTCTCGACAGAGGCAACCTTTCTAGGGCAATTGCTCTTGACATATCAAAGGCCTTTGATAGGCTATGGCATAAAGGTCTACTTCACAAGATCTCCAGCTATGGTATTGCTGGAAATGTCTTCTCAATTATCAAATCATTTCTCTCTGATAGGTTCATAAGAGTAGTAGTTGATGGGCAAAAATCAGAAGCTCACAGTATAAATGCTGGTGTCCCTCAGGGGTCAATCCTGGGCCCAACTCTTTTCCTGATCTGTATTAATGATCTTCCAAATCACATCCTTACATCATTCGTAGACATTTATGCTGATGACACTACCATCTATGGTAGTACATCTAAGACAGTAAACGACCAAGTTCTCTCCGATTCTCTCTCCTCTGATCTTGATCATGTTGTACAATGGGGAAAGAAGTGGCTGGTTACTTTTAATGCATCTAAAACCAAGCTTCTATATTTACATCATCAACGTTCTGATCCCCATCTGGCATCAATTAAAATGAATGGCTCTCGTCTTGGGGAGGCCTCAAGTTTTGACAGGCTTCTGGGCTTGGCCTTTACTCCTGATCTTAAATGGAATACGTACATCAAATCTGTTGCCAAGGCCGCTGGAAAAATGGTCGGATCCTTCTATCGATCCAGTAGATATCTCACTGCTGATGCAATTCTCTATCTATATAAGAGCCAGATACGTCCAAGGATGGAATACTGTTGCCACATATGGGAAGGAGCTGCTAGAAAAGACTTGTCCTGCCTTGATAGGGTTCAAAATAGACTTCGTGGCCTAGTGGGAGATGTACTTTTCTCTTCGCTGCAACCTCTATCTCACAGAAGAGATGTTGCGAGTTTGTCTCTGCTTTATCGTTATTTTCATGGAAAGTGTTCAACTGAGCTTCAATCTATGGTCCCCCCTCGCCAAACTTTCACAAGAAACACTAGACTAGCTGAAAACATTATCAATAATTTTCCCCACTCTTTATCTGTACCTAAACCTAAATATAGATTCCATGATCAAAGCTTCTTTCTTAGAACTGCACGCCTGTGGAATTGTCTTCCGTTTTCCTGCTTTCCAGCTTTCTATAATATGGTTGTCTTCAAGTCCAACATGAGCAAGTTTCTGATGAGCCGTTCCACTTAAGTTAACAAATTTACCGAACTTCCATTACTATCGATTACTATATTGTCCTTTTGACTACTGTACACTCTTTAACCCTTATCCTTGAGTGGCCTATCGGCCTTGATAAGTGGTGACGTCTATGTAAAAAAAAAATAAATAAATAAATAAAAATCCAAAGATCTGCAATGGCTCTCAATCGAACTAGTTTGAACATCCCGGCTCCTGAGATCCAGTACCCGTACATTGTTTTTTTTTTTAGGGACTTTTCAAGTTTTGGAGTTGTTATATTTTGTACCATCAGAGAGATCCGACTTTGCCCGGTATTTATTTATGATCAACGAATGTTCCAATACTGTTATTGTCATTTAAATCGGTGAAATCGCCCAATTTTTAATCAGATCGATTGATTGCTAGCTCTAGTTGGGGACTCACCGTATTGCACCAAAAATAAAGTTTAAAATGCATCCAACTTCATCATTTAGAAATTCGACACAGAAACCGCTCTGATCAATTTTAATTGGTCCAAAGTATTCAATAGGGTTGACAATCACTACTTGGAAGCTGTTTTGTCTTTGGTGGACTTTTAGTCTACCCTTTCCATCCTGAATCCGTGCAATGGTGAATGGTTTAAGGTCTAACCTCTTCAATTGGTCCAGCTAATTCATCGGGGGCATCTTTTGTTTTATGGAAATCGAGGGCATCTTTTTGTTTTATGGAAATCGGTCCAGGCAATATATGAAGCCACTTACTATAAGGAGCTTAAAAGTACTACATACAGGGTCAAAAACTTGCCAACATTAAGTGTTAGATAGAATAGATACTGGCCCAGAAAACATCAAATCTTCCCTCTTTGTCAGAAACATCGCTTCTGGAATATGAGAACTAGAGAACATATATCGATGCTCTGTTTTTGCGTTTCCTTCGCAAGCTTAGAGTGAATCTGGTCCAATTCGGCATTACTTTGGGAGGTTCGTGCACTATATAATATTGAACAGCTGGGCTAAAATGCTTCCATAACGATGAAACATTTCTGGTATAGCAAGCGATTAAAAGTGCATTCTGGTTAGGCAAAAGCTTCAAGTAGCTGGCGTGGTGAATTCGCTTCTTTGTGGATTTTGAATTCGTCCCTGCGTGTTGTAATTAGTCATCAACACGTGATAAGCAACAAAGATGTATTTTGGGGGGCTGGAAATTATGAGGGGCGTAATTTGGCCTGTTCGCACGAAAGCATTTTACGGAAATAGGGGTGTGGGACTTTTGGTCCTATCACCACTTATTCGAATTTTCAAACACTCCCTGCAGAAAAATTTGGAGAAAGATTAGTAATTGTTGAGCAATTGCGTAGAGTTAGATGATTGAGTAGCCACAGTAAAAAGAAGGCCGTTCTGTTGAATCTGTTTTCTGTTAACGTCACAAAAGTAGGTGTTAAGAGTCGCTTATTAAGACTTGAATTAAATTCTTGAAATGAACTGAGTTTTACAAGTTTGTTTTTTTTCTTGCTATTAATCTAAGCACGGGATCTCTTTCGCGATTAGGATCACAATATTAATATAAGAATAAAAATAATGCTTGACTGGAGCACTTTAAATTCTTTGTAAAATTATTTATGTTGTAAGAAAAACGATAATATTACAGGGTGGAACGATAAAATTGTCGCCCTAGAAAAATGATATTATTCCATTTCCGTTTGATTAACACCGGTTTTCCTTATTTTTCCCCCCTTTTTGGCAGACCCTCTACTAGTTAGCCAGTCATATACAAATCCCAAGAGAGATAAGAGCTTTCTATCGTGTCGGAAATGATACAATGTTCAATGAGCGAGATTCGAGACGCACCGCAGTACATCCATCATTGTTCTCTACAGATCCAAGTTATGACAAGACCATTGCCAGCAGACTCAAAATGTAAATCCGGACGGTTCAATGCTCGCGGTCAGAAGTCAATAAAGTTTCTGGCCACGGCTATGGTCTTTGGTGTGGTTTCAAGTGAGGGTCACATCATGCGACTCGCATCTCTGAAGTCGTCTTGAAAGTCAGCACTAAAGTGTATCTGGATGTGTTAAAGAGTGTGGTGCAATTAGGTGGCTGCTGGCAGAACCTGGGTGTGGCAACAGGACTCGGCGCCTGCCCACAAATACAAAGAGACACAGGATTAGCTTCAGGAGTGCTACGACTTTGTACCCTTCTCTCACTGCCTCCTATCCTCCCCCGACCTGAACCCGCTGGACTACTTCGTTTGGTCATACGTCGGGAACATCACTAACATGACCAACCACAACACTAAAGCTTGCCTGATCGCCGCCATCCTCCGAGTATTCGCAGAACTACACCCGGCACTTGTGTAAAAGGCATGCTCTCAGTTCCGGACACGTATTGAGGAGGTGATTGAGGCTGAAGGCGGCTATATTGAATAGATGTAAGCTCAACTAAAGTTATCTGAATTGATTTTTTCAATAAAAGTTTCAAAATAAAGCTGTGGTGTTGTTTGCTTTAGGGCGGCAAATTTATCGTTTCACGCTAAGAACAAATTAAATAATAAACGTTTGAACATTCAACTAAATTTTCCAACAGATTTTCTATCAGTTTGATATTTTTTTCTTTCTGTACCAGGAACTTTTTTCGCATTGAAACCGCTATCTTTAGACAATGTTCACGTGCAACCGTAGAGCCTCAATACCTCCATACTACCCAAAGCAGGCCTGAAGATTAGTTGGCCAAAACGTGGTGAAACATTAACTAAGAAGACAATAATTACGGGGGGGGTATGTTACAAGACTCAGCATTACTATCCCGTCGCGATTAATCATCTGAAGAAGGCCAGAGGATGAGTGTGCCAAAACGTGGAGAAACAACAACAACAACTATGGTGATAATAGTCCGCAAAAAAGAATGAATTCATACATTATGAAACCTCGTCTCGAAGGATTTCAAAAATAATAAGAAAAACAATGAGCTTTTTGTTCGCCTGGATTGAAACGATTTGTTTGCTTTTCATTTGTTCTTTTTTTACATAAGCCAAGAGGCCACTCGAGGATAAGAGTGTACAGTAGAAATTGGACAATATAGGAATCGTTAGTAATGGAGATTCGGTAAATTTGTTAACTTATATGGAACGGCTCATCAAAAACTTGTTTACGTTAGACTTGAAGATAACCATATCGTAGTCAACTGGAAAGCAGAAAGACGGAAGACAATTCCACAGGCGTGCAGTTCTAAGAAAGAAGCTTTGCTCATGGAATCTACGCTTAGATTTAGGCACAGATAAAGAATGGGGGAAATTAGTGATAGTGTTTTCTGCTAGACGAGTGTTTCTTGTGAAATTTTGGCGAGGGAGGGGCATAGAATGGAGCTCAGCCAAGCACTTTCCATAAAAAAAAACGATAAAGCAGAGACGAACTCGCAACATCTCTTCTGTGAGAAAGAGGTTGCAGGGAAGAGAAAAGGACATCCCCCACAAGGCTACGAAGTCTATGTTGAACTCTATCAAAGAAGCATAAGTCCTTTTTATCAACTTCTGCCCAGATGTGGTAACAGTACTCCATCCTTGGATGTACCTGACTCTTATATAGATAGAGAATTACATCAGCAAATCTACTGAATCGATAGAAGGATCCGACCATTTTTCCAGTAGCCTTGGCAACGGATTTAATGCATGTGTTTCATTTAAGATCAGGAGTAAATGTCAAGCCCAGAAGCTTGTCAAAACATGAGGCCTCCCCAAGACGAGAGCTATTCATTTCAATCGATGCCAGATGGGGATCAGAACGTTGATGATGTAAAGATAAAAGCTTGGTTTTAGAAGCATTAAAAATAACAAGCCACCTCTTTCCCCATTGTACCACTTGCTCAAGATCAGAGGAGAGAGAATCAGAGAGAACTTGATCGTTTACTGTCTTAGATATTCTACCATAGATAGTAGTGTCATCAGCATAGATGTCTACGAATGATGTAAGGATGTGATTTGGAAGATCATTAATATAGATCAGGAAGAGAGTTGGGCCCAGGATGGACCCCTGAGGGACTCCAGCATTAATACTAAGAGCTTCTGATTTCTGCCCATCAACCACTACTCTTAAGAACCTATCAGAGAGAAAGGATTCAATAATTGAGAAGACATTTCCAGCTGGAGATCTTGTGAAGTAAACATTTATGCCATACTCTATGAAAGGCATTTGATATGTCAAGAGCAATTGCCCTAGAAAGGTTGCCTCCGTCGAGAGATTCGCTAATCCTATGAGATATAACTGTAAGCGCATCTGCTTTAGATCTAGCAGAACGGAAACCATATTGCGTGTCACTAAGAAGGTTATTTTTGCTGAGATGGTTGCTTACTTCTCTATTTAACACAGATTCCAGCAACTTACTCATAACGCACAGGAGACTTGTTGGCCTGTACTGTGAGGGAGATGAGCGATCACCTGAATTCTTAAATACAGGGCATACTGATGAGATTTTCCATGCTAACGGGAAGCAATTCTCCTTAAGACAATGTTTAAACAGTTTTGTAAGGATGGGCGAAAGTTCTGGTTGAAGTCTTTTAAGTACTATAATTGGAATACCGTCAGGGCCGGTTGCTTTACTGGAATCAAGGTGTTTGATTAGCTTGGCAACATCACGTACACATTTGCATATCACATAGCATGTTTTCTGATACAGGAGGAAATATTGGAGGTTGGCAGCCTTGGTCGGAAAGGTTAGAATTAGCTGCAAAGTTCTTGGCAAAGAGTTTGGCTTTGTCTGATGCTGACGAGATTACCTCAAGTCCACTTATGAGAGTTGGGATAGAGCACACGCTTCTGTTCAGGATTCTGTTTGCTATTTTCCAAAACTGGTGGGAACCAAGCCGCTTCTCAGCTACTTTGTACTTGACAGACTGAGCATACAACTCTCTTGCGTTCTTTATTACTTTTTTACAGTGGTTGCTGGCAGTTCTGAAAGTGGCTTTAGTCTCAGTACATCTATTACGTTGGAAGCAATGGAAAAAGTGATTTCTATGCGTGATGGCAGCAGCACATTCCGGCTGTTAGGTTTTTGCTGGAATTTTTTCGAGGGTATGAAATGGTCTATATCTACAATTAACCATTCTGTCAGGTTTGATACTATAAAGGACACATTCTTTTTAAACATGGAACGCAGAGGTAGATCTGATATAAATGTGCGGAAGCTATCCCAGTCAGCCATAGAATATCGATATACTGTACGATGGAGAGGTACATCTGGGGACTTATTACATTTCATTTTAATCTTAGCTGTTTGTTTGTTTGTTTGTTTGTTTGTTTTTGTTTTGTTTTTTGTTTTTTTTGTTTTTGTTTTTGTTTGTTTGTTTTTTTGTTTTTTGATAAAGTATAAATCGGATGGTGTTACATTTTTATTTTATTTTCTACAAATCGGAACTGCTTCACTGTGAGTCTGACATCGGATGCCAGGGATATGGGGGAATAGGAGGTATGTATGTTTCTTTGTAAGACACAAAATCAGGTCAGACAATATTTAATAAAAATATTTTTTAATTTAACGTAATAATAATGTACCAAAGCGTATGACGTTATTATGTTTTGTTTTGTTTTTGTTTTTGTTTTTTTGTTTTTTCTGACAAAGTATAAATCGGATGGCGTTACATTTGTATTTTATTAAAAACATATTTTCAATTTTTTCACTATCAAAATAAATAGATTTTACTCTTTTAAACTTTATCAAACAATCTTATATTCATAAACATTACGTAACAATAGCACCTAACGTTCATTTTGAATTTTACTTTATAAATAATTCTGTATAAAATCGGGTAGTATAATTTTCTTTTCTACTTTAAATGCAATTTTTTAAGTTTTAGAAAATCTTGAAAAGCTATCATTCAATATGTTACTTTTCTGTACGTTATGACTGCACCAAAATCTATGACGTCATTACGAGTTTTTATATATATTTGTAATTATTTGTTGTTTATTTTTCATTTGTTTGTTTATTTGATTAATAATTGCTTGTTTCCTAAATTCGTATTTGTAGTATTTAATTGTTTTCTGTCTAAATTCAAAATAGTATCGTCAGCAACAATATTTCTGTACTATAAATAGTTTGATATTGTAACTTTAAAACATGTTAATCTTTATTGTTTAAGTTAATTGCTTAATTTGCATGGTGTTACTTTCTTTTTATTAAAAAAATAACATATTTTCAATTTGTTCACAATAAAAATACATAAATTTTACTCCTTAAAATTTAGGAGACAATCTACGCAGCAATAGCATCCAACCTAACTATTCATTTTGAATGAATTTATATTCTTATTAATATTTGAGAAAGTATAAATCACATGTTCTTAATTTCTTTTCTATTCTGAATGTAACTTTTAAACTTTTAGAAAACATTATTTTGTAAAAGCAGCTATTATTCAATATCTTACCTTTTCGTTATGTCGCGACTGTACCAAAGCGCATAACGTCATTATCATTTGCTTTCATATTTTTGCAGTATTTATTGTTTGTTTTGAATTTGTTTTCATTTAATGTGTTTGTTCATTTAATTTGTTTGTTCATTTTAATTTGTTTGTTCATTTTAATTTGTTCATTTTATTTGTTTTCATTTAATTTGTTTGTTCATTTTAATTTGTTCATTTAATTTGTTTTCACTTGTTTGTTAATTTAATTTGTTTTTATTTATTGTTTGTTTTGAATTTGTTCATTTAATTTGTTTTCATTTAATTTGTTTGTTCATTTAATTTGTTTTCATTTAATTTGTTTGTTCATTTAATTTGTTTGTTCATTTTAATTTGTTCATTTTATTTGTTTTCATTTAATTTGTTTGTTCATTTTAATTTGTTCATTTAATTTGTTTTCACTTGTTTGTTAATTTAATTTGTTTTTATTTATTGTTTGTTTTGAATTTGTTCATTTAATTTGTTTTCATTTAATTTGTTTTCATTTAATTTGTTTGTTCATTTAATTTGTTTTCATTTAATTTGTTTTCATTTAATTTGTTTTCATTTAATTTGTTTGTTCATTTAATTTGTTTTCATTTAATTTGTTTTCATTTGTTTGTTCATTTAATTTGTTTGTTCATTTTAATTTGTTTTTATTTATTGTTTGTTTTGAATTTGTTCATTTAATTTGTTTTCATTTAATTTGTTTGTTCATTTAATTTGTTTTCATTTAATTTGTTTGTTCATTTAATTTGTTTTCATTTAATTTGTTTTCATTTAATTTGTTTTCATTTAATTTGTTTGTTCATTTAATTTGTTTTCATTTAATTTGTTTTCATTTGTTTGTTCATTTAATTTGTTTGTTCATTTTAATTTGTTTTTATTTATTGTTTGTTTTGAATTTGTTCATTTAATTTGTTTTCATTTAATTTGTTTGTTCATTTAATTTGTTTTCATTTAATTTGTTTGTTCATTTAATTTGTTTTCATTTGTTTGTTCATTTTAATTTGTTCATTTAATTTGTTTTCATTTAATTTGTTTTCATTTAATTTGTTTGTTCATTTTATTTTTTTGTTCCCTAAATTTATAATTTCAGTATTTAATTGTATTCTGCCAAAACAAAAACATCATAACCAACAATACTTCTGTGCAACAAATAGTTTGATATTGTAACTTGGAAATATGATAATCTTCACTGCTTAATGTAATTGCTTAATTTAATATTTTTATTTTAACATCAAAAAACATATTTTCAAATTGTTCACAATCAAAATAAATTAATTTTACTCCTTAAAATTCATTAGAGAATATTATATTTATTTTACTTTATGCATCAATAGCACCCAACCTAATTATTCATATTGATAAAGTATAAATCAGATGGTGTTATTAAAAATATTTTTTTAATTTAACGTAATATTAATGTACCAAAATGTATGACGTTGTTATGTTTGTTTCTTTCTTTCTTTATTAATATTGGTAAAGAATAATTCAGATGGCGTTACTTTTTTTTCTATTTTACTAAAAACATATTTTTTTAATAATAATAATAATAATAATAATAATAATAATAATAATAATAATAATAATAATAATAATAGCTATCATTCAGTATCTTATCTTTCGATATGTCACGATTGTACTAAAGTGCATGATGTAATTTTCGATCGAACATGCCTGCTTAACAAAGGTCGTGTCTTGTGACTAACTTTTCACTCGTAGAAAGGCAAGTGGGTACTGAGTTAATCAGATGAAGTCGTTAATGTCCTTTCGGGTTTACCGTTCATTTCAATTGCAACGCACGTTAACATTATGAAGTCGTCGTAGACAACCCTTAATGTTTTCTATTTTCAAAACGTGATGCATAACACATTCGCCTTATTTTAAGAAAGCTAATCGAAGTTTCCCCGTCCAAACAATTTATTTCAAGCCCAAGTGAATCCTTTTATTGTCCTTTCCGTCTTATTGAAGCCGAATACATCGTTTTATATCTTTACTGACAACAGCGACGACTAAAGTTCTGCGTCACTATGTTAAGTGAGGTGATAACTTCATTTCCTCTTTGATGCGCGATGGTAATTTCCGTACGACTCGTCTATGCAGCGAATCAATCGACTTCTGTCCGCACTTTCTAGTATAAGCATCGATCTACAATTAACAATTACAATTGGGCTTTCCAAACATCTATATAATACGACGTTAAGGCATTTCATATTTGTACTACGTCTGCAACATAGTGCATATTGGTTCTTGTGTAAATATCAACAGCAGCAGAGGATAGCTGGCTTGCGAACAGATTAACAGCAGCAGACGAAAAACGTGCAAATGCAAATTAGAAAGTGTACGCAAGTCGGCGCGACAAGAAAAAGACAAAAAGGACACCGCATGCTCGAGAAGGAAGGAAGAATGTCCGCGTCGAAGAGAATGGACGTGTAGAGCGGAGGACTGGAATGGTCCGGCTGTGGTCGACTTGCGGTCGGAGGAAGCAGAAATGTGTACACCAAGCGAGATGGATGATGGCGAGAGACTTTTAAGTGGTGTCGAGACGTGAAAGTGACAATAAAAACTTTTGTTAAAAAAGAAAAAATGTTAACCCAGATTATTTATTTATTTTTTTTTTTAATTCTATTTTCACCCCAAACAAGGCACATTGACACTGTGCCGTAAGGGGGCTAGTATCAGGGAGATACTTGCTGGGATACTATGTAAAGAGTTGAGCAGCAAGATGTCTATTCAAATTACACTTGAACTTCTGCATGTCAGTACACTTGAGAGAGCAGGAACCCAGGAAGGGAGTTCCAAAGTCTAGCAGTTCTGGGGAAGAAACTATTAGAGTAGAAGGCCTTCATACATTATGGGATCTCTACTGTATAGACGTGCGATTTTCCTACCTGTCGGGTTTGTCGGAGGTATTTACGTCGAGGGGTACAAGGGCGTGTATTTCATCAGAGCATCCACCATTAAAATACTTGTAGAACAGACAGAGGGATGCAACATTTCGTCGATGGGACAGAGGCTGAAGCCTAGATGACGGTTCAGGACCTCTCAGGTTGGCGACTCTCTTTTGAACGCTTTCCAGGAGCGAGAGACTAGCAGCGGATGTACTAACTCAAATGTGATAACACTACTTCATACATGACCTTGTAGAGGTACAGGATACTTTCAGGCGTAAGTAACTTTCTAGCATGGAAGAGAGAGCCCACCTTCCTCGCAGCGGCCCTAGCAATGCTCTCAATGTATCTGTTCCAACTAATAATCTCTGTGGTCGTTAAGCTGAGGAGTTTGAAAGAAGTACTTTCAGGTAGTGTCTTTAGCCATAGCTATTGGTGGTTGAGAAGGTTTATTGTAATTATTGAAGGAAACAAGCTTAGTCTTGGCAGCATAGAATGTGACCATCCATTTTTTACCCCATTCAACCACAGATTGTAGGTCTTCCTCTAGTGTTTCTCCCATTGTTATCTATTCGTGCCTGTTTCTTTCTTTATTGGTTGTATGTAACGGTAACCTTACACGTTATCACCTTACACACATGAGAGCAGCGAAAATGATAATTGGTAATTAATCGATTTTAAAGTAATTGTTCCAAAATCAAATTAAGTAGTCCCGTCGATGAAAAGTTCAATTTTAAATAAACACATTTTATTAGTGACATTCGTTTTATTGATTTCAAGAATATTTTGTCGACAATTATTTTTACGTTAAGAAGATTGAGGATATTTATTGTTTAAAAAGAAATTAATTGCTATGAATGTGTACATTTTATTTATTTAAAAAATGGCGGTCGTAAAATACGTTTAAATATATTTTAATTTGTACAGATTTTGTATTTATTATTATAGAGCTAATGCGTTATTGATTATTATATTGTACCCAATAGGATTTAAAGCAATGATTTAAAAAGTAAAAAAAATATAGCTTGTCTGGACTATTTGATGTTTCCTTCTCAACTCCTTTCCTGTCGATTCTTTCCCTTCCTACCTAACTTGCCTGTATATATTAAAACTAATTCTTTGTGCTTACGTCATTCGCCTACACAAAGACCTAACAAGGAACCTCTCAATCACGTTTACTCTTTGAAAACCTATTTTGTTTATGTATTTGACATTTTTCTTCATTTATTAATTGTTTCTAAGATCTCCTCTACATTCCAAAATTTAAAAACATTATTTGTCCTTGTAACACAATCTAATTTTCATACCGATAATCATAATAATACTCTTTCATAATACAATAACTTCTTTATATAAACATCTAACTTTTAATAATAATAGTCGATCTTAAAATCGACTATTAGCAAGGTCACACGGTGTCTCCAAGGAGGTATATATATATATATATATATATATATATATATATATATATATATATATATATATATATATATAACAGTCTTAGTCGTTACAGTTTGTGCTGTCGTCAGCTGGATAGAAAATAGCTAAAAATGAACTAGAACTAACCTTAACGTATATATATATATATATATATATATATATATATATATTTGTGTGTGTGTGTGTGTGTGTGTGTGTGTGTGTGTGTGTGTGTGTGTGTGTGTGTGTGTGTGTGTGTGTGCTTTCTTATTTATATTATGTCTCGGCAGTAGAATGAAAAGCATATCTTATTTTTCTTTTATTAATATTATTGGAGTTTTTTCCTTTTTCCCCTTGTACACATTTTTGTGAATTTTTCCATGGATTTCTGCCTATGGATTATTTTTGACCATCTTCTTCCAATTACGGGATTTCCTTGGATTTTACTTATGCAAATGGAAATTCAATTAACTTTCTTGAAGTTATATATTTGGATTTTACCGTCACTGGATTATTTATCTTCCACCAGACTATCCATTCACGTGTAATCACGTTTTTCTTCACCATATTCCCTCTGCTTCACTTTTTTGTCATCAACTAAGATCTTTGACTTACTTGTCGTTTCATCAAATACTTTTGCATGCAAAATCCGATCCCGCATTTTGCTAATTCCTACCCTCTGATGAGAAGGAAAGTATTTCTTCGAAACTCCGCGGATTAAGGACTATTCACTAATCTAGTGTTTCCTTTTCAGATTTAATATGTTTTTACCTCTTTTTCAAAGTATTTTTAACATGTTTTGTTAACTGTTTGCTCGTGTATATATATATATATATATATATATATATATATATATATATATATATATAGTCATCCACATACCGTACTGTTTCGCTGTTTCACAGCTCATCATATATATATATATATATATATATATATATATATATATATATATATATATATATATATATATTAGTAGTGGGACGATTAATCGGAATCGGAATCGTGAATCGGAAAAATCGGAAGATTTGGTGGTATCGGAATCGGTATCGGAATCGGAAAAATTGATGCCTATTTTCCGATGCCAAAACGATTGTTTTAATTGTCTTTTTTATTTAATCTTGTTTAAACCAAACTCTTCCATTGCTGGTAATAATGATAAAATAATAAATATTTATTGATTTTAAAATACCAGTAAAGCTAAAATCGATAGACCATGATCCACAAGTGCATTTTACATTTACGAAAATATCTGCATATTTAAATTGTGTTTTTACGAAAATCAGGAGAAATAACAATCTTATAGTTAAATAATTAGAGATTTATAAAGAATCGGAATCAGTAATTGTATTGGAATCCGGAATTTAGCACAGAATCGGTAATTGTATTGGGATCAGGTAAAATATTGGAATCGTCCCATCACTAATATATATATATATATATATATATATATATATATATATATATATTATATATATATATATATATAATATAAAGCTGACTCTGTGTGTGTGTGTGTGTGTGTGTGTGTGTGTGTGTGTGTGTGTGTGTGTGTGTGTGTGTGTGTGTGGTCATGAATAGGCTTCTATATAGTTGACTATTTTAAAACATTGATTACATATAATGATAGAAGATGTATCGAGACACAGGAATGGGTATGTTTGATCTGGCAGAACGGTGGTTCATTAAAATTGTGGGGTCTGCGTTCGCGCCTGGTTCATAAAGTATGGAAATAAAAAATTTAAAAATTTTTAAAAAATCGTTTACAAGTGTTGTTGATATAGATGTACATAAGAATACTTTGATAAGCATGTTTTAACTAAAATAGGGATGGTATAATAAAATTGCGGGTTCTGCGTTCGTGCCTGACCTCCATGGAATGGAAATTGGCACAAACTTTAATAAAGACTTTTCATATCTATCTGCGTAAGTATACTTTGATAATTATGTTTCAGTTTGAAGAAATATGGTATAATAAAATCATGGGGTGTTCGTTCGCGGCTGACCTCCATAGAATGGAAATATGTCACAAATTTTAACAAGGTTTTAATATAAATCCACAGAGTATTGTGATAAGTGTTTCAGTGTGAACAGGTATGGTATAATAAATTATGAGGTTTATCTATTTTATTCTTACTTTCATCATATTTTGCTTTGGTTTTGATGCCCCGAAATTCGAAGCTATCTCTTTACAACCCTTCCTTTTCATAACTTATCATATTTTCATAAATCAGAGTCTATTTTCTGTAGGTTTTTTTGAACCCAGTCAACGACGGGTACTTTTGCTAATATATATATATATATATATATATATATATATATATATATATATATATATATGCGCACGCGAATAAAAGAAATTTGAAGTTGATTTACGTCTGTTAAGTCCCTTTTTTCAAATTTAATTCCTTTAGTTGTTATTTTTATTGGTTATTTTTAACAGTTAATGACCCATAAAAAGGTCCAAAAAATGAAATCATTCTACCTGCCTCGTGTTTCGGATTGGAATGTAGTTTGTGAAAAAAAAATGGAGACAAACAAACATACACACAGACAGACATAGTGAGTTTTATATATAAGATTCAGCTTAAAATTACAGTTATTTGTACGGAAAAAGGAATAATATTTTTCTTAATAATATTGATTACTAGCAGACATTTATTATTTCAAAAAGTATATTAATTTTTAAGTTTCAAATTCACATTGTAGAAACTACTGCCTTAGTAATGTGGACTCTGCCTATTCCAATCTTACGGGTTTTTAAAACGGATTTCCACTTATTGTGAATTAAAATTATCAATTTTGAGCTCATGTATAGAACATTCGTGTATCGGGACGCAGTGTCTATTATTTACTAAGAAGACCCCACTAGAAGCCCTATAATGTAGAAGATTCCATATTTTTTGTAATAGACCGAAACTGGTTGGAATGTGCCTTGATATATGTGCTTAATGTAGCGTATAAATTAAATACACTCTCTTATCTCTATTATAGAAGAGACTAAAGATATACACGTAACTTTATTTAATGTCAAGGAATACTATTTAAGAGGCATTCTCATGGTTACCCAACTATTTAGCGAATACATAGTTAAAACGTCTCATTATTTGATAAGAAATTACATTCTTTACAGATATCATTTGCATGATTGCTGTAGGTTTTACAGGGTGGAACGATTAATTTATCACCCTAAAGGAAACAACACTACAGTTTTATTTTGAAACTTTTATTGAAAAAATCAATTCAAGTAACTTGATTATGTAGTAGAGCTAATATCTATTCAATGTAACCTACTTCAGCCTCAATCACTGTCTCGATGCGAGTCCGGAACTGAGAGCATGCCTTTTCTATAAGCGCCGGCGGGAGCTCAGCGAATACTCGGCGAATGGCGGCCATCAGGCTGGCTTTAGTGTTGTGGAAGGTCATATTTGTGATGTTCTCGACGTATGACAAAACGAAGTCGTCCAGTAGATTCAGGCCGGGGAGAAAGTGGGCCAGTGAGAGAAGGGTACAAAGTCGTAGCACTCCTGAAGCCAAGCTTGGATCTTTTTGTACTTGTGGGCCGGCGCCGAGTCCTGTCGCCACACCAAGGGTTTGCCAGCGGCCACCTGATTGCACCAGGGGATCACCACACTCTTAAGCAGATTCAAATAGACTTTGGTGTTGACTTTTAAGCCGACTTCAAAAATGTGAGAGTTGTAACGAAAACATAATTTCATTTCCGATGCCAGCGAGTGATGACTCAGGATTGTTTGACCTTTGAATGCAGTTACCAGACCAACGAGGTAACGGGGTTAACCTTTCGATCGTGAGAATAGCGCCTGCAAACCACAGGTGCAGCCGAGGAGGAGAGGATCTCCCCTGAGGTGATGTAACTAGTTGCGATTGGTCCAGAAAGCAGCGCCGGCCACCCTGTCATCTCACTGCATAAAAAAGTCCCCGCGCCGAAATCGGCAGATCAAGCTGAAACTTTGAATCAAATAAAATCGAAGGGTCGTCACCCCCTTCTCTTCCCGCATTCTTCCACCGCCATATCGAGAGAGAGAAATCAATCTATTGTTAGTCTTTTGGCTCATTGGAGTCTGTCAAAATACGGACAATTGTATATAAATATATATTTTTTACATCTATCTTGAATTAACCAGTAGAATAGATAATCGAGTATGTCTTCCTTTTATGTGCATGAGATTGATTCACTTCCAGCGTGACAGACCGACGAAACAGTGGCATATCAACCCGAAGGTGAAATTAATTCCGACATAATCGATGTACGGGTCCTACTACGCTGAGATACCTTGCGAAGGATCCCCTGCGAAGGACGTGCACGAGTCACATTTTATTGACTTGCGACAAGGATCGCTTCACATGTGGAGCCAGTAAACCAGTATCGAATCACACTAGAATTGCATCTGAATTGCAATATGTATTTTTTTTTTAACTCTGGATTACTGAGTTCGATTCTAGCATTTTCCTTTAATAAATATTATTTTCGATCTTATTTACTTCTGTTTCTCTAATTACCGGAGTTGCCCCCTTCCATCTGCAACACGTAGACAGACTGGCAGTTGTGACCAGTTCGATATATAGAATTAGGAATCATGGTCATTATTTTACATTAGAAATTTGCGAGCGTGACTGTAGTTTGTTTGTTTAGCTAATGTGTCACAACAAAATAGAAAGATGGTTCGAATAATAAAGAACACGTGTCGTATTACAACGTCACAGAATCGTTCGTGGAATTATGAGATCGGGTATTCTGATTTTGGGTGGTAGATACGGCGAATCGGAAAGCCGGTCTTTGGATCTCAAAGAGATGCGCAAAGACTTCTCGTGGAGGCGGCGAGAAGAGCCACATGGATATTGAAATTATAGAAATAACTACCCTCCCTTGACAGAGCTCAAAACAGACTTCGTAATCTAGTAGGCGATGCTCTTTTCTCTTCTCTGCAACCACTTTCCCACGGAAGAGACGTTACGAGACTGTCCCAGCTCTACTGCTATTTTAATGGCAAGAGTTCAACTGGGCGCCAATCTATGGTCCCCTTCGCCAATCTTTCACAAAAGATCATCTAGCCAAAATCACTCTCTATCGGTGCCCAAACCTAAACATGAACTCCATGAACAAAATTTCTTTCCTAGAACTGCCCATCCGTGGAACTCTATTCCGCTGGTCTGCTTTCCAGCTGACTATGATAATATTGTCTTCAAGTCCAATGTAAACAATTTCTTATTAAATCATCCTCGTAAATAATCTAATTATACCAAATTACCACAACAAACGATCATTACGTATCTGTTCTAATGACTACAATACACATTAAACCTTATTCTTGAGTAGCTTTTTGGCCTTAATATCTGGTAACCTATTTGTAAAAGAAAAAAGATAAAAATCTCCTCCTCCATTGAGGTAGCGAATTGGTAACGCACTTTCAACGTGGTAACACCAATGACTGAATAAAAACTCATTTGTGTTGGGAAATGTTTGTTTCCAGAGCCGAGGAGCAGAGAACATACGCAGGCAACTCATGGAATAAACACGCGAACGAAATAAAAGGTGCGTTCGATTTTATTGTGATGTAGATCACATTCGGTTCAACTACTGTAGACGGCTTTCTGGTGCAAGAATACTTTTATAAACTTCCGATTGTCGATATGCCGTAATGGTGAACATGTGGAAGTAAATAAGATACGATTCCCTTTATGAAACGAACTAAATAACAAACAGATATAATACTACGAACACTTAATGAACAATAGACGAACTGTATACAACTTATTACCGAGATGTGTCACATAATTGATTGCTATGTGGCAAGTATAGTTGTATTATGCAAGAGAATTTAACGAGTTATAAACACTATGTAAGAACACAACGAAATACAAAATATTACATACGTGCAATAGTTCAAAAAGATTAGGTAGTGTGTGTATGCGTGTTGCCTTTGTCAGTATGTATATGCGTGAATGTGTTGGCGACGGTAGTAGACACTGAGTGTACAGGTTTTGGTTTTGCTTTGTTGGTGTGCGCATGCGTTTTACAATGTGTGCGACTTGAGAGTTGCATTTCTCTCTCTCTCTCTCTCTCTCTCTCTCTCTCTCTCTCTCTCTCTCTCTCTCTCTCTAGCTTGATGGGCAGGGAAATGATGGAACGTAATATTTTGTTTGAAACTGTCTTTTACGGTGGCATAGCTGCTTGTACTGAATAAAATGTGAGAATAATGAAGCTTTTATTCAATTCGCCCGGCTCGAAAGAGTTCATTCTTCATTTAGGCTCTAATTATAATTTTCCAGCGCGCATAATTATTTTCGTGTGCGCGTTACATGATCGTTATTTTCGTCATTATTTCTTTGAGAGGCCGTGAGTTAGAACAGGCTAGCGTTTTCTTGACAAACAACGTATTAATCACTCTGCAATCGAGAGCATACCTGTGCAAAAGAAAATAGTTCGTAATTAAGTAATCCCCGCCCCCCCCCATAGGATACTCAAAACTTTTGTAGCGAAGATTTCGGGGTGAGAGTTCTGGCCCCATGTCCAACCTTCCCAGAAGGTACATACAGCACCTAGTCTTCCAAAATGGTTACCCATCTGGTACTGACCAGGCTCGACGTTGCTTAACTTCGGTGATCTGGCGAGAACCGGTTTGGCAACGGATTGTGCAGTATATTAATTAACTGATACATTTTTATTTATTTATTTATTTATTTATTTGCGGACTGTTATCCTCACCTTTATAGTTGTTGTTTCACCACGTTTCGGCCAACTATTTTCTCTAGCCTTTTTCAAGTGGTAAATAATAATAATAAAAATAATAATAATAAAATAATAATAACAAAAATAATAAAAAAATAAAAATAATAAAAATAATAATAATGATAATAATAATAATAAAAATAATAATGATGATAATAATAATAATAATAATAATAATAATAATAATAATAATAATAATAATTTAGCTGTCCCAGCTGACCACGGGGTGATTACGAAAGAAAAGGAGAAAGGGAGCAAATACGCAAAGCTAGCCAGAGAGTTAAAAGGGATTTGGATGATGAAGAAAATCAAAATAATATCTATAATAGTAGGAGCACTAAGAACATTCCCGAAAAACCTTGAAAAAAGGATGGGAGAAATTGGAATCAGAGGAATGGCTGCAAAGACATAACGACTAACGATAAAGAAAACGGCTGAAATATTGAGGAAACCCTTGAATGCGGAGAATAATACACATGAACCAGATGCGTGAGCCAGACAAACTGCTGCAGAGGCAACACACGAAGAAGCTTTACAGGGAATGAAGAACACTGAAACTGCATATCAACAAGTTCTACATTCCCAACACGCATCCCCTCCCATTGTCCCATCACCGTTCCCCCTCCCCCAAAAAAAGTGTGAAACCAAATAGCCGAGAAGGGTCAAGGAGGAGGGAAAGACTGAGAAGAGAGCGCTGACCAGACCTCCGCGGGACAAGCGCGAAGAAAACTGGAACCTTGGGGAGGTTTAGTGCCACTCAAATTCCAGTACAGACCAATGGTTGCTGCCAGCGAGAAATCAATGGCGAGAACTGTTGCGATAATGTAAATTTATTTGCAAATGTCATCGAAGGAGGTGGAGAGTGCTGGACGTCTGGGGAGACTTGTTGTCACTCAGCTTCCAGGGTATACCACAGGTTTTCAATCAGATATTTGATGACCTGTGTGAAAGCTCCATGTGAGCCAATAATAATAACTAGCAGGACCTGTGGAAATTCCACAGCGGCGTCTTACATATGTAATATATTGCTGCTGGACATTCTATGGGCGTTCAGCATGAATGAAGACCCCATCATATCATTCTAGCCTTTTTGTTAAAATTGTATCGCCCCCCCCTTACTAAAATAATAACTTTGATATATTGTCTGGGCTGATGATTTCATTACAAACACACCAATCAATTAATTACATTTCATCATTTTTCATAATTTTTGGATATGTTACCAATTTCGACTATAATTTTTCATAATTTTAACCCACATTAATGCCCAACCCTGCTAAAATAATAACTTTGATATACTATCAAAATTATAATCAAATAATGATGTAATGTTTAGCGTGTAAACGGTTTCAGGTATTCGCGGGACTGTTTTCATATCCCCCCACCCCACTGTTAAAAATATACATGAAATAAAGTAATGTTTAAATCGTAAACAGTTTCAGCCATTTTCGGGACTGACTTCATGTCCCCCCACTCCACTTTTAAATATATACTTTACTAAAGTACTGTTTAAATCATAAACTCTTTCAGCAGCTTTTCAAAATTAACACTGTTAGGGATTAGGCAACTATTACTTCGACATTAATTTCTGAGTGTAGTATCAGTCTCAGAATTCCAGTTACTTTGATAATTATATATATATATATATATATATATATATATATATATATATATATATATTCGAGAGAATTGTGTTATTTTTTTACCTACAGAATAACTAATAAAAGCAATTATTTCTTTAAAACTTTTGCATGTACCAGAAAGATAAAATCCTAAATTTTATAGAATAAAAACAAAATAATATAAAACAATATATAGAATTTTTAATTGAATTTGAAATTTTAATTTTACCCTAAAATCAATGGACACTTTTTTCACTCTCATATTAAATATTTTTTAATATTTTAAAATCGATTGAACTATTTTTCTGTCTAAATAAAAATTGAGAACATTTGTTATAAGAATAGGTTAAGTAAAACTTGTGAATAAAAAAAGCAAAGAAATAATTACATTTTTAACGAAATTAATTTTATTTTGTTTCGATAGACAAATAATAGAATTATTTCTTTTTATTAAACAAATAAGAAAATAGAAAATTAAATAAAACCACTAACGCCTATTATGAACCAATGTCAAATCAGTTGCACATATTTTTTTTAAATATAAAAAAATACTATCAACATGCCCCCTTTTTTAATTATGAAATAAAATAGCCTATTTGAAACAGTAAACATGTATTTTTTTTAGTTTGCGAAAGTTTTTGCAAAGTAAATCGGTTAATTGATCTATTGATTGAGTTATTTTAAAAGAAAGATAGATAAAAATTAAACGACAGTCATTTGAAAGATAACAGATGTAAGTGTGACACACAAAATAACATACACTATCGTATTGATATAGAGAGTATATAGAAGATAGTGGAATCCGTGTAAATTACATGAAATGATATTATTTCATAATTAAAAAAGGGGGCATGTTGATAGTATTTTTTTTTTATATTAAAAAATATGTGCAAGTAATTTGACATTGGTTCATAATAGGCGTTAGTGGTTTTATTTAATTTTCTATTTTCTTATTTGTTTAATAAAAAGAAATAATTCTATTATTTGTCTATCGAAACAAAATAAAATTAATTTCGTTAAAAATGTAATTATTTCTTTGCTTTTTTATTCACAAGTTTTACTAACTTGTACAGGTTTGGATAAAATGTGATGAGATTTGAGTTGAATATATAATTTAAAAAATGAACAATACACGAAATAATTTACAAAACTTCTTTATATACAATATTTCTAGTGAAAGTTGTTCCTCTTCTCTGGCCATGAGTAGATTTATTCTGAGGACAAATTTTCACTTTTACAATGTTCATAGACCTTGCTCGTGAGAAGGCTACATAAAGTTGTCCATGAGTAAAGCAAGGTTGTGGTAGGTAGATCCCAAATTTATCGAATGTCTGTCCTTGAGCTTTATTAATGATCATTGAATATGATAGGCGGACGGGAAATTGTGCGGAACAAATGAAATATTTGCATAATTAAGTTTAATTCTTAATTAAAACTCGTGCTTGAGCATTAGATCCTCTTATGATTGAAGCTAGAATACTGTGGTTATGAAGCTCCAATACTTCTAAACGTGTTCCATTGCATAGCCATTGCATTAATGACAGGTTACGAAGCAGCATAATAATAGACTCAACTTTGAGATTAAGACGACGAGGAGGCATACCGAAGGCGTAAGTGAATTTATGAATTCCATCGAATAATTATTAGCTTCCATTTCATTGTCTTCGTAGAATATCTTCATTAACTTCCAAACAATCTGCATTTTTTTTTTGTGACAAAATAACTCTACTTTTCATTTCGTCTTGTGTACAATTATCAAATATGTCTGATGCTAAAGAGTCATTGCATACACATTGTTCTGGAATATCGATCGTGTCATGAGAAACATTATCAAGTGAACTATAAAATTCCCAATTTGTAAAAGGCATTGTGAGAAAGCTTGTTCGTTTTCATTAGTCCTCATATTCTGAGAGCGCTTCAGTTGATGAAAATGGTGCCACATTGGAGACTTCTTTAGGCAAACATCCAATACTGCAGCAGGGGGAGCCCTAGGAACCACAGGCAGAATTTGCCTGAAGTCTCCTCCTAATATAATGACTTTACCACCAAATATACTATTATTGTTCATAACATCCTGTAAACAATTATCAATGGCATTCAATTCAATCGAGGGATCATTGACACCTCGTCAATATTGAAAACTTTCACCTGCCTAAGAATATTTGCTTGGTCAGAATTATGTGGAATATTTCATGAAAATGTCTCAGTACAAGGAAAAAGAAATTTGAAGATACTGTGAAGCGTTTTCCCATTTTTCAATAAAGTTACAATACCTGTCCAAGCAGAAGTACTAACAACCACATTTTGAACCATCAGGTAATCATGATCCATCTTAAATAGAAAGGTTTTACCAGAACCGCCGGGTGCATCCAGATAAAACAGTCGGTGCTCAGTCTCTAATCCTCTATCTATTGCACTTACAGCGTTAATGACAAAATCAAAAACATTTCTTTGCTCAATATTTAGTACTTCAGGATTAACTTCTTGAATTTCTTCCACATATTGAATGAAAGGAAAGCCATTGATTGGTTCTGGCAGACCATGCATCGCACAATTCATGCCATTTTCATTCAGAATCATGTTTACGTGATGCAGAACGATATTTTCTGCAATATTATTATCATATTGGCGTAAACGGTCCTCTATCATAAGGTGTTTGTTATCATTTCATAATTGTAAAGCATTTTGTAGTGTATTGAATAAACAAATCATTGCAAACACGTTAAGAACCTGCCGTGGCATTTGATATACAGCTGCCTCACTCAAAGCCATTTGTAGTTCGTTGTCATCTTTAAGCAGTTGTAATCGAATACAGGCATCGTTAAAGGTCGGCAATTCTTCACCTCCTACAGTTTTCAAGTCATCAAAAGAAGTTACACCTGGTAGATGAAGAAGAAGACGCATCCTTAAATGGAATTTCTCAGAATTTCTAGGACTGGCAGAGTACATTCTTGTTACAATCTGGCGGTGGCGTTGTCTTCTGGTCCAGGTGTTACTTTGCTTGTTGAATACATAATATTCAGGGATATCAATATAAAGGTGGGCTCTTGCATCCACGCCACTTTGGTTAAGTTAGAACCATGCAGTTAATTGTATGTCGTGCCCTTCTGCACGGGCAGCAGCCTGTCTTTGTTCACCTGACCTATAATAAACTTGTTGCTCATCAGGTAAATGGAGCGCCAGTCGATAAACTGTGTGTGATTATCCATATATTTTATATTCTGACAAACGCCAAAATGTTTCAGGCGGGGATACGTATCTACACGAAATATATTGCTTAATTTCATTATATTCATGTTCATTAGTTTCATTATTATTTGTATTCATTTCCATCATTGCGCAATCATAGACATATTTGCAAAGATATTTCACACTTTTTACCGAGATACACGCTTCTACATTAATGTGAGCACCATATTTTCTGAGTAAATATTTATTATATGGTACTACAAACCTGCAGTCAACCTCATGAACAACTACTCCAGCAGAATCTCCATTATTTCTGCGTCTATATAGAGGATATCCAGAAATATTTGTAATAGTCTCCTCCTGATACGACATAGGAGATTTCTTCTGATACTCTCCCTCTACCATACAGATTGATTTGGGATTAAATGTACCGCAGGGTCCATGAGTCATGATTTTTTTTCACTAATTGTCTCAATTCTTGATCATGTTCTGATGGTAATTCAGTTGAAACAATATTATCAATTTATTCTTTAGTTCTAATTTATCTTCTGCACGCAGCATGATTAGCATGTGAAAATGTGGGAGACCTCGTTTCTGAAATTCAATTACATGTATCGCAGCAATAGGTAATCCAAGTACGTGTCTGTCCTTTATGTCAATCATTAATTCATTGAGATGTTGTTTAAAAACTCGTGCCAACAAATCAGGTCTGTTCTGTGCCGTTTCATGCGGCTGTAAGTTTTCGATTACTTCTAGACATTTTGGATTGCAAGTATATGTTATGAATAAATCAGGCCTTCCATATTTGCAAACTATTGCCATTGCGTTTTGATAGCATTGTTGCATATTTCGTAGGTTCCCTGTGAAGGATGATGGTAAAATGACAGGTATTCCGGGATCTTCAGTTTCATCATTTCTTGCAAGGTGATCCATCAAGCCAGAATACATTGCAACTTAGTTGTGCTTGATTTTCTGCAATGAATTTCAAATGACAACCTTCTACTTTGACATAAGCATCAACTATATATTGCTGAAATAGTTTTCCACCATTGTGTATTGGACTGAAGTCACCTCTTATCGATAGAGGATATGCATAAAATTTTAGCATGGAAATTTTATTACGAACTCTAGTTTGCCTATTTTCTACATGAGGAATGTTTATATGCCATCCAAATTCGCCATGAGGAAAGAGAAGAGGGTAAATCATTGCGTCAAGATGGCAAGAGAGGTAAGATATCCTCTCCCTCTGTTGTCCTTCTGGATACACTATAATGTCACGATGGACAGGAGGTGTTCCATTATCACCGAAAAATATTACTGCAACTCCATCATTTGTTGGATTATTATATCTCCTCGCATCAGGGGCGGCAATAAACTGCATAGTTATTTTTCTGGGGGTAACATTTTGTAATGTAGGCCTCTGTTGCTCTTCAAGTTCGACATGTTTTTATATGCCCCTACATAAGGATTATCAACAATTGCTTGAGATATTTTTTCGAAAACTGAATATAAGCAATCAGAACTTTGAGTAGCATTTAACCTTAGATTTAATGCTTCATTTGTCTCAATTATATAGAGCTGTCCATATTTTCCTTCTTCATTTTCATTTGGATGTAAATTTGTTGCATAATGATATATTTGTCCTTGCAATCGAAAACAATACGGACCATGTCCTGGGGGTGGCTTCACTGCAGCGCCGAAAGAAGCAAAGACAAAGGAGGAGTTATAATTCCTAATGTTTTTTCTAAAGTCGGTTGAATCCTTGTCATTTACTTCAAACCATTCCCTTGGAATGACCGGATATTCTAGCAGGGGCTCAAGTGAAACTTTTCCATTATGACAGCAATTCAGAGACTCTCCGAAGAGCCTGGCAGTGTTCACAAATTACATTCATTGGGCCAATATAGAATCTATCAGGATTTATAAACTGAACACCATATGCATTATTTCTTCCTGTGTTATTTCTAGGTCTCCTATTTTCAAGTTCATCAGTCCTTCTCCTTCAGTCATGTCATTTCTTCTAACTCTCATATGTTGTCTGTTGGTGCTTCGTTGCTCTTGGCTTTCTTCTTCGTCCATTGCATACTTTCTTGTTTGCAACCGTTCTCTTGCTTGAGTGTTATTCAATTCTCTTTCTTCTTCATTCATTTGGGTCATTCTTCTCTGCATTAATTCTCTACTACGATCATTATATGCATTTCTCTCCTCCTCGCTCATTTGACTCCTTGTTCTTCGCATTGGTTCTCTGTTTCTATTTCGTTGGGCTTGTCTTTCATCCGCCGTGAACTGATTTCGCCTCCTGTTTTGTTGTTCTCTAGCTGCCTGTCTTCGTTGCCTTCCTCGTTCGTCCATTTTGAAGGCAAACAAACACAGTAGGCTAAAATTATAAAATCACACTTGAACAGAAAATGGTAATAAGTGTGATAAGTATCTAGCGTAAAAAAGTAATACTCTGTCAGCAAAAAAAAATTAAATTTAACCAAAGTCCGTGAACCAAATCCAAGATGGCCGTAATCGTCTGCTTAAAAAACCGTCAACACAATTACCTAAAAAAAGTGAATACGCTGGTACACGAAATTAAAACCGCACGATCCAAAATTGAAAGTTTGAAACCGAAGGCAAATTTTGAGAAACAACTATAAAAATATTTTATTGAAAACAATGTATTAATAAAAATAATTTATTTAGACAAATGAATTGTCATTTAATATATATATATATATATATATATATATATATATATATATATATATTAGATTTAATGTTTCAATAAAAATATTTTATGTAGAAAACAGGTTTCATTTCGCTAATAATGTGTCGCTTTTTTGGTTTGTAAGGTCAAGGATTTTCATGAAAGTTGGGGTTTATTAACGAAAACATCAGCCGCTCGCTTTCTCTCTCTCTCCCTCCTTCTCCCTCTCTCTCTCTCTCTCTCTCTCTCTCTCGCTTTCTCTCTCCCAATACACAAATGTAAAAAAATAAACAATGAAAAAAAAAACAATGAAAAAAATAACTGCTCAATATTTTGTCACCGCCGGCCGAGAGATTTGTTATCGTTTTTTATTACGGAATAACTTAATATTAATTATTTTTTAACAACTTTTGAAAGATAAAACCCTAAATTTTATAGAATTAAAAACATATATAGTGTTCGTTTATACAATATTGTAATAATAATAGTTTATTAAGAAAAATGAACTGTCAAACACAACCAAATTCCCGATGAACCGCCCCTTTAAGTAATGACACCTCATCAAATCCCCAATACTATAACAACGATACTATCCCTTTGATTACTGTACACACAATAACCCTTATCCCCGAGTGGCTCATGTGACCCTCATGTAATATATATATATATATATATATAGTTAATGTTTTTAGAAAAATATTTTATGTACAAAACAGGTTTCGTTTCGGTAATAATGTGTCGCTTTTTTGGTTTGTAAGGTCAAGGATTTTCATGAAAGTTGAAGTTTCATAATGTTGTAGTAGGTGTAATAATATATTAACGAAAACATCAGCCGCTCTCTCTCTCTCTATCTCTCTCTCTCTCTCTATCTCTCTCAATAAACAAATGTAAAAAAAAATAAACAGTGAAAAAAAATAAATACTCAATTTTTTGTCTTCGCCGGCAGAGTGATTTTTTATCGATTTTATTACGGAATAACTTAAAATTAATTATTTCGTAACAGCCTTTGAAAGATATAACCCTAAATTTTATCAAATTAAAAACAAATATAGCGATAAGAACACGCTAATCAAATAGAACCTCGGGCGTCCGTAAATGTGTATTCCAAAATTAAATGCCTATTCCAGAATTAAATCTCAACCATTCAAATTTGCCGGAAAGCGTGTCACACAAAAGAACACACACGCTATCGTATTAATATATAGATAATAATAATAATAATAATAATAATAATAATAATAATAATAATAATAATAATAATAATAAGTGTGAACAAAGCAGAACGTCCAACTTTTCCTCCTATAAAGTTTGCAAATTGTCACGATAAAAGTATGCAGCTAGCAAAAGATTAATTTTGTATTTTTTTATTTTGTTTTTTATTTATTTATTTAATTATGCTTCAGCATTACTATCGTATTTTAAACGTATTTCTCTCAAACTATATTAACCAGACATATCTTTAAGCATGGTAAAAAATGCATGTTGGTATTTAGCCCACCCTTCCCTATAACCATACTAAAAACATACCATGTGCTTATTTCAATAATCGGTCTGAACGAAGCCGGACTAGTTCAGTTTTTCATGTTAAGTTTGCAAGGTGTCGCAATGAAGGTCTGAAGTCTTGTAAATGCTATTTTTTATTTATTTACTAGCACTTGCTCGAGCCCTATATACTGTTCATAACTTTATGTGCATATATATATATATATATATATATATATATATATATATATATATATATATATATATATATATATATATATTAAAAAGTTTGACTCATGTCCAGATAGTCTACATCTAAAATTTCAAGTGTCTGGACCCAAAATTGGCGGAGAAGTTTGGTAGTCTGCAAAATTAACTCTGTAAATTTTGACCTCTTTGAAGCCAAATTTCTCCCCAAAACTGGTTAAAAAGTTTGCTGCATGTCTGTTTACCCTTTATGTAAAATTTCAAATGCTTAGGCACAAAATTCGCAAAGGTAAAATCTTTTGAACTTTGACTCTTAAAAACGATTAAAAAGCTTGCTCTATGTCTGACTACACTCTATGTAAAATTTCAGAAGTTTAGACCATTGGCTGGGTAATTTAGTAGAGACCGTAGAGGTCAATTTTTTAAAAACTTTGATCCCAATTATGACCCACTTAACATTTATTGTTTTTAGGCTCAAATCAAATTATGAAGCTTGATCCATTTCCTAGTAACCTATATCTAAAAGTTCAAGTGTTTAGACCCAAAATTGGCGGGGGAGTTTAGTAGAGTTCTCAAAGGTATAATCATTGAACTTTAACCCCTTAAAAGCCAAATTTCTGGCCAAAAAAAAAACGATTAAAAAGATTTTCCCAAATCACAATACCCCTTATGTCAAATCTCGAGTCTGTAGCCTGAAAATTGAAAGTGTAGTTTGGTTGGGAAATGTACGCAGACAGACAGACACACACACACAAACACACAAATGTTTTCACTTTTATAGATACATTATCATGGGTGCCCGGCATTGCCCGAGTGTTTGGAGGTGTGTGTTAAGCAAAAAAAGTGGTAGTAGAAAGGCAGGTTCGAACCCGTACCGCGAAGGAGGAAAGGAACAGGAAAAAACGTGACGGCTTTGCTATTGCGACGATCTCCAAACCGGAAGTGACATAGGTTTAAATTAAGTCCAGACAATCGAAAAGAGGAGGTGACTTTCTAAAATATTGGTGAAAAAAGCGATCCCTCCCTGTAGAAAAGTGCCCAGTTGAGGGTGAAGATATTAATATTTTTAGCCAACTTTTCGAAAGGTCGAGCTTCAAAACGATACTGGTCTTGTGAAAATCCGTCGCCTCTCATTTTTGCGTGTGGATCGTTTATATCTGTTGTCTTTTATGTAGATGTGATAGTGCTCCTTGTCCCTCTTAAAATGACAAACACTTTTTCTGTGACAGAACTACAAGTAAAACAATTCTGGGCTTGGTCTTGCCACAAACACCGCAACATGAAAAATGCAATTTATAAGTAACTAGCGGGGCTACCTGGCGTTGCTCGGGACCGTATAAACAATGAGAAAATTGAATTTGATTTTGAATATATTTGTTATTCTTAGAAGAGAGGAATTTTTAATGTCTATGTATCATTTGCTATTTCGAGCAAAAGAATATTTTACCTACCTAGGACGGGTATTACACGTATGAAATAATTGTATCTCCCTAGAGTAGGTAATTTACAGCATGTATATGAAATAATTTTACCTTTGCAAGGACGGTGAATATACAACACATACTTAAAATTATTTTACCTACACTAAGACGAGTAATTTAAGTACATATATGAAACAATTTTACATACTTTTTTACCTCAAAACGGACATTACTCTTTCCAACCCAACCCCCAAAAGAAAACGCAAGAGAACGTTTAAAATTAACATAATTATGCTTCTTTCTACCCACTACTATAACGATCATTCCCGGATAATGACATGAAATTTTTTTTTAAATATAGATTACCCCTTACAGAAACATGCCTAGTAAACTTTCATAGAAAACCAACAATATATATGTATTAATCTAATTTTGAGATTGTAAACCGTTTAAGCCATCAAGGAGACTGAGAAGCGGAGCAAATACATGGAACTGTCCAGAGAGCTCAAAGGGATCTGTAAAATAAAGAAAGTCAAGATAGCACCTCTAATAGTAGGAGCACTAGGAACAATACCGGAAAACTTTGAAACAACATGAGAGAGATTGGAATCAGAGGGATGATTGAGAAGATAAAATGGATAACAATAATGAAAACTGAAGAAATATTAAGAAAACCCCTTCAATGCGGAGACCAACACCACATATGAATTCAGACAGACTGAACATACAGAAACTGCTACAGATAAAAAAACACGAAATAACATCATATGGAATTATGAAAACTGAAACTGTATAATTGTAAGGTACCCGCTCTCCTGCGTTCCCTCTCATATTTTGCGTGTGTGTGTGTGTGTGTGTGTGTGTGTGTGTGTGTGTGTGTGTGTGTTGTGTGAGTGTCACCAAAACTGTGACCACAACAAATAAGTGAGGAAGGTAAAGAAGGATGGAAACACAGAGGAGAAAGCACTAGCCTGAACTCTGATGGATGTGTGCGCAGAGGACTAGAACTTTGGGGAGGCTTATTGCTACCCAAATTCCAATAAAGACCTATGATCGTTACCAATGAAGAATTAATGGTAAGCAGCTGTCACGATAACGCAAATACTTTTGCAATAGTTATCGAAAGAGGTGGAAATCTTGAAAGATTTGTTGTCACTCAGATTCCAGAGAATACCACTACTTGTTCTCAAAGAGTAATTTTTGATGATGGCCTGTGTGACTACGCCTATAATAATAATAATAATAATAATAATAATAATAATAATAATAATAATAATAATAATAATAATCATTATTATTATAAGAAAAAATAATTATAATAACGATAATAATAAAATAAAATAATATTAATAATAAAATAATAATAATAAAGTAATAACATAATTATTAATAATACTAAAATAATAATAAAAATATTAATAATAATATTAATGATAACAATAACAATAAAAATAGTAATAATAATGACAACAATAATAAAAATATTAATCATAGAAACATAATAATAATAATAATAATAATAATAATAATAATAATAATAATAATAATAATAATAATAATAATAATAATAATAATAATAATCCTGGTAGTGAAGGACACTAAGAAAATCAACAAAAGAGAAAACAGAAAGATAAAGGATAAGACAAGAAAAGAAAAACGGGAAGAAAAACAACTACATGGAAGATTCATAAAGATGACAAAAGATGAGAATAACGAAAATACATGGACATAGATGCGAAAACGACATATTAGCCGAGAAACTGAATCTCTTATAACCGCAGCACAACTCGATAAGAACCAACCACATCAGAGCAAAGATCGATAAAACACAAGAAAACCGTAAATTCAACCTCTATGAACAAAGAGACGGAACGATAAACCATATGGTAAGTGAATGCAGCAAACCGGCCCAAAAAGGAATACAAGAACAGACACGACCAAGTACGAAGGGCAGTACACTGGAAAATTATGCAAACAACTGCATCTCGAATGCACAGAAAAGTGGTAGAAACATTTTTTTTACACAGTGATCACCACTTATCAAGGCCCGAAAGCCACTCAGGGATAAGGGTTATTGCAAGTACATCACGTTAGTGTGGAGATTTGATGAAGTGTTTACTTAAGGGGACGGTTCATTAGGAATTTGTTAACATTGGACTTGAAGACATCCAAGTTGTAGTCCGGTGGGAAGCAGGCAGACGGAACAGAGTTCCACAGGCGTGCAGTTCTAAGAAAGAAGCTTTGTTCATGGAATCCGCGTTTTGATTTAGGCACAGATATAGAGTGGGGGAAATTTTTCACAGTGGATTCAGCTAGACGGGTGTTTTTCGTGAAAGATTGGCGAGGGGGGACCATAGATTGGAGTTCAGGCGAGCACCTGCCATGGAAATAACGATAAAACAAGGATAGGCTCGCAACGTCTCTTCTGTGGGAGAGAGGTTGCAGGGTATAGAAAAGGGCATTCCCCACTAAGCCACGAAGTCTATTTTGTACTCTGTCAAGGCGGGATAGGCTGTTTTTGGCCGCTCCTGCCCAGATATGGCAACAGTACTCCATCCTTGAACGTACTTGGCTTTTATATAGATAGAGAAATGCATCAGTAGTGAGATATCTTCTGGAGCGGTAGAAGGATCCCACCATCTTTCCAGCGACCTTGGCAACAGACTTGATGTACGTGTTCCATTTCAGATCAGGAGTAAAGGTCAAACCCAGAAGCTTGTCAAAACACGGGGCCTCACCCATACGAGAGCCATCCATCACAATTGATGCCAGTTGGAACTAAAAGTACTTTAGCAGCGTAGTCCGGTTGTAAAATATGCTCAAATATGATATTTTAATTTATGCAGATTTCGTATATATTATTATAGTCAATTTTCTATCGATCCTTATATATTATAAAGTTGTGATTTTGAAAATAAAAAATTATATCCATATGAGTTGGGTGCTTGAATCGAAACAGAAACCAAGACTTATGAAGAAAATAATGTATATATATACATATATATATATATATAACTACTTAATTTACTCACATAAAATTAATATACGAAAGTATAGATTTATGCGTGAACTTTAAGTATTTACTTCAAAAGTGCTCAATACGTAGGTAGAGCTAGTTAGTAAGTTATAAAATGTATATGACGATTAAGCTACACTGAATATTCCGCGTTTCATCCACTCTAGGATTCTTCAGGCTTATGCGCGAATTTTGTGGTTGTTTGTCGTTTTTATATGTGCATCTTCTATTGAGATTTTGATTGGCTAACTAAAATCTCTAGAGTGGATGAAACGCGGAATATTCAGTGTAGCTTAATCGCCATATACATTTTATAACTTACTATATATATATATATATATATATATATATATATATATATATATATATATATATATAACTTAAGTTCCTTCAGCTGAAACCGAAACCAAAACTTAATAAAGAATTCTTGGTAAAATTATTCATTAAAAGAAATGGAAGGTCATAACAATTGAATGACAGTCACTCGGAAGAAAAAAAAATGTAAGCGTTACACACAAAATAACACGCACGCAATCGTATTAATATATAGACAATAATTATAATGATAATTGTATGGTGTATCACTTCTCATGAATACAAGAGATATAAATAGTTGTTTTTGCAGTAATATGCATTTTCCCTTGTGTAACTAATCATCGTTTGTATTCCAAGGTGATTCTAAGAATTGTATATGCGTTATGTATATGCATGTGATAGGATGGGAGGGTTAAGTAATATGTGCTCTCTTTGTCCGTATGTATATGCGTGAACGTGGATCCTAGTTGGAATTACGAGCAGGCGATTATCACATCTTTGAAAACACTAGTCAGTGATTAAAATCTAATAAATATTTTTGTGAGAAGGGAAGTAACTCTTTTCTTTAGGGATCTTGCCTGTCTCAAAGGGATTTGGAAAGTCGGGTTATGCCTCCTTGCACTTTGCTTGGGAGAGATCATTTTGGATTAATACGTGTTCGAGGACACTCTACACGTAAGACATTTTTTGGACTAGAAGCTACAAAGCTAGAAAAAGGATCGAATGTATGTACAGTGGGCGCAAAAAGTATCCGATACAAAGCAAAAAGTTCATTTATTTTTATTACACAAAAGCAATAACAAAGTGTTATTCTAATGTATTTTTGTTTGATAAATACAAATCTCGTATCAAAAATCTTACATAATCACGCATTCACTAGATAATTACATAAATGTCATATCTAAGGTCCAAAAAGTATCCACCACAAGGAAAAAATAATATTAGTATTTAGTAATATAGCCTTTACTCGCCATAACAGCTTCCAAACGTTTGGAATACTTCCTTAGTGTGGCGAAAATTGTGGGAACGCAGACTTTCCTCTTAAACGGCCTCGGTGTGCGCTTTGCCGACGCAGGGTCATGATGATGAAAAGGGTCCAAGATGGCGCCTGCGGCCTTAAATACAGTCTCGCAGAATCTCGTGTGCTCTCGCGTACATATGCAAATATGCAAATTTGGAGGACTCTGTCTTTTAGAGAAACAGGCCATTAGAGCAGATGGGACAAAGGTGAAAACAAGTCTACTTAAAAAGTACCGACGGACGACGCTGCTGCAGTGAGTTGAGGTTTTGTGTACTCTTTTGTTTTTTCTTTGCAACAACACTTACAAGATTGTTACAAATGTTAACTGGAATTTTACCCCACTCTTCTTGGCAGATACGTTTAAGTTTTCTCAGATTCCTCGAATCTCTTTTTTGTACCATCAACTTCAATTCTCGTCACAGATTTTCAATTGGGTTGAGGTCAGGTGATTGACTTGGCCAGCCTAATACCTTTATTTCTTTCTCCTGAAACCACGCTGTAGTTGCCTTAGCCGTGTGCTTGGAATCGTTGTTCTGCTGGAATATCCAACCATTAGGCAAGTTCAAATACTCTGCAGACTTCGAAAGAGTATCGTCAAGTATAGCATGATACATTTGAGAATTCCATTTCCTTTCTATGACGTGAAGTTTCACAGGGCGGCTAAAGAGAAACAACCCCAAACCATTATACTTCCACCTCACTGTAGATATATTTTAGGGTCAAATGCTGAGTTCTTCTGTCTACAGACATGACTTACATTATTTTGACCAAATAACTCAATTTTCGTTTCGTCTGACCATAATATTTTATCCCAAACATTTGAAGGGTTCTCCAAAGGTTTGGCAAATTTCAGACTATTCTTGATATGAATCGACTTTAACAAAGGAGCTTTTCTTGGTTTCCACGATTGGAATCCATTCTTTCGAAGCACTCTCCTAATTGTATTTTTGCATACACATGTCCCAGATGTTTCTACTATTTTCTGGAGTTCAGAACGAGTTATTCGTGGATCCTTCTTCACTTCACAGACTAAAAGTTGAGCCATACGGTTAGAAATTTTTGAAAGACGCCCTGAACGTGGTAGATTTGAAATGCACTGGTAGGACTTCCATCTACGAATCGTGCCACCGACAGTAGAAATTGAGATATTCAACATTATTGAAATTTTTCTATACCCTGAATCATCCATGTGTAGTGGAACAATTAATTTTGTCTTTTTCGACAATTCTCTAGTTTTAGACATCGTATAAACAGTGCGACTAAGTTGAACAAAATAAATAATACGCCGTCAAAAGTTATCTGGATTTATGTAACTCTCTGAAGCATCACATAACAAACATTTGACTAATTAAAAAAAATATATATTACAGTTACATTTTCACCCCAAACAAGGCACATTGCCACTTTGATGTAGGGGGCTACTATCAGCGACATAAGCTACAGAGGTGCTATGTGGGGAGTTGGGCAGCAAGATGTCTATTCACGTTACACTTGAACTTCTGCATGTCAGTACAGTTGCGGAAGCAGGAACTCGGAAGGGAATTCCGAAGACAACGATTCTGGTGAAGAAACTACTGGAGTATAAGGCTCTCTTACATCTAGCGATCTCAACTGTGAAGGGGTGGGATTTTGCTGCTTGACGGGTTTGTCGGAGGTATTTACGTCGAGGGGGTACAAGTGCTTGCATTTCGTCAGAGCATTCACCATTAAAATACTTGTAGAACAGGCAGAGGGATGCTACATTTCGTCGATGGTACAGAGGCTAAAGCCTAGCTGACAGTGCGGGACCTATTAGGTTGGCGACTCTCTTTTGAACCCTGTCTAGGAGGAAAACTATTTTTCTTTGTGTTGGATACCTTTTGAACCTTAGATATGACATTTATGTAATTATCTAGTGAATGCATAATTATATAAGATTTTTGATACGAGATTTGTATTTATCAAACAAAAATACATTAGAATAACACTTTGTTATTGGTTTTGTTTTCGTGCAATAAAAATAAACCAACTTTTTTGCTTTGTATCGGATACTTTTTGCACCCACTGTATGTGTTTGTTGAATCTTATTTTTCTTAACCTTTTTCGCTGATCAAGACAACGTATTAAAATAGAAGTACTTCATTCCCTTAGTGATCTCGTTTAATGTAAAAAAATATTTTGAGAGTTAAGTTATGTTTCCTTGAGGATTCCAGAAAAAGAAAATCTTAGATTAACACGTTTTACAAACATCTTTTCAGATAATACGTTTTTAGACTAAGAAGTAATTCTTTTCTTCACTTGTAATAGGGAATAAATGTTGATAGTCGATAGATGAAAGACATTTCTAATTCTTTTTTTATATTCGTCGTGTATTTCACAAATACCATGAGTACACATCAATGTGAATAAAGATGAAAACATAGATATTAAATAAAAGATAAAAGCCGGTTAACAATCACAAAATATTCATAAATGCACACATTTGCATAAGGTTGAAAGCCATTTTATTTTAATAAAATGTTCATTTAAAAAGTTGAGTTCCCATATTGTAGATCGTTCAATGAAAAAATCAAATAATTTTATTAATGTATCTATATGTTAGTTTCTGTCAATGTGTATAAACGTGTGATAGTTTGATATTATTAGGCAGCGCATGTTGGCTTTATCAGTATACATATGCGTGAATTTGTTAGCGCAAAAAATAGTAAGAAAATTCATTCCGAATTAGTTCAAAAAGAATTGTTTTTGCTTAAAAACATACTTTCTAGTGTTTTTACCAATAGAAAATATATGTAAATACATTCATCGCCATTACTTAGTCTCTCATGCAAAAACTAAGTAGCGTATTTTTTATATAAAATTTCGCCAATATTTTTCTTCGTATTCGCTACAAAACTGTAAGGTAAGTTAAAGGTTCCTTCAGTTTTGACAGACTATGAATACTACCGATGTGAAATTTAATATTACGGACATGAAACTTAATATATAGGATATTCGAACCGATGCTAAACTTTATCTTTGGATTTTAGCCGGGAAAAATCGTTGCAAAATGTGAAAATTAAAAAATGGAATTTGCCAGGTGAAGGTCGAACAACGGCATTACGAATATGTATGCGTAACGTAATAGCTATTTGTTCATGTTTTGATTTTTAGCCTTGCAGCAAACATGTCTTCATAGGTCAGGAATTAACGTCAAAGGAAAAAGTAAATTGTAAGCTAAACGTTTGGTTTGATTCTTGGTGGTGGTGTACGAGTCATTTTTTTTTTAACTTTTTAAATCAATACTATATATGGGGTCCAATATAATATAATAATAAATACGAAATGTGCATTGATCAAAATATCATATTTAAACGTATTTTACGACCGGACAATGCCGGACGGCCTACTGAGATAGTTGCTTGTCAAGCCGCACTGATGAGCTGTAAAGCAGCGAAACAGTACTGTATGTGGATGAGTATAATGCTCCCTATCTTGGGTTGAGCATATTGAAAAGTGATATACAAATTAACGTTAGCGTATGAAGCGATGCTCTTTGTGTAAACAAATTTAGCTTAGGTACTTTGGACAATGTCAAAACATTGTTAATTCACTGCCCACATAACAGTAGCCATATAGCGCAATGGTTAGAAGCTCCGACTGTCGTTTGGGCGATCGGGTTTCGATCCTGGCTTGAGGTAGTTGCTTGTCTAGCCGCACTGATGAAACAGGGAAACAGTGCTGTATGTGGATGACTATATATATATGTGTGTGTGTGTGTGTGTGTGTGTGTGTGTGTATTCAGGACGACTGAAAACAGTGTCGAGATAAGCGCAGAGCACATATAGCACATAGAATTCTCAAATGGTCACCCATCTGGTACTAACCAGGCTCAAAGTTGCTTAATTTCAGTGATCTGACGAGAACTGGTGTGTTAACGTGATTATGTTATATTTATAAAACTGTAGAAACTAAGTAAAGATGACACTGTGTCGTTCTAAGTATATCAATAGGTACTTTTATATTCAATACACGTTTTACGTTCAATACAACTCGAACGGTCTTAATATAATTTCAGTTTAATATACATCAGAGGCCAATTAAATCTAATAAGCATAATTGTCGGTGAAAATTATGGTGCATAGTGACGATTGTAGAGACACATTAGTTTAAAAACTAGTCTGTACTTTCGCGCATAGCGAACACATAAAAGGAAAAGAATAGACAATTATCGCCCTTTTGATCTCACCTCTGTCAAACAGACGTCGACACTAGCTTCCGTTGTTTAAATATCTTTTCCTTTTTTCCTCTTTCCTCTCTCATTACTTTTCTCTTTATCTTTTTCCCGTTGCAAGCGGCAATGACGGACGACACACTACGCTTTCCAAGTCTGGTTTACACACGCAAACAGACTCGGTAATAAAACTATGGCGTACTGATACAGCCTTACAGAGGTAAGCTAAACTTTGCAAAATCATGAATGAACACTACAATCCATGAATTACGTCTGTAACAACTTGAAACAAATATTTAATCTCAGTTCACGCATAATCGTAAAGATCAACAAACAGAGGCGTATGCAGCACACACATGGTCTTATACATTTTCCACCAAATGGTACTGTCTTTATATAAAAATGTATAAACATTTTTTTACTTGTTTTAAATAAAGTCTACGGTTGTACATAAATAAAATCGGTATCAATTTGCATTAATTTACGTCGTCGAACACGTAATGCTACTGCAATAAATAATAACCGTAAATACATTCGTCGTAGTTTTTTACTCTCTCTCTCTTTCTCTCTTTCTCTCTCTCTCTCTCTCTCTCTTTCGCTCTTTCTTTCATGCTAATATTAAGCAGTGCATAGTTTTCCACATATTTTTCTTAATACTAACTATAAAGAGGTAGAATTAGGTAAAGATAGAAATTTACATACTGTATCAACACCTCTTACGATACGGATACGAAGTAGTACATTTAATTACGTAATTACTTTACAAAAAGGAATAGTCAGAGTGCACATTACTAAGGCAGTAGTTTTTAATGATGTGATATCCGAGTCTGAATTTCATGTAAGTCTAAGAAAGATTTTTGTGGCGGGATGCGCGTTTCAGAAATAATTGTTTTTCGCTGTAAAAAAAAACTACTTAATCAAATGAAGTGAAATTTTTTTTTCGGAGAACTTCAGTCTATAACAGTTACGTACAATAAAAATTATTTTTCAATATTTCCATTTTTTAATGTCGTCACTAAACTGTATAAGTACCAATTGTTTTTATTGGTAATGGAGAAGTTTGTCTAACTGTAACCAATTTTCTTATTAGCAAACGAAGAATACAGATTAGATATCAACATAACTCGTTCCTATTTAAAATAAAATTTTAAAAATTTCATCTTTTTTTTTTACAACTGCAATATGGCTTGGTGTGATTTGGTTTGGCTGTTTTGTTTTACGACATAGCAACCATTTTAGGGTTATTTCATGCTAAATCTAGCCATTTTGGTAAAAGAAAATTATGCTTCAGGTTCTTTTTATCTTCAAATATTTATTTGTGCTGTTTGGGTTTTTTGGTTTTTTTTCTTTTTTTGGGGGGGTCAGGTTTAATTATTTTGGTAAAACCTTTTATGGTTTAATTTTTTTAATATATTCAAATATTTATTCATGATGTTTGGTTTGGTTGTTTTGTAGAGAAAACTTTTGTTTTTGACTTTGCACAACATGACTAAGTTTTGCAAAGGGAAAGTGGGAAAACAATAACATCAATGTTTTGTTTATTTTAGGTCAGGAAGCCAGAATCTTCAGACAGCCTAATCTGGGAGCATCAGACTAGAAAGGAGAACGAGACGACAGTCTTCTTGAAAAATATTTTTTTAATTTATATTTGGTATAAATAAACTTCAGTATATGACTGGCTTGTCCAACAAGTTTCAGTTATCAATATCCAACAGCATTTGTTTTATTGCTATTTAACAAAATGAGATAAATACACACCTCTGCATTGATCAATATTAAATTCTATCTAATCGTGCTTTTTCTCCGAAAAAAAAAAAAGTTTTTGGGACAGCATCGAATAGATGAAGAGGATTTTTTGTGATTTCAACTGGATGAGACGATTCTCCACACTTTAATTGTCTTATTGGAATGGCTGTAGGTGGGAGGGGGCACTGTGGTGATCGTATAATAAGTATTAGATGTATTTTTAAAAAGCGTCTCACCTTCTTTAGAACAGCAGCATGGCTTGGTTCGGTTTAGTTTTTTCGTTTTACGGCATATCAATCCTTTTCAGATTATTTAATGCCACATCTAGTCATTTTGGTAAACGTTTTCTATGCTTCAAGTTCTTTATTTCTTCAAATATTTATTCATCGTGTTTGGTTTGGTTGTTTTGTTTTACGACGTATCAACTCTTTTCGGGTTAAGTTATTTGGTAAAAGCTTTTATGGTTTAACTTTTTAATATTTTGAAACATTTATTTGTGCTGATTGGTTTGGATGTTTGAGAGAGGAAAATTGTTGCTTTGGTTTTTGACTTTGCAAAACATGATTAAGTTTTGCAAAGGGGAAGGGGAGAAAACTATGCCATTAATGTTTGGTGTATTTTACGTCAGGAAGTAGATTTCTTCAGACCGCCTGGTCCAGCATAGACAAACATGTTTGGATTGTAGATTATTCTATGCGTGGCATTTTGTTTCATACGCAATAACTCTGACAATTTTAAGTCTACAGACTCGAAATTTGATATACAGATTTGGGAAAATCTTTGTAATCGGTTTTCAGACCGAAATTTGGCTGTTAAGGGAGTCAAAGTTCAACGATTTGACTTTTGAGAACTCTACCAAACTCCTCCGCCAATTTTGGGTCTAACCACTTGAAATTTTAGATATAGGTTTCCTTTTACATGGATCTAATTTAATAACTTTATTTGAGTCCAAAACAATAAATTTTAAGGGGTCATAATAGGGGTCAAAGTTTTAAAAAAATTACTGCTTTTTTATTTTTTTTTTAATTTTTTTTTTTTTTTTTTTTTGCTCAACATACACCTCCAAACACTTGGGGCACGTCGGGCTGAAATGCTAGTTTAAATATAAAAATCAGTATTTCTAGTATAGTTCCATGCTTTGAAGATATCCTCGATTTGTAAATGCATTAGTTCTGTTGTCATGAGATTATCCTTCTACGCATTACGTTCTCCTTGGAGACGGTGTAGTATCTGTTCTGTTTTCACGTCATCCTCACAGATTTAACCCTGCCAGATTTTTTCTTCTATGCAATCTCAAAGATAAATGGTGTCTTTTTTGCATTTGTCAAAGTCCCCCAGCATATGGCGTGAAATATTCAAACGTCTTTTTTTTTAAATATGAAGAGGCGTATATTTTCTGCACTTCTGATTAACTGAATTAAGATTCCTATGCTATTAACAATTGATATTTAAAAAAAAAAATGCATTCACTTCCATGAGCGAAGTTTCATTCTGAAAATTGTCTATCTCTAGAAAACAATACTGCCGGGCTGCTTCTCAGCTGACTATAACATGGTTGTTTTCAAATCTAATGTAAATAAATTTTTGCTGAGCCATCCTCTTACATAATCAAACTCTGATCAAGTTCCATATAATCGATCATCATAGTATTGTTTCATAGTCTACCTAACTTATTAATCCTCATCCTCAAGTAGCCCTTGGGCCTTGATAAATGGTAACACTTTAGTTTTAAAAAATTACTGCCATTGCTGATTATTAAGCACCATTCATTGATTTCGTATGAATCAGATGATTATTGTTGCCATTCATTTCCTTGGTATCTTTCTAATTAGAATTCTTTCTAAAAAAACGTGGACTAGTTACTGATGGGATCAGGTAGAGGTTGCTAACATCTTGATGTGAAAGTGTTTCTGTGGAACGAACTGGATTCGAACTTGGTATCTAGGTTGTCAGCCCGTGTCCTTGGCCACCGTTATCTCCCGGCTGCTGTTGCTCGAACAAGGTTCGATAATCTCGCGAGAATCGGTGTGTCAACGTGATTTATTCGTAATATATTATGTCAAACGAAACGCTCGTTTGTCATGTGGAAATAATTTATCGATAAATTTTAGTGTTGGGTCGATTAATCGGAAGTGGGAATCAGAAAAATTTGAATTTTGGGGTTATCGGAATCGTTATCGGAAAACTTTGTGCCTATTTTCTGATGCCAAAAACGATTCCTTTCATTATCTTTTTTTATTATTTGTTTTTTATAAACCAAATCTTCCACTGCTAGTAGTAATAATAAAATAATAAATATTTATTGATTTTAAACTAAAATCAATAAATATTTATTATTTTAAAGCTAAAATCTCTAGATCAATCCCCACAACTTTTTTTTTTTACGTTTGAAAAAATATACACACCATTAATGTGTGTATTTATGGTAATTGGAAAAAAATTATAATAAAACGTTTAGATATTCATAAAGAATCGAAATCTATAATTGTACCGGAATCGAGAAGTTATCAAATTTAGTATGGAATCGGTAATTGTATCGGAATCAGGAAAAATATTGGACTCGTCCCATCACTAATAAATTTATTTAAAAAAACAACTATTCTACAAAATAAAAGTCATCGTGCATTCTAGGGGTCGGGGATGTATAATAAACTTTAAACACATATGATCTGAATTTGTTGGTAGATTCTGCCACACGGTTAGTTCGGTGTTTCGTGCTGTAAATTCAATTCAAGAAGATCATGATTAAAAATTGAATTAACAGTCATGATGATAACCGATGCACGAATTCTTTCACAATTAAAAAAAAAATGAAATAATATGAAAACAAAAGTAATAAACAAGGTTCAAAATAAATTTCGACAAATTGCAAATCAACGATAATGTTAAGCATTTTTCATATCAATTGGTGGAAACCGACTTTTTACGATATTTATTTTAATGTTTCTTGGTTTAACTAAAAAGGATTAGATTTTCTTTGTAATTCAATAGGATCGTTTTTGTTTACGTTTATTTTTTTTTTTTAGACTGGAGGTATTCTTCATTTCGCTCGGAAGCTATGTATTCAAAGTATTGGGTTTAGCAATAGTTTGAATGATAGCGAAACGTAAAAAATGCTTAAACATCAATGTGGGAAGCGGCTCGTTAAGTGGTTAAAGATAAGGACTGACAACCTTATTTGTATTCTCTTTTAGGGTGGGGAGTTTAAAGAAGAATAAAATAAACTGTCTAAGCAAAACTGGGATGTAATTCCTGTCCAAGTGATTTATTAAACAATTTAGATGTTGGTTTACTATGTTGTTCGCTTAAAATGACATTCACATTATTTCTTTTCTTACGCGTAGCTCATCGGTTAGAGAAATCAGAAATTATTTCTCTTCTTACGCGTAGCTCATCGGTTAGAGAACTCGGAAAGTATTTCTCTTCTTAAGTGTACCTCATCGGTTAGAGCGGTCGGAAATTATTTCTTTTTTATACTCATCGTTTAGGGCACTCAGAAATTGTTTCTCTTCTTACGCGTAGCTCATCGGTTAGAGAACTCAGAAATTATTTCTTTTCTCACACGTAGCTCATCGGCTAGAAAACTTGGAACTTATTTCTCTTCTTACGCTCATCGGTTAGAGCGATCGGAAATTATTTCTTTTTTTACGCTCATCGTTTAGAGCACTCAAAAATTATTTCTCTTCTTTCGCGTAGTTCATCGGTTAGAGAACTCGGAAATTATTTCACTATTTATGCGTAGCTCCTCGGTTAGAGCGCTGGAAAATTATTTCTTTTCTTACGCGTAGCTCCTCGGTTAGAGCGCTGGAAAATTATTTCTTTTCTTACGCGTAGCTCCTCGGTTAGAGCGCTGGAAAATTATTTCTTTTCTTACGCGTAGCTCCTCGGTTAGAGCGCTGGAAAATTATTTCTCTTCTTATGCGTAGTTGGTCGATTACAGCAATCGGAAATTACTTCTTTTCTTACGCGTAGCTCCTCGGTTAGAGCGCGCGGAAATTATTTCTTTCTTGCGCGTAGCTCATCGGTTAACGCGCTCACAAATTATTTCGCTTCTTACGCATAGCTGATTTAACTGGCTTCATTGGTTAGAATTTTCGGAAATTCAATTAAAGGTGCTTCGTATTCCTGAGATTAGAAATATAAAACCGGCTGATACAGTGATCTCCATATTGAAGGGTTAGACGTACACCTATGTTGATAATTTTGCAATATTTAAAAAATTAATAATTATATATAGGAATGACGTCCAAACAGCAATGCCACCTATTTTTATCCCGCCCAAAGCTCCACACTTATTACCTGAAAGTTTCATCTATCTCTTCCAGATGTTGACAGTGTAAATCTCTAATAAATCAACCCATATTATTGACGTGTGTCAGATGCAGAGATGCGTCATTACATTCCTGGCAAAGGTGAATTTAGAATGGTGGTGGCTATGTAGAAAAATAAATTCTGGATCACAAAATGTCGCTCGTTTTAATGGTACCAGTCTCGTCTTTATAGATCTTCAACTTTTCTTAGTTTAAAAAATAGGAGGCATTACGTTGGGAACGAACCTTGTACACCATTTTGTTTTACAACCCTCAAGCAGTCCTTTCCATGCAACTTTCCATCTACAACTTCAGCTAATTGGTCCGCTACAGATCTAGCAAGCTCTTGGCGTGTTTTCGTGACTAGTTAGTTTTGCAGCGACATGACAATTAACTTTTATAAAATTATCGATAAAGAATCCTATTCATTGTCTGCAAGCAATTAATGTCACGAAAACATTGCTTCCAGCATCATTATGGTTGATTATTAAAGATTGCATGTATAAATGGTTCGATTCATTATATTCACTTTATATCATGTTAATTTGATTTATATGTTTTAGCGGTGAAAAATAAAACATTTGCACAAGTTTTCTGTAATATATTTTGTTATTATTTTTTTTATGTAATGTAATTTTCTAGATGTTTCAAGTCATGTTTAACGCACTTGAATGCTTTTAGTTATGTGTATTTATTTTTATGACATTTTTGTTAGCCCATTCTCTCTATAAAGTTTGGCATATTTGTATACGTTTATATATTTTTGTATACAGAATCTATTCTTTTTTTTTTACATGGGGGTCACCACATATCAAGGCCCGAAGGCCACTCAGGGATAAGGGTTAATGTGTGTACAGTAATCGATGAGATAGTATTGTAGTAATCATTAGTATTGGAGATTTTGATAAAGTGTCTTACTTAAGGGGGCGGTTTGTAGGAGTTTGTTTATGTTGGACTTGAAGACGTCCAAGTTGTAGTCAGGTGGAAACAGGCAAACGGAACAGAGTTCCACTGGCGTGCAGTTCTAAGAAAGAAGCTTTGCTCATGGAATCTACGTTTGGATTTAGGCACAGATAAAGAGTGTGGGAAATTATTGACAGTAGTTTCAGCCAGACGGGTGTTTCTCGTGAAAGATTGGCGAGGGGGGACGAGAGACTGGAGCTCAGACGAGCACCTGCCATGAAAATAACGATAAAACAAAGACAGGCTTGCAACGTCTCTTCTGTGGGAGAGAGGTTGCAGGGAATAAAAAGGGCATCCCCCACTAAATCACGAAGTCTATTTTGTACTCTGTCAAGGCAGGATAGGCTGTTTTTAGCAGATCCTGCCCAGATGTGGCAGCAATACTCTATCCTTGGACGTACTTGGCTTTTATACAGATAGAGAATTTGCAATTGAATTCTTAAATACAGGGCATACTGATGAGGTTTTCTAGGATGTTGGAAAGCACTTCTCCTTAAGGCAACGCTTAAACAGCTTTGTAAGTATGGGGGCAAGTTCTGGTTGGAGCTTTCTCAGCACTATACCTGGAATGCCATCAGGGCCAGTTACTTTACTGGAATCAAGGTTCTTGATTATCTTTGCGACCTCACACACAGATATTTGTATGTTGCATAGCGTGTTGTCTGTTATAGGAGGAAATACAGGGAGTTGATGGTCATTGTCGCATAGGGTAGAATTAGCTGCAAAATTCTTGGCAAATAGTCTGGCCTTGTCTGATGCTGACGAGATGACCTCAGGTCCATTGATGGTAGTTGGGATAGAACGCACACTTCTGTTCAAGATCTTGTTTGCTATTTGCCAAAACTGGTGGGAACCAAGCTGCTGCTCAGCTACTTTGGATTTAACAGACTGAGCATATAGCTCTCTTGCATGTTTTATTACTCTTTTACAGTGGTTGCTGGCAGTCCTGAAAGCAGCTTTAGTCTCAGTACATCTATTACGTTGGTAGCTATGGAAAAAGTGATTTCTGTGTGCGATGGCAGCAGCACATTCAGGGGAGAACCATGGCTGGCTGTAAGGTTTTTGTTGGAATTTTTTGGATGGTATGAATCGGTCTATGCATATAATTAACCATTCGGTCAGGTCTGATACTATAGAGGACACATCCTTTTTAAACATGGAATGCAGAGGCAGGTCAGATATGAATGTATGGAAGCTATCCCCGTCAGCCATAGAGTATCAATATACAGTACGGCGGAGATTCTAAGCAACACGATAAGTAACATAAACAGATCATTTTTGTGTAAAGTTAAAGGTGTGTGCCTCCAACGTATGTGTATATGCTTATATCTCTATTCATATAAAGTTTGGTATGTATAGATGTTTATATATTTCTATGTATAGAATTTATTCTTAAGCTAATTAGTTAAGAATTTGGGAACACAACAATGTAACAGTATGATAGAGTGTTCTTCAACTCTGGCAGTATTTACACTTTGTTGATAGAACCAGCTTGTTGAATTTATGTGGTCGTAGTGGTGATGTAGCATCCAAAGTTTTCATCTTCCTCTCTCTTTTGTGAGAGACTTATTTATATTGTTGTTGTTGTTGTTGTTGTCGTCGTCGTCGTTATTATTATTATTATTATTATTATTATTATTATTATTATTATTGGCCTAGAGAGAGTACCGCAAAAGACACAATCGCATGGGACTCCGGATATATTGGGAGGTGTGTAAGAAGGTTGGGGTGAAGTGTGCTGGAAAATGGTTTGAGGAGGTGGCTGATGAAGTGAGAACAAGTGAGGACGGCAAGGTAGAGGTATGTTTTTTTTTGTTTTGTTTTTTTACACAGTGATCACCACTTATCAAGGCCCGGAAGCCACTCAGGGATAAGGGTTATTGCAAGTACATTACGTTAGTGTGGAGATTTGATGAAGTGTTTAATTAAGGGGGCGGTTTATTAGGAATTTGTTAACATTGGACTTGAAGACATCCAAGTTGTAGTCCGGAGGGAAGCAGGCAGACGGAACAGAGTTCCACAGGCGTGCAGTTCTAAGAAAGAAGCTTTGTTCATGGAATCCGCGTTTTGATTTAGGCACAGATATAGAGTGGGGGAAATTTTTCACAGTGGATTCAGCTAGACGGGTGTTTTTCGTGAAAGATTGGCGAGGGGGGACCAGAGATTGAAGTGGGACAAACGTGTCATAACGACCAAGCAATTGGGACATAATCGTCCGGATTTGGTCATTATTGACAAAGTGTCAAAAAAACTGGCAGATTATAGACTTTTCAGTACCCTGCACAGGAATATGAGAGAGAAGGAGAATGAGAAGTGGAGCAATCATGCTCCATTGGCCTTGGAGATAAGGCGTATACACGGCGTTAAAACACAAATAATTCCGGTCGTAGTTGGTACACTAGGAGTAGTATCAAGTCGTCTGGAAGGACAATTGAAAAAACTACAAATCCTCGATGTTTTAGGCGGCCTTCAGACTTCTGCTATTGTAGGTACCACCAACATCCTTAGAAACCCCCTTGATCTTTGAAGCTCATGGTTTGGGGCCGGTGTTGAGGGAAGTCCTTTGGAAATGAATATCATCCCTTCCCAGAAAGATGTTGATAAACGAAATCAGGATTATTATTATTATTGCTGTCGAAAGTCATAAGCAGGTCATATACAAGAGCATTCTAAAAGTAATGCCTCCTATTTTTAATTCTGTTCTTATGTATCAGGCGGTATTATAACGTGCACTGTTATGATGACGGAACTTATGCATTAATGATCTGAAAGTTTCATCTCTCTGTTGCAGATATTGATGTTGTAAGGCTACTCCTGTAAGCTACTCCTGACATCGACGTGCGTCAAAAGCATAGATGTGTCATTGAATTCCTGGCTAAAGTGCATTAAGAGTAGTGATAACCATGTAGAAAAAATCTGGAACACAAAAGGGCGGTCGTTTTAATGGTATCACTTTCATCCTCGTGACTCTTCAACTTTTTGAGTTTAAAAAGTAGGAGGCTTTACTTTGGAAATTCTTTCATGTATCAGGTTGACAAGAGGTTTCTTGCGGAATTTTTAATTATATTTCAAATGATGTATTTTCAAATAAGTTTTCGTTATAATACCTTTACTTTATATAACATTTTAAATACCGTTTTTCGCGCTATCTAATCGTTTAAATTATAATCGTTTTAAAACAATTATGTCTTTTTTCAGAACGTTGAATATAAGATGGAAAAAAGCAAATTCGCAAAATTTTCTTATTTCAATTCAATCTAGGCCGAAAAAGGCAGCTTGCGATGTCAACGAAGCATTTGGCCCAAGAGCCACTACAAAACACACAGCTGGTTTAAGAAATTTTGTGGCGACAACGAGGGTCTTGAAGATGATGAGCGTAGTGATCGGCCGTCGGATGTTGACAACGATCAATTAAGAGCCTTAGTTGAAATCAATCCACGCATAACTGTTCGAGAACTTGCTTCTGAATTAGACGTAACGTATACGACAATTTCCAACCACTTGAGAGAGAATGGAAATATATATATATATAAATATATATATATATATATATATATATATATATATATATATATATATATATATATATATATATATATATATATATATAACGCGGGCCAAGACCTTGGATTAACCACTAAGGAGGCTGTCCTATCAGCAGGTGCAAAGTACTGAGGCTGCTTTGTTGCCATTTGGTGAATGGATTCTGGACCATGTAGTAGCTTCTGGTGGGGCCTCTCGATGCCATATTAGTGGGTGATTGTTACGGCTTTACCTTATCATGTTCTACAAAAGAAATTTTTTTTAAGTCTTCGTTTCTTTCTCTCTCTTAGTTTCCCCTCTCTGTCCTGCTCTAAGTAAATCTGACGACCTAGTCCACAAATTCCAAAATTCCATCATGACAAGTTTCAAGAAAAAATACACGATTAAACCCAGTTCTCCAACTTCCAACGTAGACCCCTACTACCATGTCTCCTTCTCCAACATCAGGAGTCTACGTTCTAACCTTCCAGAGGTTGAAACACAATTACAGGAGATTAAACCAGACCTTTTATTTTTAAGCGAAACTGGCATTGGACAGGCTATTTCCCTAGAAGAGTTCGCAATTAAAGGATACTCTAACTTAACTTCTAAATCTGACCCCCAAGATCGCCATAGGCATGGAATATGTGCCTATATTAAAGATAGCTTTCCATGTGTAAGGGACATCTCCAGAGAAGATCCTAACTTACTCTATATGTGCTTTCAGGTTGCATTAGCTCACACTACGGCATTTATATTTACTCTCTATCGCCCCACAACAGCGGAGTTACTATCTTTAAAAGCATATCTGAGAAAATTGACCAAGTCCTATCAACTTATCATTCAGCTAACATTCACGTATGTGGAGACTTCAATGTTCACAATGTGGAATAGTTGACCCACTCAAACAAGACCGATGATGAGGGGAGGTTCTGTTATGATTTCTCCATTGCTTATGACCTCACTCAGATTGTTCACGAACCCACCCGTGTGCCCGACAATGACGGCCAGTATGCGAGTCTACTAGACCTTTTTCTCACAACTTGCCCTGAACTATGTTCAGTTTCTGTTCTGTCTCCTCTTGGATCTTCCGACCACTCTGTTGTATCAATTAAGATAAAAATGAAATGTAATAAGTCCCCAGACGTACCTCTCCATCGTACAGTATATCGATACACTAAGGCTGACTGGGATAGCTTCCGTACATTTATATCGAATCTACCTCTGCATTCCATGTTTAAAAAGGATGTGTCCTCTATAGTATCAGACATGACGGAATGGTTAATTGTAGGTATACACCGTTTCATACCCTCGAAAAAGTTCCAGCAAAAACCTAACAGCCAGCCATGGTTCTCTCCAGAATGTGCTGTCGCTATTGCGCACACAAATCATTTTTTTCCACTGCTTTCAACGTAATAGATGTATGGAAACTAAAGCCGCTTTCTGGACTGCCAGCAACCATGGTAAGAAAGTAATAAAGAACTCAAGAGAGTTCTATGCTCAATCCGTCAAGTCCAAAGTAGCTGAGCAGCAGCTTGGTTCTCACCTGTTTTGGCAAATAGTAAACAGAATCCTGAACAGAAGCGTGTGCTCTATCCCAAATATTATCAATGGACTGGAGTTAATCTCGTCAGCATCAGACAAAGCCAAACTCTTTGCAAGAACTTTGCAGTTAATTCTACCCTTTGCGACCAAGGCTACCAACCCCCAATATTTCCTCCTGTATCAGAAAACACACTATGTGATATACATATATCTGCACATGATGTTGCCAAGCTAATCAAAAACCTTGATTCCAGTAAAGAAACTGGCCCTGACTCTATTCCAATTATAGTACTCAAAAACCTTCAACTAGAACTAGCGCCCATACTTACAAAACTGTTTAAACGTTGTCTTAAGGAGAATAGCTTCCCATCACCCTGGAAAATTTCATCAGTATGCCCTGTATTTAAGAATTCAGGTGATCGCTCATCCCCCTCTCAGTACAGGCCAATAAGTCTCTTGTGCGTCATGAGTAAGTTGCTGGAATCTGTGTTAAATACAGAAGTAATCAATCATCTCAACAAAAACAACCTTCTTAGTGATACTCAATATGGTTTCCGTTCTGCTAGATCTACAGCAGATGTGCTTACAGTTATATCTCATAGGATTAGCAAATCTCTCGATGGAGGCAACCGTTCTTGGGCAATTGCTCTTGACATATCTAAGGCCTTTGATAGGGTATGGCATAAAGGTTTACTTCGCAAGATCTCTAGCTATGGTATAGCTGGAAATGTCTTCTCAATTATTAAATCATTTCTCTCTGATAGGTTAGCTGCTAGAAAAGACTTGTCCTGCCTTGATAGAGTTCAAAATAGACTTTGTAGTCTCGTAGGAGATGTCCTTTTCTCTTCCCTGCAACCTCTATCTCATAGAAGAGATGTTGCGAGTTTGTCTCTGATGTATCGTTATTTTCATGGAAAATGTTCGACTGAGCTTCAGTCTATGGTCCCCCCTCGGCAAACTTTCACAAGAAACACTCGTCTAGCTGAAAACACTATCAATAATTCCCCCCACTCTTTATCTGTGCCTAAACCTAAACGTAGATTCCATGAACAAAGCTTTTTTCTTAGAACTGCACGCCTGTGGAATTGTCTTCTGTTTTCCTGCTTTCCGGCTGACTACAATATGGTTGTGTTCAAGTCTAACGTAAACAAGTTCTTGATGAGCCGTTCCATATAAGTTAACAAATTTACCGAATTTTCATTACTAATGATTACTATATTGTCCGATTTCTACTGTAAACTCTTTTACCCTTATCCTCGAGTGGCCTCTTGGCCCTGATAATATGGTGATGCCTGTGTAAAAAAAAAGACTCAAATACTGTAAAGTGAATTTTTTTTGTTTTTGTTCTTTCATTATTTCTTATATTATTGCTCTATCTACAACATTGCAAATCCCTTTATTACGATAGGATCTAATATAATCTTAATATTATTCAATTAAGTATACATATACATACATAAATCAATAAATAGAAATAGATAGAAATAAATTAATACAAATATATAAATATATATAAATGAATTTTAGGTACAAACAACAAACACATATCGTTCACGATGTCGTCTACTATACCGAAACGTGCAAACAGTTCATGTAAAAAGTGTATTGCTGTCCCTAATGTGGGTCTTTTGCATCTTAATACCTCCGGTTGGTCAGTTTTCGGCCAAGGTTTAATTGTGCCAGGTGATGCTTTTGCAGCTAGGGCGCAACCTCTGCAAGAGTCGATCGTCTCCATTCCGTCTTCGTTCCTGTTAGACCAGTAGACAGAGCTTCTCATTAAGTTTTCATGCGATTTTTCCAGAGTTTTCCGTGTGTAAATCCTGTAGAATTCTTTTCTGGGGAGTTTTCAGAATAATCACTCTTTTGTAAAATAGTAACACCTCGTCGCAGAACGTTATTGTCTGTCATAGCGATCTTGCTCTTGATGTCCGAAATAAAGTTGTCCTTTTCTGTTTCTCTCTCAGTTTCAGGTAGGGATACTGGAAGCTCTCCAATTGTGTTGCCTATATAATAAAATGACTGCAATAACAGATGACATATAAACATTCAATACATCTAGCCTAATGGCCAATATTTTATGTAGCTTTTGAACACCATTTCAGTCGTGATAATAAAATGCTACATTGCATTCGACTAGCAACACCATCACAATCGGAACATCTTTAGAGGAAAGACTCCTTACTATTCTCTCTAACTATTTAGCCCTAACACTATTACCAGTTGTCATCGGGGCCAATTATACTTTTTTCTACAGATACTGTGATTACACCCATCGTTTTTGGCTCATAGACACATAAACATAACACAATCTTTCCGATTTCCGATCATAAATAATATCGACTCCCTTCCAAAATCAGTTCATTCTGATTGGCTGAGTGCTGAAAATTATCATATTCCGATTCTTATAAATAAACGAGGAGTTACTAAAATTCAAACACGGCGCCACTAAGATACATTTTTTTGCATGGCGTCAAGTTCATTACATTTTTAGATTATTACAGTCGTATTTGTGTGTGTGTGTGTGTGTGTGTGTGTGTGTGTGTGTGTGTGCGTGTGTCTGTGTGTGCGTACGATACAAATCACTCTAATACTTGCTTTAACCAAACTGAGCATCAGTAACGCGTGCCCGGGTACAGCTACTTAAATATAAAATATTAACATTCGACAGTAGTCATTGAAAAAAAAGAGTTAAAATGAAAATAGGCTAAAACTAGTTTTACTTTTCATTAAAAAATTCGTAGACGTAAATAATAAAATGGTGCTTATGCATTTATGTTACCGTGCTATTTTTTAAAATCATATTTACAGTTGCATTTGTGCGTGTGTGCGTGTGTGCGTACGATACAAATCACTCTAATATTTGTATTAAACGAAGTGAACCACAGCAACGCGTGGCCGAATACAGCTAGTTGCTTATATTTCGGAATCAGTACGAAGTGCAACAATTATGGAATCATCAAAAGGTTCTGTCCTCTTTGGTATCAATCTTGATAGTCCTATCCGCCTGGCAAATTTGTTTTGATGACAGCTACTTCAACTTAAAGTCTTAATCTAGTAGGATAGTACCCAATCTCAGTAGTCTATTGGCAGCATACGTCTATAAACCTTTCTTGGGTCCGAAAATCGTCAGTAACAACTTATGATCGGTTTGTAAGTGAAAGTTCTGCCATGTAAATTACCGCGAATATGACACTTAAAGCTTCTTTTTCGATTTGTGAGTATTATCTCTCGGCTAAAATTAGGCTTCTCGATACATGGGCGATCGGGTTTTTGGTACCGTCGGGCATTATATGTAGTACACAAGCTCTAATACTATATGAGTTTGTGTCGCTTGTTACTATTTTTTCAGATTTGGGTCATAGTGCATAAGAATCAGTTTCGATATTAGAGTATCCTTGATTTTTTCAAACGCCGTTTGACAGGCGTCCACTTCCAGGTTGTTTTTCCTTTTTTAGTAGTTCATTTAGTGGGGCGCGCAAATCATACACGTTATTTATGAAGACTTGATAGAAGTTTGTTAGTCCCAGAAAACTTTGGAGCGTTTGTACATTATCGGGAGCAGGCATGTTCTTTATAGCTTCTGCTCTCTCACCGTCGGGGCGTCTTCCATTTTTATCAATTCTGTTTCCTAGGCACTTTATCTCGTTCCTGAGGAAATCACACTTTTCTTCTATTACATTAAATCAGAAATTTTGAATTCTTTTAAAGATCTCATGTATATGTTTGGGATGATCGTCTGCAAATTTACTGGCAATAACGATGTCGTCCAAGTAGATGAATGCGAAGTCGAGTCCACCCACCATGGTATCCATGACCTGCTGGAAAATCGCAGATGCGACCTTGACCCTGAAGACTAACTTCTCAAACTTGTAGACTCTCCTGTGTGCAAAGGAGTTTGGAGCATTCCTCTTTGACGGGGATATGTAGATATGCGTCACTTAAATCCCCCTTAGAGAATATTGTACCACCGTTGAGTTTGTGGAATACCTTCTCTGGTTTGAGGGGAGGGGTTACGGCATATTAAGCCTTCTATAATTATTTAATGCCGAATCCAGTGATTTTGAAGAAAAATATTTTAATAGAATATTTTTTAAGGTCGGTTTCTATTGAACCCATAGTTGGGACCCTAACAGGTACTACGATTCCAGGTAAAAGTGGACCTGAGAACAATGGTAATTAAGAAGTAGTTCCACATTCGCCAAAGCCCATAAGCTGGGACCTCACCATCGCATATAGTTAAAGATCCCGGATCATGTGAGGAGGGAATAGTGGTAATCTTTCAGAGCTGCATCAAGGCCTGTGGAAAAATACGCACAGACACAAATTTTGTTCGTTTTTTTCGTAACGTATACAGTAGTGGCAGTCCATTCACTGCTGGTATAAAAATTTGTTCGGCGTTATTAGAAAGGAGAATATCGTCTACAAATCTTACATAAATAGAGGGTTTATTGGTGTTGTTAAGTATCAGGTTTTTGAAATGACATGTAGAACTCACTAAAGATGGGTCCATTGATACACCGTCTATTTTGGTGTAAATGTTCTTTATGTGGTCGTAAAAGGGTGCTCCTGTGGTGCAGACTAGAAGTAATTTTTTAAGTATTTTTTCGTTAATTTAAGGGGAGGAAGAGATGGGTTTTTGTATGTGTGGTTGAGGATTATATCAATAGTTTTTTTTTGTTTTTGGGGGGAGTGTTTGTAAATAAACTTTCAACATTAAGAGAGGTGATTATTTTGTTGTCAGGTTGTTTAGGTTTAAGGATTTGTAAGAGTTCTTGTGTGGATTTTACATTATATTTACTTGGTAGATACGAGATAATGGTGTAATGTAGGACTTTTGTTAGAGAATAGAATGGGATGGTGAAATGATAGGTCGGAGAGGAGAGTTGGGTTTATGGATTTTGAAGGTTCCATATAGGTATCTGGGTTTGTAGACACCAATGATTTTGGGAACGTAGTGATTACCGATTTGGGCGTTGTTGGCAGTGATAAGTCTGTTGATTTGCGTTTTCATTTCATTCTTAGGGTTATTGCTGATTTAAAAATATTTTTGCGGTCGTCGAGGATGGTTTGTAGTTTTTCATGGTAGTTGGATTTATTTAATACTACAAATATATTTTTGTCGGCTTTTTTAATCGATAAGTTGAGGGTGGTTGTGGATTTCTAGCGCGACTTTTATAAGGTTGCGGGTTAATATTGTGTTGGAGTTTTGTTTGTTGAGACGGTTTTTAATGGATTCAGCTTTTAGAAGATCACGTAAACCGGGTTAGGTGATAATTTTGTTGTCCGCTTCGAGTTGGGTAATGTTTTCATATAATAATTCGATTTCCGCTTTTTTTTTGGGGGGGGGCGAATTAAATAAAACACAAAAACAAAAAAGCAGAAATTGAATTGCTAGGTTTATTCAGCCTATTTAATAGACACAATCTTTATATATATATGTATAGGGTGCGTTTTTGGAGCGGTAAACTTAAATTTAAAATATTTGGTTTATTTCAAAGAATTAATTCTTAGCATTTACAATTTAAATACAATTTCTTAGCATTTACAATTTAAATACAATTTCTGGTATATGGCCACGTGGACTGCACGAATATGGTGTAATTTAGAGGTCTAATTTTCACAAAGTCTACGCATTAAATTAGGTTGTATTCAGGCAATAAGATAGTGAATATTGTATTCTGAATAGTCTATTGTTTTTGGTTTATCCACAGGGACTTAACATATTCCCAAAGAAAATAATATAGTCGGGTTTAATCGCACAAACGAGGTTGTCAGTTGACATGTTCATTTTATGAAATTAATCCTTCATCAAATGTTTCTCTCAATAATTTGATCGTGTTATTTGCAATTTGCAAAGCTTGCTTGCTTGAGTGTCAATCTTGTTGTGATGAATTGCCAAACCAAGCTGAACTCAAAGTAACCGATAGTTGTAAAAAAACGTAATTAAACAAAATAGAGTTGTCAATTTAAAGTTCGCTGCTTCTAAAAAAAAACAATCTGCGTATGTAATAGCAGAGTCATGTGAACTAATTTGCATATTAGTTTTGAAAAGGTTAATTTAAGTAACTATTATTTGTTATTGATTATTTTCTTTTAAATAGAGAAAGTAATTATGTTTTGCAATAGTTTAATTTTCTGGATAAATATTTAGCACTAGCAAGGAGGGGGATGCTCAACCTTGCCGGGTCGTAAAATACGCTAAATATATTTTAATTCATGCACAGTTCGTATTTATTATTATTATTATTATTATTATTATTATTATTATTATTATTATTATTATTATTATTTAGAGCCAATTCTCTGTTAAATATTATAGTGTAACTATTACATATCAGTGATTTCAAAAGTAAATAAATGACTTGTATGCCATCAGTTAGAATCGAAACCAAACCATCTAGTGCTCCAGCTGTGTTTCTTATCGTTGGAGCTTACTTAACAAACAGATAAAAAATCTTTAAAAATTAAACCATTTTAGCTATGATTAGTTTTACGCATGCACACAAGTAATAGAACTATGTTGACAAAATGAAATGAATATTTTGCATTTCAAGTTGCAGATATATGTTTGTATTCGTTATTCATCCATCCAAACAAAACTTTTACTCGTTATAAACCATTCTTGATATATGATTACTATTCCCTGCTAATTCCAGTGTTATATGACTAGTAGTTTAAGAGTTTATCGTTTAAATATGTACACACACACACACACATCTACTGTTTTATTTATATAGATGTGTTCAAATGTTCCTTTGTTGACGTGGTCGTTACGCTTGGACCGTGTTCGTTACAGTTCAAAACTCTCTCCGACCCTTATTATTGATGGGAGATCTATTCTAGGGACAACTATCTTCATGATCATCATTAATACCATTTCATATCCTGATATCATTCATCGATAGATAGATAGATAGATAGATAGATAGATAGATAGATGGATTGATAGATAGATAAACAGATAGATAGACTAGCTAAGACATATAGATAGATAGATAGATAGATAGATAGATAGATAGATAGATAGACGGAAAAAATAGATAGATAGATAGATAGATAGATAGATAGATAGATAGATAGATAGATAGATAGATAGATAGATAGATAAACACTAACAAATGTTATTTAACATATCTGACATAGCTGACCATATCTGGAAAGAAAAGGAAAACCATCTATCATTATGGAACGATGTAAAGATTATAAATAGAGAGGAACGGTGAAGACTAAGGCGACTGAAAGAAGCAGTTAGCAGCACATATGCTGGTGATTAACCAAATGCTATAGAATAATTTTTTTTCTTTTGTATAATTCTATGTCGTCAAAAAAGTTTTATGGAAGTTCTTGCTGAGAGTGAAATACTTGGAGAAAAATAACAGCAGGCTATGTAACGTGGCCATTATGCTCAAACTGTTTTCGCTACAGTTCAAAACTCTCTCAGACCCTCGCGCCGTCTGATACCGTTAAAAAGGAACAAACAAACAAACAAAAATTCGACTCTGCTTTTTTTTTTTGTTTTAGCAAAAGGCATTTATTACCATTATTTTGCAAACAATTCCTGCTTTTTGTTTTTTTCTAACTATTCATTCCGTCTGCCATGAGATTAACAAAACCCAGATGTCTTGACACCAGCTTAAAATTATCTTCCCACCATCACGTGGCCACACGTCCATCTCATCGACCTGCGTTTTCCTTTCTCCCGACCTCACGCTAACCATAGCCAACCATTTCTTGCCTTCGACTTTACACGTCCATTATTTAATCTACGTAGGTAGCATGCTCTCCGTCAGCTATGGTTAGTTAGATCTTAGTTCGCAATTGCAAGGACCCGTGGCGCTGTGGATAATGTACTAGGTAAAATTCAGTTGTAAATGTTACATTCCTAGAGATTGAAGCTTTCATCTTAGTGCATGCGTCAAGGATTACAATGACTTATAAATTATTTTTTATTTCTATAAAAATATTTTTATTGTCAATTAAAAATTCTTTAAATAAATAAAGCTAATACGTCTCTATATTTATTTACTAACAGGCCACCACGCGTTGCCCGGTCGTAAAATAAATATTATATTTTAATTTATATAGAAACTGAGACATGTGCATGCGAGTATTATGTTTTTCCTAAACAGTTCACTTCTTGTAAGTAAAAAAAAATTCTCAGTTAGTCAAGTACGTTAACCATTAGGTTGACACGATCTTTAAAAAGTGTTCTCAAACCTACTTATTCTTAACATAAGAAATATGTCACGTGAACGGTTCACGCATGCGCATTCGTGAAATTGTTGACAAACAGATAAAAATCAGATGACTCCAAGTACTAATATTTCAGTTTTTACTTCTTAGCAGCCCTTGTTCCGGATGAAAACCTATTAAAAAAATGTCCACCTGTCTGAATACCTTATATCAAATTTCAAGTCTGTAGATAAAATACGTATAGTATATAGTGTTACATGATAAGGGCTGTCCCCTTTTCATGTAAGTATAAAAATAGAGAGATTTAGTTAAAATGAAAATGAAATAGAATAGACGAAATTCGAACCTCGTAATTTAGGTTTAGAAATAGATTACGAGAGAGAATTAGAAAATGGAATGTAAAAACAAACCATTGTTTAGCTTAGAGATAAAATAGTTTTAAGAAAAGGAATGTGCATTTGTCAATTCTGTTATGAAAATTCAATTGAAGAATGCAATAATAAGATAATTTAATAAACATGTTTTTAACATATTGGAAATATAGGTTACTGGAAATATAGGTTAAAATTCCTTTTGTAAACAAAAGAAAAAGTTTTGGACATGCATTTCCAGAACACGTGAAAGAATACACGTGTTTTAACATGTGTATGACGTCATGGAAAATAGGAAGTTCTCGATATAGTTAGAAACTTTATAGTTAAGCAGAGAGAGTCTGAGGACGAGAGACGACAGTCTGGAGTCCAGAGATGGACAGTCGAACGTCTGGAAGCGAGACGGTCACCTTTGAAACATAGAATTCTTGACTAAGAAAACCACCGACCGTTCGAAGAAGAAATAAACCCATCATGTGTTTTTATAAACGTCACCTTTGTGTTGTAATTCTACCAAAAGGTAAAGTGAAATTGTCATTATATGTCTTATATATCCTGTGTTTTAAAATGTCTTCACATACAATGTCTCTACATCTCATATCTACAATGTGAACACTAAGACTGTCTCAACACTGTCTCCTCACTACACTTCTAAGTATGAACATTTTATATATATGAATCTCTTCATAACACGAACACAGAACGCAACATCTCTCTTAATAAGACTCTCTAAGACTCACTTTTAATAAGACTTCTTAACAACGAACAATAACACCAAACAAAAAGAACAAATATAATAATAACAACGAATAACAAATAACAATAACAACAACAATAATAATAATAATAATAATAATAATAATAATAATAATAATAATAATAATGAAACCTATATAACAATAGGTTGAGAAGTGTTCTCACACGCACATTCTCAATTTTATAGAAATATAAATTTAGAGTGAGGACAGTTACCGTTTGAACAATCGTGTGAGGGATAAGGAACAGTTAAAAATGACCCAACCTTAATGTATAAATGTATATATTTGCACTTTGAGTCAACTTATGCCAAAAAAGTTCCATTTTTTTTTTCAATTTTGAACCCTTAGAAGCTATTTTTACTCGCTTATATATATATATATATATATATATATATATATATATATATATATATATATATATATATATATATATATATATATATATATAAAACGCTGGGAAAATGGTCGGATCCTTCTATCGATCCAGTAGATATCTCACTGCTGATGCAATTCTCTATCTATATAAGAGCCAGATCCGTCCAAGGATGGAATACTGTTGCCACATATGGGCAGGAGCTGCTAGAAAAGACTTGTCCTGCCTTGATAGGGTTCAAAATAGACTTTGTGGCCTGGTGGGAGATGTCCTTTTCTCTTCGCTGCAACCTCTATCTCACAGAAGAGATGTTTCGAGTTTGTCTCTGCTTTATCGTTATTTTCATGGAAAGTGTTCAACTGAGCTTCAATCTATGGTCTCCCCTCGCCAAACTTTCACAAGGAACACTAGACTAGCTGAAAACATTATCAATAATTTTCCCCACTCTTTATCTGTGCCTAAACCTAAACATAGATTCCATGATCAAAGCTTCTTTCTTAGAACTGCACGCCTGTGGAATTGTCTTCCGTTTTCCTACTTTCCAGCTTTCTATAATATGGTTGTCTTCAAGTCCAACGTGAACAAGTTTCTGATGAGCCGTTCCACTTAAGTTAACAAATTTACCGAACTTCCATTACTATCGATTACTATATTGTCCTTTTGACTACTCTACACTCTTTAATCCTTATCCTTGAGTGGCCTATCGGCCTTGATAAGTGGTGACGCCTATGTAAAAAAACAAAAAAAAAACAAAGGCCTACAAAAATGCAATCATTTGACCTGTCTCGTGATACTCTACAACCTTGCGTTTCGGAAGAGATGCATTTTAAAAAAAATGGAAATAGACAGACAGGCAAGATTAGTTTATAAATTAGATTACAAAGACGTTTTTTTAACTTTGTATTCATGTATGATATATATTTCCAGTCTAGAGTTTACAGATAAGTGTGGCAATTATAATTTCCCCAACCGTATTAATGGCCAATTAACAAGTGTTCGAGTTATCGATGTTATCTTTGCGCTTAACAGACTAGCGCACCTGCTCACGATATAACTAGTTTAATTAAACCCCAGTGTAAGAACATTAAAATCTAGAGGCGGAAAACCAATAAATTGCTCAGATAAGATGAAGTCATAAAACGATGCCGAACAAAATAACATCCATGACATGTAATGCATATTTGCATGAGCCTTGTGACGTTCTCATTGCAATTCTGAAAAGTAATCGTGCCGATGATTATACGTTTAACGTGTACCCAATTGTCAATCAGTTGACACTATGAGACGCTTATATATGCCAACCCCAAATCTGCTGACATTACTGCTCACGAGATATCTGCATCTGTAACCGGCAAAATGGTTACTGGTGCGGAAAATGAGTCCGGCATGTTGAGTTCAAGTTTCTTTAGGGTTGAAAAACTCCTTCAGTAATTATATTGGGAAAAATTATCACTCACTGACTGTTACTCTCTCTCTCTCTCTCTCTCTCTCTCTCTCTCTCTCTCCATCTTCATATATATATATATATATATATATATATATATATATATATATATATATATATATATATATATACTAGCAGGCCGCTTGGCATTGCCTGGTTGTAAAATATGATATTTTGATTAATTCAGATTTCGTATTTATTATTTTATTATATTGGACCCAATATATAGTAATGATTTGAGAATCGAAATAAAAAGGTTTAGCTTACGATTTACTTCTTCCTATGACGTTAATGCTTGAGCAAGATATGTTTGCTGCGAGGCTAAAATTTAAACATGAACGAATAGCTATTACGTTACGCATGCGTATTCGTAATGACGTCGTTCGACTTTCATATGGCAAATTCCATTTTTTAATTATCACACTTTGAACCCATTTTCCCCGGCTAAAACTCAAATATAAAGTTTCGCATGTGTTCGAATACCCTATATATGAAGTTTCATGTCTGTAGACCAAAAACTGTACCAGGAGTTTGGTAGGCAAAACTTTTTAAACAAATACATAAACACATACATAAATATATATATAGAAAGAAGTTTGTGTTTGCTATAAACTTTTACACAAATATTCCATTCTAGAGGTTTCGTTCCTCGAATTCCTAAACTTTGGAATTCCTCTTTGTACCCGTCTGCTTTGACTGTACTGACATGCATAAATTTATCACGAAGGAAAGTTTATTCTAAAAGTGTAGCTATTTAATGTTGAAAGGGAGCTATGTGTGGCACTAATTGAAATGAATGGCTCTCGTCCTGGAAAAGAACTAGGTATTGACAAGCTTCTGGGACTGGTCTGAAATGGAACACATATATCAAATCAGTTGCCAAGATTGCTGGGAAAATGGTTGAATTATTCTACTGTTTCAGTAGGTATCTCCCTGCCGATACAATCCTCTATCAGTATAAGAGCTAGTTACATCCTAGGGTGGAGTGCTGTTGCCACATCTGGGAAGGAACTGCATGGCGCGCCCTATCCATATTTGATAGCGTTCAAAAACGGCTTCAAAACATAGTAGATGTTGCCCTTTTCTCTTCCCTGTAAGTTATTTCCCACAGAAGAGTCATTGCGAGCCTCTCCCTGCTCTATCGTTATTTTCTAAGCTCCAATCCATTATCTCTGCTTGTAAAACTTTCACAAAAACACTCGACTAGCTACAACTACTATCAACAATTTCCTCCATTCTCTAACTGTGCCTAAATCTAAACGCAGATTCCATGAACAAAGCTTCTTTCCTATTACTGCCGTCCTGTGAAACACTGTTCCACTGGTCTGCTTCCCGGGCGACCACAATATGGTAGCCTTAAAGTTCAATGCAAACAAGTTCTTGTTTAGTTGTCCCCTTAAATAATTCAAATTCTACCCAATCTACGCCATTAACGATTATGACACTACCGGCATTAACCTTTATCCTCGAGTGGCCTTTGGACCTTGATTAGTGGTAATTTCATTGTAAAAAGAAAAAACTCCACCTCTCCATATATAATAACAGTATTCCCTCTTTGAGGTATCTGATCCTTATAGAGATAGAATATTGCATAAGAACTCAGATATTCTCTGGAGCGACAGAAGGATTCAACCATTAACCCAGCGACCTTCGTAACGGGCTGAGTATATGTATCATGGACAATTTACCACCCGTCCATGCTGCAGAGTGTGTTAGAAACAGTGGCACAAGGAAATAGTGCCACAACGGGCTGAGTATATGTATTTCTTTTCAGTCGTAAAACCTTATCAAAATACGAGCCCTTCATTTTGACTGGACCAATTAGTAGTAGTAGTAGTAGTAGTAGTAGTAGTAGTAGTAGTAGATGTTTACAAACGATCATCACAGCAGGGAGGCGACAATGGTTCAGTGGTTAACGACACGAACTGACAATCTGTGTGTGTCAAATTCAAATCCAGTTCGTTCTACGGAGACACTTTCAGGATGTTGGCAACATTCATGTGGTCCCTCCCGTAAGTACTCACTATCCTTCTAGAAAGAATTCCTAATAAAAAGATATCGGGGAAACGAATGCCAACAAAATCATCGTGAATTATGCTTAACGACAACAATAGCAGCAGTGACAACTCTCGGTTTACGATTTTAAATCATTTTAAGCTCGGCGCTGATTGGTGCAAGTATTTAAATAATTTTCTGACTTTTAAACGTGTTAGATGTGTAACAAGTCATTTTTTGTCCGCTGCACTATATGTCCCACGTTAAAAGAGAGGAAGTCATTGAAATGTTGATTTCTAGTGCTCTTCGAGATGCGACTATAGTTTGCGTATATGTCTATGAATGATATCAGGATATGAAATGGTATTAATGATGATCATGAAGATTGTTGTCCCTAGAACGGAATCCTTATCAACTCATCAATTAATATCTCCTGAATTTAAAATACATATGGCGCCACTAAAAATATTGATATCATTTTCATAAATTACGTTTTTTGTATTGCATTTTCATCCCAAACAAGGCAAGTGCTACTTTGATGCGGGACGCTACTATCTGGGGATAAATAGCAGGAAGACTATGTAGGGAGTTGCGCAACAAGATGTATGTTTATATTACACCTAAACTTTTGCATATTAGTACAGTCGGGGAAGCAGGAACCCGGAAGGGAATTCCAAAGTCTAGCAGTTCTGGGGAAGAAACAATTAGAGTAGAAGGCTTTTTAGCATCTGGAAATCTCTGCTGTGTAGGAGTGAGATTTTGCTGCTTGCCGGATTTGTCGAGGGTATTTACGTCGAGGGGATACAAGGGTTTGTAGTTCGTCAGAGCATGTAAAAATACTTTTTACAAAAACAGGTAGAGGGATGCAACATTTCGTCGATGGGACAGAGGTTGAAGCTTAGCTGACAGTTCGGGACCTATTAGGTTGCCGACTCTCTTTTGAACCCCGTTCAGGAGTGAGAGACTAGTAGCAAATGCACCAGCACAAATGTGACAATTGTACTCCATACATGGGCGAATTGTGACCTTGTAGAGATACAGGATCCTTTCAGGCGTAAGAATTTTTTTATCTTCAAATGCCATATGTTAAACTTTGAGCCCTATCGGATTATTAATTTACAAATTACAGTTATTTACGTGAAACTGTTGTCGCAAATTTCTGAACAATGAAAATATCAGAATTTCTTGTGATCATAAAGCGTTGCGTTCAAATAAAGCAATAGCTTTCTATATGCTTTTTGGACTGTTTTGTCAGTTTTCCGGACATTCTCATATCAATCAAGTCCGACAATTGTTCTAGAAAACATTTTCCAAATGTCCACGAACTCGTTTTGGCCGATCGTAAATTAAAGTTACGTGAGATAGAAGATCTGCAAATACCAGAAAACAGCGTATTCATCATTTTGTATGAGCATTAGTCAATGAGAAAGCCATATTTAAAGTGGGTGCCGCGTTTTCTCACAGTCGAGCAAAAATAACAATACATCGACGATTCAGAGCATAAGTGAAATATGAACCACTCTGGAGTCAAATTGATAACACGCTAAGTCGACAGCAGCAAATGAAATCCGTCTAGAGCGATCAAAGATGTAAACATCAGCAGGAAAGGTTTTGGTCGCACTTTGCAATGCGCAAATAATTTGTTCATCGATTACCTTGAGAAAGAGAAAATCATCAATAGCAAATATTATATAGCATTATTGGTGCGTTTGCAGGAAAATTAAAAAAATAAAACGACCGTAAATAAACTGTAAAGGAAATCTTTCAACAAGACAATAAAACATGTCACAACTCTATCACAACGATGGCAAAACTATATCTATTTCACTTTAAATTGCTTTCGCAACTATCCTAGTATTCAGATCTAGCTTCCAGCGATTTCTAGTTGTTTGCAAGCAGGAGTGGGGACTTGGCTTCAGGGAAGAAGTTATATCGGAAACTCGGGCGTATTTTGAAACCAAAGACAAATCGGAATACGAAAAGGCACCGAATTGATAGAGAAACGTTGGAATCGTTGGATCACTTTAGGAGACTATGTTGATGAATGAAATCGAATTTTGCCTAAAACTTATTTTTTAGTTAGGGTAGGGACTTTTTGATATGGAATGTGCGCCCGACCTCTACCCATCAACAATTATTTTTATCAAACTATCCGAGAGGAAAGGGTTGTTTGTAAACAATTCGAAAATAAAAGCGTTAATTTTAAATTGTTTTTTTTGTTTTTGTTTTTGTTTTGTTTTTTGTTTTTTTGCTTCTTGTGTTGTTGTTGTTCTTGTTGCTGTTGTTTTGTTAGTTTTTTTTATTATTCAAATGTTCAAAAGAATGATTTTGTCCTGGAATGACTTTACCGTAATGAACTCATTCAATTCTTTCTACTTAAAGAAATATTTGCCAACCGATGGTGCATCCGTTGATGACAAATAATTAATTACAACAACATTGGGGTAATTTCTTCTAAAATGATGTTAAAATTGAATGTTTAAATGACTCACGTCTCTCCTGGAATCTTTGCCGTAATGGATTCATTGATTTGTATGCGTCTTTAATTTATAAAAGGCCAACATTTACACACGAAAGGAAATCGCTGTAATTCATTCAGTTTAGAGCTTGAAAAACTTAGAAATTCTAAAAAGGACTTTGATGAAATGTAGGCTACTTATTTATAAGCCCCGTTCAAACCTGATTAAACGCTCCGAAACACGTGTAATAAGTCTAGCAGTTCTTTTCTTCTGTTATTCGATTTAAAATTTGATTTATATACAGTAGCGTCCAAAAGTTAAGGAACGGTCGATCATTTTCTTTTAAATCATTTCTAACTTTATCTAAAAAAAAAAAAAAAAAGGGTAAAACTTTTTTTGGTGAATTTTCCAATGTTTAATATTGGTATTTGAATAAAAAAAATTTTTTTTTTTTTATTTTTGATTTTGAATATATATTAGTTTTTTACGTATAAATAAATTTTAAAAAATTACAGGTGTCCAAAGTTAAGGAACGGGGGAAATTATTAATGAAAAAACAAAGAATCCTTTCAGTATTTTTGTGAAAAGCCTCTTGTTTTCAATCACACTATGGCATCTTTTGCTGCAAGACAGAACTAATCGTTCACATGTTATAGGTGAAATATTATTCCAGAATTTTCTTATGCATTCCCATAAATCATCAAGAATTTTTTTTTCTGTGATTTTATCACCAATAATTTTCAAAACATTTTCAATTGAATTAAGGTCGGGTCTCTGAGCTGGCCAATCCATAACGCAAATATTGGATCTATTTAGCTCTTCTAAAATTATTTTTGCTTTATGGTATGGTGCGTTGTCTTGCATAAAGATATCAGAATCAGAAAGATTAGGAACCACATGTTATATAATCAATTCTCTGCACATTCGGGCATTAACTTTTCCATGAATCCTCACAAAAGGGGCATTTCCTTTTGAATATATAATGTCGATACTATTATACTACCCCCCCCCAATTTTACTGTTCTTTTAACGCACTTAGGGGACAGTCTTTCTCCATTTTTTCTACAGACATGTCTTTTGTCGCATCCAAAAAGATTGAATTTAGATTCATCACTAAAATGAACTTTTTCACATTTTTTTTTTCTCCCCAAAACAAATGTTTTTCGGTGAATAACAATCTGCTTCTTTTTTTAATAGGAATTAAAGGCTTTGAGCATGGACTTCTTGAAAATAATCCAACTTTGTTTAATCTTCGTGAGGTCGTTGTCGGGAAATGTTTTGTCCAGTATCGGATGTAAAATCACGGGATATTGAAGCCGCAGTTTTAAAGCGATCAAAACGAGATGATCAAGTGATTTTTCTATTCTCCCTCTTAGTTGTTATTCGGGGTCGGCCAGATTTTTTCTTTTCAGTCAATAGTAAACTACTTTTTCTATTTTCAATAACCCGAAAAACAACGCTTTCAGACCTTTTCAATATTTTAGAAATCTCCCCTATGGCATTGTTTTTCATCATAATTCTCCCAAAAATAGCTGTTTTTCTTGTACAGATAGATTTTTTCGAATATTCGGAGTCGACATTGTGTTAAGTTGTTATTAAAATTGCTAAAGTTTGTTTTAATTTTCCTTTTCCCCGTTCCTTAACATTTTGACGCCTGTAGTTAATTAAAATCATTCATATGTAAAAAACTAATATGTATTTAAAATCAAAAATCAAAAATTTATTTTTTATTTAACTATGATTATTAAACATTGGAAAATTAACAAAATATTTTTCCCCCTTTTCATAGGTAAAGTTAGAAGCCGCTCAATAAAAAAATGATCGACCGTTCCTTAACTTTTGGACGCTACTATATATATATATATATATATATATATATATATATATATATATATATATATATATATATATATATATATATGATTTTCAGAATGTGAGAGATTGTATAATAAATTCCACAGCCAAACAACCCCGCAGCTCACAAGAGCCATGACAGTCAACGAACCGGAAGTCCAAGACTCGAGTTTCGCCCTCATTTGGGCTCATCAGTTAGACACATCCGAACTCAGGATTCGAAACCTGAGTTCAGATGTGTCTAACTGATGAGCCCAAATGAGGGCGAAACTCGAGTCTTGGACTTCCGGTTCGTTGACTGTCATGGCTCTTGTGAGCTGCGGCGTTGTTTGGCTGTGGAATTTATTATATGTATATATGTTTACAAACCTACTTATTCTTAAAATAAGGAATCTATCATGTTTCAAGACCGCGCATACGCAGTCATGAAACAGTTGGCCAACAGATAAAAACTCGATGGCCTTCAAGTGCCAATTTTCTTTCATTTTAACCTCTTAGCAGCCCCTTTTCCGGATGAAAACCGATTAAAAGGTTTTCCACGCGTCTTAATACCTTATATACCAAATTTCAAGTCTGTAGATAATAAATTCGTATAGTATGTAAGTTGATAATAATCCCCACACACACATTCTCATATATATATATATATATATATATATATATATATATATATAGAGAGAGAGAGAGAGAGAGAGAGAGAGAGAGAGAGGGGGGGGGGGGGAGAGAGAAAGAGAGAGAGAGAAAATGAGAGAGATAGGGAGAGAGAGAAAGAGAAGGAGAAAGAAAGAGAGATTACAAAACGAAAAGACAATTATATTTCTCAATTTTTGCGATGAAGATTAATAATTTGTATTTTTTAGATAATTCGGACTACTGTTCTCACATATAACCTCCAATCTTTTTTAGTTGTATCTTGTCAAACTCGAGAGTTATTTTGTCGAATTAAAAAAAAATTTTGCCGAACAAGATACACTTGAAGAAGATGTGAGATTACATCGGGCGAAACATTGTTGGAATAGTACTCATGATGAGGACAGCAGTCCGAATAATCCAAGTAACACGAAAAGAATCATTGTTGTGTTCAGCCTTTTGGCTATGATCACAGCGTAGTATCTGTGTTATGTAATGGCAGGCAATGCCAAATGTCTCAACGATTAGTAATCTTATTGATTTGTTAACGGCTATGTTGAAAAGATATGCACAAAGAATGTTTTGAAAGAAAGGAATGTTTAGCTAACATATTTATGCAATATGTTATAGTAATCTAATTTATAAAACGCATTATGTCTGTTTGTCTCCATATTTTAAAACTATCTCTTCCGAAATTAAAAGTCCCAGAGCGACGCTATGGGCCTCAAATGATTGGATTTTTATGGACCGTTCTTTTATGGGTCTTTAGCCGGTTAAAATAGTTTTGAAGGAGTCAAAAAGGGGTCAAAATTGAAAAAAAAAATCGTTATACCTTTTGTATATTCATCTTAGTTTATTTTTAATCAGTTCATGTGCGTGTAATGTTGGTACAGTAGTACCGTCACCAGCTTTGAATGCTACAGTTGCTTTCGGTTTCAATTCTAGCTGATGGCACCTAAATACTTTTTTTTTTTTAACTTTTGAAATCCCGACTCTATAATAATATATACGAAATCTGGACAAATTAAAATGTCATATTTAAGCGTATTTTACGACCGGACAAAGCTGTGTAATAAAATAGATTTAGGAATTCAGCTTTATAAACAATAAAACAATGGAATCGACTTGGTAACAAAGAAAGAGTAGGTTTTTATATATTGACTAGAAATACGAGTAAGAGACAGTGAGAACGTGGGAGCCGTCCACGAGAGGAGGTTGACTTTGCCAATCGTACAAGCATTCGACTGAGCTACAAGACGATGTAAGGGGAAAAGCTTTGTAAATTCCTGAGGAAAACTCCTAATTGTGAAAATGAGAATAAATGAGGAAAAACAAACAGAAGTCCTGTTGTTACTGCTTCACAGTGAAATGTTTTCTTGCAGTGTTCAAGAGACGAAGGGGGCCACAATCTAAGGTTAGTAGTCCGTTATCAAACGACCAATCTGTGCTTATGTGTTTGTTGAACTCGTCCCGAACTAATGACTGTTACTTTGTTCATGTTACATGAACTCTGTTTGAAAATGTGTAAACACACACACACACAACGAATATTTCTAACCACTAGACGATACGAGTATCGGTTTCATACACACCTATATTTATATAGACTAGGCGTGCATAAACACACGTATATACAATTTCAAAATAGATTTCGATTCATAGCAGGATTTTCATACACTCGTTTATACACAACCACACAATCCAACACAGTATATTTCAATTCGAATAAGCAAATTTCTTTTTAACAAATGTCCGCATAGAACTTGTGTTTTCTATTTGATCGCAACTAAACCTGAAATCGACAACGTGTGACGTAAATCGGTAATTAAGAACCGGATTTGAATTACTGTTGGAAAGTTATGCAAATACATCAGTTCTAGTTCGTGTGGTCATGTATGAGTGCGTGTGTTGGTTGTGCTTTGTCTACGCTGCATGATATGGAAATGTGGGTGTGTAGGATACGAAAATACACACACACACACACACACACACACACACACACATATATATATATATATATATATATATATATGTGTGTGTGCAAATATATAAAATGTCCAGCATGCGATAAATCCTACATAGGCGCTACAAAAAACCTTAGTAATAGAGTAGCCCTACACCGATCCAACATCAAAATCGCGGAAAATAGACACCTACATGTATCACAACATATACACACATGCAGTGGAGGCAGATTCGAGATAATGCCCATCTTCCAAACCGACAACTACTTCTACTTGCTAACACAAGAAAAAAATTTCATAGCAAAGTTTAACCCCGCCTTAAACATCTCTCCATAATTATACACATAAATAGGCAAAACACAAAATACACTTACACGCATGCATGCTTGGGTAGGTGTGCACCCTCACACACGAAACAACAAAAAAAGCACAACAGGGCACACACACACTTTCGCGGGTGCGCGCGCCCATACCCAGTACAGTACCATTTCTCTTAACTAAACAAACAACTAGAAATTATACGTATGTATGTGTATGTGCACACGTGTGTGCGTGTGTATATGTGTGTGTGCGTGGGTGTGCACATATGATTGTGTATGCGTGTGTGTATATGTATATATCATCTGTTATCTATGCTACATCTTGTTTGTATGTATACGTGCACTTATGTTTGAGTGACCGAATCCATGTATGCATATGTGCTTGGATTGGAAAGGAAACTTCAACCAATATATACATAAGGTGGGATGTATGAATATGTATGTGTGTGTGTGATTGTGAGTGCATGTGCCCATATATATATATGGGTGGATGAGTGTATACACATCCGTATGTATGTGTGTGTATATATATATATATATATATATATATATATATATATATATATATATACATATGTATGCACATGTATGAGTGGGTAAATGTGTTCGTATGGATATGGATATACGCGTATGTGTGAGCCCCTACATATGTCTGTGTGTGTGCATGTGTGTGTGTATGTGTATGTGCCTACATAGTATGTGGATGTTTGTGAGTGTATGTGCACATACATATATGTGTGTACATATATGTGTGTATGTGCGTGTATGTGTGTGTATATATATCTTCTACCTATTCTCCATCTTACTTGTGTGTGTGTGGGTGCGTGTACGTATGTCTGAATGATTAAGCGCATATATACATGCGTGTTTTGGTTGGGAAGAAAAAAAAAGTATATATATAAAATAAAAAAATAAAAATAATTGTTAGCGGTGGATGTATGCGAGTACGTGTGTGAGTGTGTAGGTGGGTATGTATATATGTATATATGTATGCTCCTACATATATTTCTATGTATGTACGTGTGTGCATGTGTGTGTGCCTGCGTACGTGTGCGTGTGCATGTGTACATGTACATGAATGTATATGTATGCGTGTGTGATTGTGTGTGAGTGTATGCTACAAACTCCCATTTTAAAGAAATACTTTTTACGAAAATATCTGAAGAGAGCACACCCTAAGCTCGAAACGCGTTATAAAAATATTTTAAAATAAAAATATGATGAAAACCTTTAAAAAAAACCCACAATTGTTGATGGCTACACTCTTTTAAATATATATATATATATATATATATATATATATATATATATATATATATATATATATACTAGCAGGCTGCCCGACCGACATTCCCGGTCGAAAAATACACATAAATATTATATTTTAATTCGTCCAGAACTTGAAATATTTGCATGCGACTATTATGGTTTTTTTTCTAACCAGTTCCCTTCTTGTAAGTAAAAACTAAAATACTCGAGGGTGAGTCAAGTACGATAACCATTAGGCAACCTTGCCACGGTATTTAATTCGTGTTTTCGAAACTGACTTATTCTTAACATAAGGAATTTATCATGTGAACGATTCGCGCATGCGAATTCGTGAAACAGTTGACAAACAGATAAAAATCCGACGATCCTCATATACAAATTTTTCAATTTTGATTTCTTAGCAGCCTTTTGTTTTCAGATGAAATCCGATTAAAATTTTTTCCACATGCCTGAACATCCTATATACCAAATTTAAAGTGTAGATCAAAAATTCGTTGAGTATGTTGGTTGAGAATTGTCCACGCGCATACACATACACATTCTGACTTCTATAGATATGCGATGATGTGTTCGTATCCAGATTCAAAAGGGTGATTTAATTATGGCTGACAAGATGTAACTCCGGGCTCACATATTGCTTGGTACAAGATCTTGTAGCAATATTAACTAAATAGTGAAATTTCATAATTAAATTGAGAGCTACGTGTCTTGACGGTTATGTAGCGCAAAGAAAGTCGCTAGAGTAACGTGGAAAATAGATAAAAAATTATTTCAATCGTATTTATGTATATATATATATATATATATATATATATATATATATACTTCTATGAATTCGGTTTTCTTTTGTGTGTATCGATATTCATATTAAAGCCCCTCTTTTCTATTTATTTAAAACGAAAGTACAATTTTCTTATATATTGGTTGTGGAATTGCATTCACAAGCAAACGATCTAGCTAATTTACATATTCTTTTAAACATTCATTTTAATTAATTCCCTATTAGTTGCTTCGGTTTTTTAATGGGATAATCATCTTTAGTTAGCTATTACCTGTAATTATATTCATGCAGATATTCTACATCGCATAATATTTGCGAAAAAAGTTTATAGTAAACACAAAATTGTTGCCATATATATTTATGTATACGTATATATTTTTGTTAAATAAATCTATCTATCTGTATATATCTATATATCTATAAAAGTGAACGTGTCTGTGTGTCTGTGTGTCTGTCTGTCTGTGTACATTTTCCTTCGCAATAACTCTGTCAATTTTTAGTCTACAGACTCGAAATTTGATATACAGGGTACTGAGATTTGGGAAAATCATAATAGGAGTCAAAGTTAAAAAAATTAACCCTTTTTTTTTGTTTTTGTTTTTGCTCAGCATACACCTCCAAACTGAAATGCTAGTATATCTATAAAAGTGAACGTGTCTATATGTCTGTCTGTCTGTCTGTCTGTCTGTGTGTCTGTGTACATTTTCCTTCGCAATAACTCTGTCAATTTTTAGTCTACAGACTCGAAATTTGATATACAGGGTACTGAAATTTGGGAAAATCTTTGTGATCGGTTTTCGGCCAGAAATTAGGCTATTAAATTGTCAAAGTTTAACGATGTGACCTTTGAGAACTCTACCAAACTCCTCCGACAATTTTGGGTCTAAACACTTGAAATTTTAGATATACATTCCTTGGACATGGATCTAACTGAATAACTTGAGTTGAGCCAAAATCAATAAATGTTAAGGGGTCATAATAGGGGTCCAAGTTAAAACAATTGACCGCTTTTTTTTTTTTTTGCTCCGCATACACCTCCAAACACCCGGGCAACGCCGGACTGAAATGCTAGTATATCTATAAAAGTGAACGTGTCTGTGTATCTGTCTGTCTGTGTGTGTCCCACACAATAACTCTGACCGATTTTTTTTGATTTTTTTTTTTTGCTCAGCATACACCTCCAAACACCCGAGCAACGCCGGGCCGAATTTTTTTTTTTTTTTACACAGTGATCACCACTTATCAAGGCCCGGAAGCCACTCAGGGATAAGGGTTATTGCAAGTACATTACGTTAGTGTGGAGATTTGATGAAGTGTTTAATTAAGGGGGCGGTTCATTAGGAATTTGTTAACATTGGACTTGAAGACATCTAAGTTGTAGTCCGGAGGGAAGCAGGAAGACGGAACAGAGTTCCACAGACGTGCAGTTCTAAGAAAGAAGCTTTGTTCATGGAATCCGCGTTTTGATTTAGGCACAGATATAGAGTGGGGGAAATTTTTCACAGTGGATACAGCTAGACGGGTGTTTTTCGTGAAAGATTGGCGAGGGGGGGGACCAGAGATTGGAGTTCAGACGAGCACCTGCCATGGAAATAACGATAAAACAAGGATAGGCTCGCAACGTCTCTTCTGTGGGAGAGAGGTTGCAGGGTGGAGAAAAGGGCATCCCCCACTAAGCCACGAAGTCTATTTTGTACTCTGTCAAGGCAGGATAGGCTGTTTTTAGCAGCTCTTACCCAGATATGGCAACAGTATTACATCCTTGGACGTACTTGGCTTTTATATAGATAGAGAATTGCATCAGTAGTGAGATATCTTCTGGAGCGGTAGAAGGATCCCGCCATCTTTCCAGCGACCTTGGCAACAGACTTGATGTACGTGTTCCATTTCAGATCAGGAGTAAAGGTCAAACCCAGAAGCTTGTCAAAACACGGGGCCTCACCCAGACGAGAGCCATCCATCACAATTGATGCCAGCTGGGGATCAGAGCGTTGATGATGTAAGGATAGGATGCTTGTCTATCTATATATCTATAAAAGTGAACGTGTCTGTCTGTCTGTCTGTCTGTCTGTCTGTCTGTGTACATTTCCCTACGCAATAACTCTGTCAATTTTTAGTCTATGGACTCGAAATTATAAATACCGGGTACTGAGATTTGGGAAAATCGATGTGACGGGTGTCAGCCAGAAATTTGGCTGTTAAGGGGTCAAATTTCAACGATTTGACCTTTAAGAACTCTACCAAACTCCTCCGACAATTTTGGGTCTAGACACTTGAAATTTTAGATATAGGTTCCTTGAACCTGGATCTAACTTAATAAAGTTATTTGAGCCCGAAACTATAAATTTTAAGGGGTCATAATAGGGGTCAAATTTTTAAAAATTAACCATTTTTTTTTGTTTTTTTGCTTTTTTTGCACAGCATACACCTCCAAACACCCGAGCAACGCTGGGCACCCCTGCTAGTATATCTATAAAAGTGAACGTGTCTGTGTAGCTGTGTGTCTGTGTGTCTGTGTGTGTGTGTGTGTGTGTGTGTGTGTGTGTGTGTGTGTGTGTGTGTGTGTACATTTCCTTATGAAATAACTCTGTCAATTTTTAGTCTTTAGACTCGAAATTTGATATATAGGGTACTGAGATTGGGAAAATCTTTGTGATCGGTTTTCGGCCAGAAATTTTACTTTTAAGGATCAAAGTTCAACGATTTGACCTTTGAGAACTCTACCAAACTCCTCCGACAATTTTGGGTCCAAACACTTGAAATTTTAGATAGATGTTTCTTGGACATGTATCTAACTGAATAACTTGAGTTGAGCCCAAAACAATGAATTTTAAGGGGTTATAATATGGGTCAAAGTTTTAAAAATAGTTACCTCTGCAGGCTCTACCAAATTACTCAGACAATTTCTGGTCTAAACATTTGAAATTTTAAATAAAGGGTATTCAGAGATAGCGCAAGCTTTTTAATCAGTTCGTGTCGAAAATTTGAGCTACGAATATATAAATGCATGTATGTAGGTATGTTTGTATGTCTGCCTAAAACCTTCGACAGAAGCGACGAATTTTAAGATCAGTATCGTTTTGAAGCTCGATTCTTTCAGACGACAAATATAAAAAAAAATTGGCTAAAAACATTGATTTCTTCATCCTCAGCTGGGCACTTTTCTACAAGGGGGGTCGCTCTTTTCACCGATATTTCCGAAACACATCCCCTCTTTTCGATTGTCTAGCCTTAATTTAAACCTACGTCACTCCCTGTTTGGCTGTGGGTGTGACAGCAAAGACGTAAGTTTTTTCCCATTTTTTTCCTCCTTCGGGGTACAAGTTCGAGCCTGCCTTCCTACTACCACTTTTTTATTTTTTTGCTCAACACACACCTCCAACCAATAATCGTATGAATAATAATAATAATAATAATAATAATAATAATAATAATAATAAAATAATAACAATTAAATATAAAATAATAATAATAAAATATAAAATGATAATAATAAAAAATAAAATAATAATAATAATAAAATATAAAATAATAACAATAAAATATAAAATAATAATACTAAAATATAAAATAATAATAATAAAACGCAAAATAATAATAACAAAATATAAATAATAATAATAATAAAATATAAAATATCAATAAAAAAAATGTAAAATAATAATAATAATAAAATAATTATAATAAAATATAAAATAATAATGATAAACTATAAAATACTAATAATAAAATATAAAAAAAATAATAAAATATAAAATAATAATAATAAAATATAAAATAATAATAATAAAACATAAAATAATAATAATAAAATATAAAATAATAATAATATAATATAAAATAACATTAATAAAATATAAAATAATAATAATAAATTATAAAATAATAATAAAATATAAAATAATAATAATAAAATATAAGATAATAATAATAATAATAAAACATAAAATAATAATAAAATATAAAATAATAATAATAAAATATAAAATAATAATAATAATAAAATATAAAATAATAATAATAAAATATAAAATAATAATAATAAAATATAAAATAATAATAATAAAACATAAAATAATAATAATAATACAATATAAAATAATAATGATAAAATATGAAATAATAATAATAAAATATAAAATAATAATAATAAAATATAAAATAATAATAATAATACAATATAAAATAATAATGATAAAATATGAAATAATAATAATAAAATATGAAATAATAATAATAAAATATAAAATAATAATAATAATAAAATATAAAATAATAATAATAAAATATGAAATAATAATAATAAAATATAAAATAAAAATAATAAAATATAAAATAATAATAATAAAATATAAAATAATAATAATACAATATAAAATAATAATGATACAATATGAAATAATAATAATAAAATATAAAATAATAATAATAAAATATAAAATAATAATAATAATACAATATAAAATAATAATGATAAAATATGAAATAATAATAATAAAATATAAAATAATAATAATAAAATATAAAATAATAATAATAAAATATAAAATAATAATAATAAAATATAAAATAATAATAATAAAATATTAAATAATAATAATAATACAATATAAAATAATAATGATAAAATATGAAATAATAATAATAAAATATAAAATAATAATAATAAAATATAAAATAATAATAATAAAATATGAAATAATAATAATAAAACATAAAATAATAATAATAATAAAATATAAAATAATAATAATAAAATATAAAATAATAATAATAAAATATAAAATAATAATAATAAGATATAAAATAATAATAATAAAATATAAAATAATAATAATAAAATATAAAATAATAATAATAAAACATAAAATAATAATAATAAAACATAAAATACTAATAATAAAATATAAATAATAATAATAATAATAAAATATAAAATATTAATAATAAAATATAAAATAATTATAATAATAAAATAATTATAATAAATATAAAACATTGATGATAAACTATAAAATAATAATAATAAAATATTAAATAATAATAATAAAATATAAAATAGTAATAATTAAAAATTAAATAATAATAATAATAAAATATATAATTATAATCATAAAATATATAATAATAATAATAAAATATAAAATAATAATAAAATATAAAATTATAATAATAAAATATATAATAATATTTATAATTATAATAATGATAATAATAATGATAAACTATAAAATAATAATAATAATAAAATATAAAATAATAACAATAAAATATAAAATAATAATAATAAAATATAAAATAATAACAATAAAATATAAAATAATAACAATAAAATATAAAATAATAATAATAAAATATAAAATAATAACAATAAAATATAAAATAATAATAATAAAATATAAAATAATAATAATAAAATATAAAATAATAATAATAAGACATAAAATAAAAATAACAAAATATAAATAATAATAATAAAATATAATATATTAATAATAAAATATCAAATAACTATAATAATAAAATAATTATAATAAAATATAAAATAATAATGATAAACTATAAAATAATAATAATAAAATATAAAATAATAATAATAATAAATATAAAATAGTAATAATTAAAAATTAAAAATAATAATAATAAAATATATAATTATAATCATAAAATATATAATAATAATAACATATAAAATAATAATAAAATATAAAATTATAATAATAAAATATATAATAATAATAATAATTATTATTATTATTATAATGATGATAATAATAATAATAAAATATATAATAATAATAATAAAATATAAAATAATAATTATGATAATAAAATATAAAATAATAATAAAAAAAAACTAGCGAGGCCTGTGGAAATTCGACAGGGGACTCATTCATGTTGGCATTCTGTAGATGTTCAGTGTAAATGGAGACGCTCTGATATTATTGTAGCCTTTTTGGTAAAACTGCAGAAGTATTTATCTAAGCTATCACGAACGTCCGGTAAAGCCTGGTCGTAAAGTACACTTAAATATATTTTAATTCTTGCAGATTTCGTAAATGGTATTATAGATTTAATGTTCTATCGATTTTTATATGCTATAAGGTTGCGATTTCAAAAATTAAAAAGTATTTCCATATGACTTGGGTGCATTAACTTGAATCGAAACCGAAATAAAAACCGAAACCGAAAAAAAAAAAAATATATATATATAATTTAAAGGAGATTAGAATAATAGTCTAAAGAGCTAAGTGTATTTTAATGTAATAGTGAAATTACTAGTTTAATTAAAATACAGGAAATGCTCGTTGTAATTTAGATATATAATAAGCTCGATAGTTAAATGTCCTAGAGCTAATTCAATATTAAGTAATGTGATTTATAATTTAAAAATTTTTAAAAAATTTTAAAATTTAAAAATCAAAATTTAATTAAATATAATAATATAATATAACCCAAGACGAAACTAAACTAATAGTTATAGCTAGACAGTCTTTAATAACATTTGATAATAAATATTGGACCAGGAAAAATACCCCTAACCACTTCAACATTTTAATGGGATCGACGGACTCGACTCAGGTCACTGATCTAGTTGGCCTTTTCCTTTTAAATGAAATACATTGTATATTCCATAAACAATTCAAACTTGAAGGAGGGCTATATAGAGATGATGCACTTTTCATAACGAATTCTACTAATAAAAATTATGAAAATGCAATTAAAGCTCTACATAAATTATTTAAAAATTATGGACTTAGTATAAAAATCGACCCTAATAAAAAAAATTGTTAATTTCTTAGACATAACCTTAAATCTTGAAAATTCTACCTTTGAACCATACCATAAACCTAACCAATCACTTCTATATGTCCACAATCAATCAAACCACCCTAAATCAATATTAAAATCAATAGTTCCCAATATCGCTCTAAGAATTTCTAGACTGTCTTCTACTAAATCAATATTTACCAAAAATGAAAAATACTATAATGAAGCCCTTAAAAACTCTGGATATAATTCACAAATTAAATTCATAAATGAAAATGATAGAAACATAAACTGCATTAAAAATAAACCTATTAAGAGCGTAATAACATATAATATGGCAATGTCTTCCCGTATACGAGTTAAGAAAAATAACCAGGAGACAAAAAAAGATAAAACCAAACTACAAATATTAGATAATAATATAAATAAACAACAAACTAAAACCCGCAAACGTAAGAATAGACACAAGGAGATCCTATGGTTCAACCCCCCGTATTCCAAAAACCTAGAAACAAACATAGCTAGAGAATTTTTTAAAATATTAGATAAGAACTTTAAAGCCCCCCATAGATATAATAAGATTTTCAATAAGAACACAATTAAAGTCTCTTACTCTACTATGCCTAACCTTCATCAGAAAATAATTAGCTCTAATAATAATAAAATTAATAAACTACAAAATGCAACTATACAAAATACATCGGACTGTAACTGTAGAAGAAAAAATAAATGTCCCCTACAAGGCTCATGTAAAATTAAAAATGTTATCTATAGCTGCACAGTATCAAAAACTCCAAATATACAAGAACCTATCAACAGCCATAAATCAACTACCAGATTAAATAATAACACCAACTTAAATCAATCTACCGATCAATTATTAACCAACCCACCACATTATAATCCAACAATAGACCTAACGGAAAATAATCATAATAATCAAGAGGTAATATATATTGGTTCCACATCTGGCCCAATAAAACATAGAATTTCAACGCACAAACATTCTTTTAAAAATAACTCTCTATCAAACCAAACTACTCTATCCAACTATATTTGGCAACTAAAAAATAGCAATATTTCTTTCAACTTAAAATGGCAAATAATTGAGACTTGCAAATCATATAAACCAGGAGATAAATTTTGTACATTATGTACAAAAGAAACCCTAAAAATTTTAAAATATGAAGATATAAAAAGCACAACCAAACTAGTAAATTCAAGACACGAGCTCCTATCATGTAATCATAAACGTTGGTTTAAATTTAATAAATATAAACCACCTTAAATCATTAAAAATTACTCATTAGTAAAAATAGATTACTTTTTTTTTTTTTTAATAAATTAAGTTAGACCAATTACCGCCCTTAGACTCGTAAATCAAATAATAAATAAAGCCATGACAATTATCTCCCCTTAAAAGCTTGCAAAATAAATACTCTCTCTCTATAGATATTAACTGTAGCGTCTTTAAATCAAAATACGCTAACGGAAACAATTTACTGCACGAGCGTCGCCCTTTTAAAATTCATCATTCAATAAAATAAAAAGCTATAGCAAACATCTAAATGACTACTTTAAATACAGTTCCTGATTTCAAAAAAAGAAAAACTAAAAGGTAACTATATCTATATATTTTTAAATCAAATTTATTATGTAAATTCAAAAAAATATATTTTTTTTCTACTCATTTCTATCTCTAACCTATACCAATTTTCTTATTAATTTTCTTATAAATTTTAAATCCAAACCTTTTACTTCAATTTTTCAGATTCATCTGCCTTACTTTTAATGCTAGGTTTATTTTTGGTGTCCTTTCAATTCAATAGAAATCCTCCTAAATTTGCTGATGAGGAGACCGTGCTTACCAAAAAAACTATGTATAATTGTTCTACGTGACTTCATGTATACCACAAATAAAGCACGGATTTCCGAAACGATCGTACAGATAATTGACTTTGTTGTTGTTCCTTCTTATGAAACTGATTTTTAATTTATATATATATATATATATATATATATATATATATATATATATATATATTATCATACAACATGTGAAAGCATGTGCAATACCCTGCTCTCACCAGCTGTCAGCCAGAGCGATAACACAGTTTCGGTGGCCCAAGACAGGACTGCCACTTCTGGTGCCACCAGCAGCTATGAGAATTAAGAACTTAGCTGCGGAGCAGGGTATTAATAAAAAAGACAACAACAAAAAAACTTAATCAACTAGAAAAGAAGAGAAAAAAATATAGTAAAAGTACCGTTTTTTATGGACTCTTCCAGGTGTCGGTTTTCCTACTGAATGTATCCGATCAGAGCCCTTCGAATTTGCGACCGTTACAAACGGTACGTTTGGAATTTTGGTAAAAAAAAAACAAGAGAAAGAAGAGAGAAAAAAAAGAAATAAAAAAAACTAACATTGAACGTGCGAGAATACACGCAAAAACAAAATAAACAACAAGATTTCTTTCCTTTGAGTAAGATATTTTGAGGTTTGAGTTATCTCCCTTGTAGTTTGATAATTTAATTGACGCAGCGTCTTTTTTTTTTAATAAAACAAAACCGCCGTGAGCGAAGTGCATTTTATTCTTTGAAGAATATATCAGATCATGTGACTGCTAGTCTGCTTAAATAGACTGTTCGTGATTTTATGAAAAAAAAATAAAATAAAATAATAATAATAATAATAATAATAATAATAATAATAATAATAATAATAAATAAACTAATGAATAAATAAGAAAATAAAACCAATACCGTAAATAACTACATAAATGCATAAACGAAAATAAATATTTAACGTTCGTTTTTTTTTTTTTTTTTTAATTTTATTTTATTTATTTATTTTATTTATTTATTTATTTTGCCAAGTAACGGTTAATATTGAATGTTTTTTCATATTAATTATTTAATGTTCTTTTAATTTTGTTTTTTTAACCTGCGACTGTTAATTCAATTCTAACGACTGTTCATGCTGAAGTTTGTTTTTTTCCTTCGCCCAGATCCAAGCTGACGCTTGTTGAGTTGTGGTTTTAAGTCGATTAGAGGCAGCTTTCAGCTTCTGGCCGGTTATTCCGTTTTGTAAGAAGCGAAATGACTGAGTGGCTTAAAAACCCACGACAGCCCACCTCAACAGGAATTACAATACACTTCTAATTCTTTTCTATGCAATCGGCGCGTAGTGTTTCGTAACGATTTTTCTTTCGTTCATGTGCATCTTCTACATTCTCCTCCCAGGGAACCGTCAATTCTATCAGGAGGACACTCTTCTTTGTGTCAGACCATGCTACAATGCCTGGTTGTTTTTTAGTTTGGATTATGTGGGCTGGAAATTGTAGAGATGTAATCAGATCCGCCGAGATTTTCCAGTCATTAGTTCCATTCAACAGCTTCACTTCAGAATTTTTCCTCCTCGCAGGACGTTCACCTTCTTTGTGAAACTGGATTGTGGGTTCCTTTACTCTCACTGGTAGTTGGTTTACTGACTCACATTGTGTTTTCAGCAATTAAATAACTATCTCCAGTACCTGGTTGTGTCGCCATGTGTACAACTGAAGCAATTTGGGGCATGCGGATAGCACATGGTGCAGAGTGCCCCGATCCTGTTTGCATGAAAAACACGGATCTGAATTGGTATGCCTTCATAATTTTAGATTGGTCGCATTAAGCAGAAGACCATACGTAGAACGAAGAAGAAATATCGCCAATGGTTCCATCGCAATTAATGATTTCCATGATAACTTAATTGATTCGATGTCATTCCGTTTTGTCCATGCACACTGTTTGGCCTGAACGACAGCAACGGTTGTTCTTTGCTCCTCCTCAAACACCCTGACCTCTTCGAGCACCATATCTCTTTTTTCCTTTGGATCCTCTTTAGAGAATATTTTGTTAGTCGTACTGCCTGGTCCAGCTCTGTTGTTTTAAGTGACGCCCATTATATTCTTTATTTGTAGGCTACATTCCGCCTCTTGTGTGGTCTTACTGGCCACCCATTTTGTCCATGATCTTATTTCTTGGTGTATTTTTTAATGATCTCGTCGGCTGAGTCCCTCATCATCGCATGAAATCTCACTTTTCCAACTTTGAACTCTTTCACTGGGGAGGATATTGGCAACTGTAGGTTTCCAAGATTAGTATATAGGCCTACTTTCGAAAAAACGAGGAGGAACGCCAAGCAACTTGCGCATGTATGTATTACACACCTGTTGAATGCGTTCAACGCGAGAACGTGCAATTTCATATATCTGTAAAGGCCACAAAGGGCGTGGTATTATACTATGTCGGTAACACCAAGCCTTCATCCTTCCGGGTAGATCCGTCTTTTCAATTGACTTAAGACCCTTTAAAGTTACTTTTTGGATTTCTATACCCCGATATCGATCAGTCAAGGAGATTGAGTCCATACGCCCAGGGCTTTTAACCGGAATCTCCCTAACTGTTGGGATCGTATCACTCCCAATTTTGAAATGGATTTCCCTAACACATCTTTTGATGAACGAAAGGCTTAAACTTTTCTTTGATTTAACCTTCATCCTCGTCCATGTAAAAAGGTGATGGTATTTTTGTAGAAGTGCATCGGCATCATTTTTTGGATGGGACAAGAAGAGTGATGTCATCCATAAAACTTGGGATGGAGGAAGATTCAGCTGCTCGGAAGTCATCACTCCTTTTGATGTGTTTGCTGCACCACACAATATGATTTCCATTGCTAGAATGAAAAGAAGTGCGGAAATCACACACCCCATCATAATACCGAGTGCCTGCCATTTTGTGGTATAGTTTTTTTACAGTAAATTTCATGAAGGGTGAGTTAAAATATTTCATAATAATTTCACTCACCTTCTTCGGGAAGTTAAAAAATTCAAGGGGCATTCGGATTAATTGGTGCAGAACTGATCCGTATGCATTTGCAAGATCCAGCCAAATTACATGAAGTTCCGCTTTATCTTTCTTCGCCGATGTTAATGAATTCCAGATCATTTGTGAATACTCCAAACATCCGGGGAAACCGGGTATTCCGGCCTTCTGGACAGATATGTTTACATCCTGGTTGTTCATCAGGAAGTTTGTCATACGACGAGCAAGAACTCCGAAAAATATTTTCCCCTCTACATTTCGGAGGGATATAAGGCGAAAATTTGTGATCCCTTTCGATTTCATTTCCTTTAGTATCCAAATGCCATCAGCCAGACCCCACTTCTGTGGTACAATAGTCTGCCTCCAAACTTGCCGCATGAGGACAGTGAGTCTCTTGAGGACGCCTGGGCAAATTTTATATAGCTTCTACGATATTCCATTTATACCTGGGGAGCTACCAGCACGGGCCTTATGGACAAAGTCTCGGACTTCTCTCAGTTCTATTCTGTTATCCTTAAATGTTACCACTGGGTTTTTGGGTTTTGGTAAGTCTTTTAGATGGGGCATTGAGCTGTTTAATCCATCCGAATATGTCAGCTTCAAATGACTTTTGAGTTCCTCCCTCGGCACATCTAATTTACCACTCTTTGACTCTGTGAAAAGTTTTTTTTGCATAAGGATTTTTGTAGATTTTTTTCCGTGCCAGGCGTTTCTTCTTTCGGTGCTTTCTTTGATTCTCAGCTCTGAATATCGCCAAAATCCTCTTTTGAATATCGTCAATGATATTTTGAATTTCCAACTTTTCATGGACAGGGGAAACTTTTAAACGGCGCCTCAGCATTTTTTGCTCTGATGTTAGCTTTCCTTTCTGTGCCTGCCGTCTATTTGGTCGCTATTGTTCTTTTTTATCTTTATGTGCTGCTACACCATGAATATATATATATATATATATATATACATATATATACATATGTTTATATATACATATATATATACATATGTATATATATATATATATATATATATATATACATATATATATATATATATATAATAAAAAAATTACAATAAGTTTACCAAGGTAATCAAAATGGTAAACTTAAAATATATTATAAATATCAAAGAGTTAATATTTACAAGTAAAATAAACTCAGCCAGATGTAAAAGCTCAATAAAACCGAAAAGGAAATAGAGCTTATAATATGAACAAATGATTAATAAAACATGTTAAAAGACATCTTGAAAAAGAGTTAAAAACATATTTAATTTTGAAAAGGGAACACAAGATAAGTGGATAGTCCTTAGGAACTCAAGTTATATATATATATATATATATATATATATATATATATATATATATATATATATATATATATATATATATATATATATATATATATAACTTGAGTTCCTTCAGCCATAAATGAAACCAAAACACAAAACTTAATTAAGAATTCTTAGTAAAATTATTTATAGAAATAAAAATTATTTATAGAAATAAATAGAAGAACATAACAATCAAACGACCAGGATGTAAGCGTGACACACAAAAGAACACACACGCTATCATATTAATATATATATATATATATATATATATATATATATATATATATATATATATATATATATATATATATAGAAAGAGAGAGAGAGAGAGGAGAAGAAGAAGAAGAAGAAGAAGAAGAAGAAGAAGAAGAACTAACAACAGCCTACATCACCACTACGACCACATAAATCAAAAAAGTAGGAATACTGTGAGAACTGAAGAACATCCTATCATACTGTTAGAATAAGCAGGAAAATAATAAGAAAAAAAATATGAATAGCAATATATATAATGATAATTCTAAGAAGACGCATAATAATAAAAATAATAATAATAATATTAATAATGATAATAATAATATGAGGAAAAAGAAGAAGAAAAACCAACCACAACAACAATAACAACGACAACGACGACAACAATAAGTTTTCAACAATAGAGAGGGTAAAATTGAAACTTTTGATGCCGCATCAACACTACGACCCCATTCCATGAACAAAGCTTCTTTCTTAGAAGTGCACGCCTGTGAAACTCTCTTCCACTTGTCTGTTTCCCACCTGACTACAACTTGGATGTCTTCAAGTCCAACGTAAATAAATTCCTGATAAACCACCCCCTTAAGTAAGACACTTATCAAATCTCCATTACTAACGATTACTACGATATTATCCCATTGATTACTGTACAAACAATAACTCTTATCCCCGAGTGGCTTCCGGGCCTTGATAAGTGGTGACTACCATGAAAATAAAGAATGCGACAAGCTGGTTCTCTCCACAATGTGAGATTATTATGAGAATTTAAGACCACTCTCCCATACTGTTACATTGTTGTGTTCCCAAATTCTTAGTGATCGTTTAATTAATACATTCTATGCATAAAATATATAAACATTTACACATACCAAACTTTATAGGACTAGAGATATAAACATGTTTGTATTGTTTTGGTTACTCAAAAAATTATTCTCATCCTAAGTGTTATTGGCACAACGTTTCGGTCGTTGTGACCTACAACCTTCCTCGTGTGTTAAATTCATGTTTCCTGTTCTCTACTAATGAAAAGAGGGGTGATAAAAACATATACACATAGTTTGAAGGCACACCCTCTTAAGTTCACATAATAATTATGTTACTTGCCGAGAATGTATATTCCATAACTAATAATGATCGGTTAATTAGTTTACGAGTAGATCCTATATTTAGAAATATATAAACGTAAGCATATGCCAAACTCTATAGAGAGAATGGGCTAACAAATATGTCATAAAAATAAATACATATGATTGAAAGCATTTAAGTGCGGTAAACATGACTTGAAACATCTAGAAAATTGCGTTACATAAAAAATAATAACAAAATATATTACGTATAACTTGTGCAAATGTTTTATTTTTTTACTGCTAAAACATATTATAAATCAAATTAACATGATATAAAGTGAATATAATGAATCGAACCATTTATACATACAATCTTTAATAGTCAATCATAATGATGCTGGAAGCGATGTTTTCGTGACATTAATTGCTTGCAGACAATGAATAGGATTCTTTATCGATAATTTTATAAAAGTTAATTGTCATGTAGCTGCAAAACTAACTAGTCACGAAAACACGTCAAAAACTTGATAGATCTGAAGCGGTTTAATTAGCTGAAGTTGTAGAGTATTACATCGCATGGAAAGGATTGCTTGAAGGTTGTGAACCAAAATGGTTTACGAGATTCGTTCCAAACGTAATGCCTCCTATTTTTTAACTAAAAACGTTGAAGATCTACAACGACGAGACTGGTACCATTAAAACGAGCGACCTTTTGTGGTCCAGAATTTATTTATTAACATAGTCAACACCATTTTCAATTCACTTTGCCAGTAATTTAATAAAGGAACAATATTGTAGTCATCGTTAGTAATGAAAATTTGGTAAAATGGATTTACTTAAAAGGACAGCTCATCAAGAACTTGTTTATGTTCGACATGAAGACGACCAAATTGTAGTCAGCTGGAAAGCAGACAAACGGAAAAGAGTTCCACATGTGTGTAGTTCTAAGAAAGAAACTTTGTCCATGGAATCTGCGTTTAGGTTAAGGCACAGATAAAGAGTGGGGTAAATTATTGATAGTGGTTTCAGCTACACGAGCGCTTTTCGTGAAAGTTTAGGGAGAGGTACCATCCATTGGTGCTTAGACGAACATTTGCCATGAAAATAATGATAAAGCAGAGACCGGCTCACAACGTCTCTTGTGGGAAAGAGGTTGCAGGGAAGAGAAAGAGCATCCCCACTAGGCATCGAAGTTTATTTTTAACTCTATCAAAGTAGGATAAGGTCTTTCTAGCAGCTCCTGCCTAGGTGTGGTAACAGTACTCTATCCTTGGACGTACCTAGCTCATATAGGTAGAGAATCGCATCAGCAGGATATCTACTGGAGCGATAGAAGTTTCCTATCATTTTCCCGGCGATTTTGGCAACAGACTTGATATAGGTGTTCCATTTCAGATCAGGAGTAAAGGTCAGACCCGGAAGCTTGTCAAAACATGAAGCCTCCCCAAGACGAGAGCCATTCATTTCAATTGATGCCAGACGGGTATCAGAGCGCTGATGATATAAAGATAGAAGCTTGGTTTTAGATGCACTAAAATTAACCAGCCACCTTTTTCCCCATTGTACCGCGTGCTCAAGATCAGAGGAAAAAGAATCAGAAAGAATTTGACCATTTACATTTGATACGTTTATGTAATAATAGTAGGCATTAAATGTTTTTCTGAATTATATATATATATATATATATATATATATATATATATATATATATATATATATATATATATATATATGAGAGTAAATAGTAAATAAAACATGTTAAAAAAACACTTTGAAAAAGAGTTAAAAATATAGTTAATCTGAAAAGAAAACACTTAATTAGTGGATAGTCCTTAATCCGCGGAATTTCAAAAACATACTTTCCTTCTCATCAGAGGGTAGGAATTAGCAAAATGCGGGATCGGATTTTGCATACAAAGTATTTGATGAAACTGCAAGTAAGTCAAAGATCTTACTTGATAACAAAAAGTGAAGCAGAGGGAATATGGGGAAGAAAAAGGTGATTACACGTGAATGGATATTATTATAAGCTCTATCTCCTATTTGGAAAGAAAGAAAGAGAGAGAGCCCATTGAACAATATCAGCCAAATTTAACTATTGGACCAACAACACTAAGAAATATTTTATTTTACTTTTTGGATTTTACGCTGTCTTTATTTGTGATTAATCCTTTTTTTACCAACAAATTCTTTTAATCAATACCATATAATATGAATAATATAATAATATAATAATCAATACCAGGTAATATGAATAATATAATAATATAATAAACAATAGCATATGATATGAATAATATAATAATATAATAATAATACCATATAATATGAATAATATAATAATATAATCATCAATACCATATAATATAATAATATAATAATATAATAATCAATACCATAAAAATATATAGGAGCACAATCCAGAAATTAAACGTTACAATAAAATAATGAGTGTATTTACATCCGGTTAGACACAAGGTCAAATGTGAAGATATTTATACAGAACGAATTCGAACTTGGTGCACTTAAGTTTTCAGTTCGTATTGTTAACCACGTAGCCACCGCCAACCTTTTATTTATTTATTTTTATTTGTTTATTTTTTATTTATTTTGGGGGGGGGTCTCGTTAGATTTGACTATTTGTGTGCGAAAATGCATGACAAACGTACGACAAATACCTCCTGCTCATTCGGTATTCATGTGCCTGTCATTCGAGCAACTGTAGATTTCTACGAGACGCAACCGATTTTAATTTGAGCAGACTGGCATAGTGTTTTTTGTTGTTTTTTCTAAAATCTTTGTAAAAAAATAAACAGGTTTTATAGAGACTGGAGATTTGGGGGAATTAAATAATTTATTGATATATTTACATTTCATTGTAATATTTTTAATAAAGATTTACTCTTAAAAATACATTTACTATAAAGACAAAAAAAGAAACATTAATACTTTTTTCTTTTAACTTGAAGAAGCAATTTTTTTCATTTTTACGTTTGACTCGTATTTTTTTTTTTTTTTAATATTCCCACGAAGTTTAAAAGTTTATTTCTTTACACAGACGTTTTTAGCAAACAAAGCAGCAGGGACCATTTGTAGTGTCATAATTTGAAGTACTTAAATATCACACAAATAGAGAATCAACATTTGTCGTGGCGTAATTTGTCGTGATATAATTTATGGTGCCTAAATATCACACAAGTACAGAATCAACATTGGCTGTGCCTTAATTCGCCATGCCTAAGCAGAATTCATTTGTCGTGTCTTAATTTGTTGTGTATGAACAGTAAAACCTGGTCTCGAACAATTTCTTATATCTTTTGATTATCTACGATTCCCACCCAAACGTCGCTACATAAGATCGTCTCTTTGTTGGGGTCAATTGTGTCCGTAAATTGTCGCAAAACGTATAGAACTTTAAAAACATGAAACGTTTATAGATGTTTCAATTTTTTTTTTTTTTTTTTACAGAAAGATATTTTCACAGTAAGATTGTATAAACATGTCAAAATTTAAAAACATGAAACATTTATAGAGGTTTAAGATTTTTTTTTACACAAAGATAGTTTTTTCACAGTAAGATTGTATCAAAATATAATTTTTGTTCGTCAATGTAGCAAAATATACTTTTAATATAGACGTTTTTGATTTATTTATTTATAAAAATGTATAGAATTTTTTTAATAATATTACTTTTTTGTTGTTGCTTTTTTTTTCACAATGAGTGATTTTCACTGAAACTTTTTTTGGAAAATGTTGCCATTCCATTAATTAACTCTAAAATATTGATCAATCTTTTGTTCCTGATACCGCCACATCTTGATAAACAACTTCCTATCCCTTTATTCTGCTGATAAACTTATTTTCTTTTGTGTTATATTTTTTCTTTTTTTTTCCTAACATTTTCGGAGGAATGTCGATAGTATCACAAATCTTGCAAATTGGTGGAGAAACGATATCACAAGTAGTTGTTATTAATCTTAGTCACGTGTTTCGTGGTGTTCATTTCATGTTAATTATTATATTTCGGCCATTGTGCTCTTCGGTTTCTTTTCAATGGCTTCTATCAAAAAATTTCTAACAAAAATCTCTTTGCAATTTTTCTTCAGTTTTCTAAATATAGCTCAGTTTGCCTAAAAGGACTCGAGTCTAATTCAATTTTATGAAGGGCAATCAAACCGTGATTCATGAACGTCTCTGAATAATTCAGCCTTTGAACAAAAAATACTCGGCACTTCTGCATAACAGTGACATATTAGCAACAGAGACGAGTTATCGACCCCTGTTCTTCGAAAGAGAAATGTAATCTAGCGGCCATTATATGAACCTCAAATATAAACAAGTGTTTACGATAACGCAAAAATATATAACGAAATAAATAACACAAAAATATATGAAAATCGAAAAATTTATTAAGTAAAAAATGTATCAAAATATAATTTTAATGTATTAATATAATTTCTTTTCAATGAGTGATTTAATGTATCAAAATATAATTTTAATGTATCAATATAATTTCTTTTCAATATTTAACGTATCAAAATATAATTTTAATGTATTTAATATAATTTCTTTTCAATGAGTGATTTAATGTATCAAAATATAATTTTAGTTTGTCAATGTAGCAAAACAGAATTTTAAAAACATGAAACGTTTATAGAGGTTTAATAATATTTTTTTTACAGAAAGATTTTTTTTTCACAATAAAATTGTATACACATATATCAAAATATAATTTTTGTTCGTCAATATAGCAAAATATAATTTTAATATAGAAGTTTTTATTTATTTATTTATAAAAATGTACAGAAATTTTTAATAATATTGATTTTTGTTGTTTTTTTATGAGTTATTTTCATTGAAACTTTTTTGAATTACAGTTTTTTTTCACAGTTACAAGTTCCTTTATTTGTTCAAAAAAACCCTTTCAAATTATTGTCTTTGCACGAACTTTTAGAAAGGTACGAGTTATCGACCCCTGTTCAGGTGACACACGCCCTCTAGCGGTTGTTCTTGAAACTAAAGTACACAAATAATATCACTGTCATGCAGAAATGTCAAATATTCAAACCAGTAATGCATTGTTTTCTAACAAAATTTTGATTCTCAAAGGTTACTATTTCTGCGCAGATTCTCAAAGGTTACTATTTCTGCGCAGAATTGCCATTTCTGTGTATTTTTTTTTTTTTTTTTATCTAGATCTGGGTTTTGTAAATCAAAATGTTTATGTTTTTAATCTGAGTCTTTTAGTTAAGAATTGTGACAAAACCACGTAGAGTCACACTAACCAAAAAACGCCGAAACCAACTTTCTTTCACTTTCTATTCTGTTGTGTCGTCATCTCTCACCGGCGGGATAGGACGCACAGAAATACAAAAAATAAAATAAATCAAAACTCCAAAAGAAACGCAAACTCCGACTCATTCTAAAAATATCAATTGTATTCCGAGTGTTTATGTGCGTGACACGATCGCCTCTCTTCATTCTATTGGGGTCGTGTTCCTCTGTTGACCCCCTCTTAATACCATTCAAACCACGGCCTGCCTTCAACTATGTCGAACTCGCTACTATCCTCTGCTTAAAAACTGTCCCCAACTATCGTAAACCTAAGACTGTCCGTTAATCGTCCTCAACTGTCGTAAACTGTCATAAACCGAATTCTAAAATATATGCTCGGCGGATGGCGGCGATCAGGCTGGCTTTGGTGTTGTGGGAGGTCATGTTGGTGATGTTTTCGACGTATGACCAAACGATGTAGTTCAGCGGGTTCATGTCGGGGAAGGTGGGGTAGTGAGAGAAGCGTACAAAGTCGTAGCACTCCTTCTGAAGTCAAGCCTAATTTTCTTTGAACATGAGCGTCGGTGCTGAGTCTTACCGCCACCCCAAGAATCTGCCAGCGGCTACCTGATTGCACCAGGGGATCACCACACTCTTCAGCACATCTAGGTAAACTTTAGTGTTGACTTTCAAGCCGACTTTGAAGATGTGAGGTGGCATGATGTGGCCCTCACTTGAAACCACATCAAAGACCATAACCGTGGCCGGAAACTTTATTGAGCTGGTCCCTCAAGCTCTGAACCGTCCAGATTTGCATTTTGAAGGTTCTGGCAATGACCTTATTGTCATAACTTGGATCGGTAGAAAGCATGAGTTGTACAGCGGCGCATCTCCGAGCTTGCTGGTTGAACATTGTATAACTTTCAAACATGATATAAAGCTCCTATCACTCTTGGGATTTGTGCACAACTAGCCAAATAGTAGATGGTTTGCAAAACATAAAAAAGCTGACTTTTATTAAACGGAAATGGAACCATGTTGTCTTTTCTAGGGCGACAATTTTATTGTTCCATCCTATATAATACTAATCAACGTGCAGTTTATATATTTATATGTGAAAAAATTACTCCTAAGTAAATTAACCGATCATTATGAATTTTAGAACACGGCTACTTGATACAATCGGTGCAAATGTGGGTTGTATTATTTGAATTTAGTTTTATGGAAGGCGGTAAAATAAACATTGAAACTCTTCGTGGAACGTCAGATGTCTCTGTTTTTTTATGAAAATGTTAACAAAAGTTATTGCACATAAACTCCCCAAATTTAAACTTCTTCGGAATATTCGATCGGGGATTAAGGTTGGGATATTTTAATACATTCGGTGGGGAGAGTGCGATAATATGAACAAACCTTCCATTTGAAAGTTCAATTGTATCAGATTTGCATCGGATTTGATCAATAGTGACGAGTTGAGAAAGATCTCCTTCGTTTCTTTCTTTCCTTTTGTTATTTTTTACTGATTGATGCGCTTTCTTCGAAGGGAGTCACCACTTATGAAGGCCAGAAATCACTCGAGGATAAGGGTTAATGAGTGTATGGTGGTCACCGCGACAAAAGTATAGTAATCGTTAGTGACTGAAATTGAGTATAATTTGATTATTTAAAGGGCCAGTTCAACAAGAACTTGTTTACATTAAACTTGAAGACGAGCATGCTGTAATCAGCTGGTCAGCAGGCTAGCGGAACAGAGTTCCACAGGTAGACAGCTGTAGGACAGAAGCTTTATGCTCAAATAGGGAGAGGGGGAAATTATTGATAGTGGTTGTATGTAGACGGGAGTTTTTTGTGAATGTTTAGCGAGGAAGCATAGATTGAAGCTCAGACGAGCACTTACCACGAAAATAACGATAGAGCAGAGAAAAATACGCAATGTCACCTATATGTGAAAGAGGCTGCAGTGAGGAGAAAGGGGTGTCCTTTACTTGGTTAATGAAGCCGGTTGTGAACTCTGTCAAGGCAGGGTAGAGTAATTCGAACAGCTTCTACCTAAATGTGGTAACGGTACTCCATTTTAGGACGTATCTGTTTTTATATTTTGCTTTTCTTTTCTTTTCTTTTCACAACTTTCGGTGCTAATGAATTAGAGTGGTATCAATTTGAAAGATGAATTTGGAACATTTAATTGAAAAATGCGTTGAAAGCCAACGTTTTATCTTCGTATGCATTAACTAGAACTAAATCTTAAGAATAAAATTTCAATATATTTAAAATCACTGAGATTGGAAAAAATTGTAATCTTAAAAATATCATTAATAATTCATGTGCGCGACGAAAACAAAGATGAACGCTGGATTTGAGACTATTTTTCGATTGTGTAGGATTTTTGCGTCACAAATTCGTCTGAAAAACTGATACCAGTCTAATGCACTAGCACCCAACTTTCCAGTTTGAGACATTTTCTTTCTTATTTCTTCTTCCTGCTTGGCAAAATGGGCCGTTTTTTATGTTAATATGAATACTAGGAGAATATTAGCGAAGCAAAATATTGTGGCATCATATTTGATAGCGGGTATACATTCAATTAAATATTTTTCTATAAATTATAAACCATCTAAAATTATCAATAATAATTATAATATATATAATAATATATAATAATTATATAATATTAAATACAATTATTATTGTATGGAATATATGTAATTAATAAAAAGAAAACATAATAAAAAAATAATTAATGGTGTTGTTGTTGATTGTTAACAGTTATCAGCGCCTTTTTTTTATTTTAGAATGGTGCTGTGTTTTTGGAAAGTCGCCAAACCCAGGTAGATGCTGTGTTTCAATGTCGTCTTATGATCACTGGAGAAAGTCAATTTATGCCCTAACTAAATGAATTGGGTGAACTGTTTGATGGGTTTATTGTGAATAGTCATGTCTTAATGTAATTGCGAAAACTGCCCATTAATCAATAACTGTTTAACGGTTAATGTTAAATAATAATATTAATAATGAAGAGAAAGCAATTGTGGGGCTAATTGCATGGGTAAATATAATTATTATATGATGACAATAACGGGTGAAAAAAAGGGGTTCAACGTCGTCCAAATAATTAAGGGAGCAACAAAAAGATGAACTTTTGTAGACAATTTCTTTATCTTAAAAGTATCTCCTTGCAAAATAAAGAGTCATCATGAGTCACATCTTCTGCTTCGTGCGAATTGCGAATCCACGTGATTTATTTTTCGCCATTTTTTTTCTGGTCTCTTAAGAGATATCCAATCAAAATTATTTTATCTCCTCCTTCTACTTCTCCTTGGCCTTTCTCTTCCTCTTTTGCCTTCTAACATACCCTCAAAGCATAACTTTGACTGACCAGTGGTTAATCTTTTAACATGGCCAAAAAGTTTAAGGGTTTTGCTTTGATTTTATCAAATAGAGGGGGGTAGTTTGGCGAAGTGTGGATATTTTTTTCGATCAGGCGATGTCCCGTAACGAAATCAGTTACCATATTTTGAAACACCTCAATTCGATTGGCTAGTTGTTTAGCCCATGTGGTACAATCAAGACCCTATGAACTACTGAGAGAACATGGATTAAATAAATTTTTACTTTAACAGTTATGGGCGCCCTTTTTGATTTTAGAATGGTGCTGTGTTTTTGGAAAACCACCAAACCCAGGCTGATTTAGTGTTTTTTCAATATCGTTTCGTGATCACTGGAGAAAGTCAATTTATGTCCTAAATAAATAAATTAGGTGACATGTTTGATGGTTTTATTGTGAATGTTTAGGTTAAACTGTGATTTATCTGCATACAAAAATTTTGTTTTCTCTAAGATTATTTTTAAGCCTATCTTCTTTTGCATTCTTTGCTAATACGTTAACAACCCCCTTAAATTTATGTGTGCATTCATTAATAAGGGTGATGTCATCAGTGTAGGAGAGGTTGGAGAGGATTTGTCCACTTATAGAAACCCCGCTTTGACAAGTCCTCTTTTGTCTTAAGCATAACAGCATCCAGTACAACACAGAACAGGATTGCTGAAAGCATGTCTACTTGCTTGATGCGGTACTTCTGTCAAAACATTAGCCAGGAACAGTCGAGAGATCGAAAGCAGCTTTTAGTTTCAGAAATAAGAATATTCACCCACTAGATATTACTAGTAAACAATAACCCACTGAAGATTTACCTTCAATCTGTTGCTAAGATTGTTGAAAAGCGGTTGGATCATTCCACCACTCCAGAAAGTAGTTGATTACTATGCAGTCCTCTATTTATATGAGTCAGATACACATTAAGATGAAATACTTCTGCCATATCTGAGGAGTTTTTTTTGTTTTTTTTTACACAGTGATCACCACTTATCAAGGCCCGGAAGCCACTCAGGGATAAGGGTTATTGCAAGTACATTACCTTAGTGTGGAGCTTTGATGAAGTGTTTACTTAAGGGGGCGATTCATTAGGAATTTGTTAACATTGGACTTGAAGACATCCAAGTTGTAGTTCGAAGGGAAGCAGGCAGACGGAACAGAGTTCCACAGGCGTGCAGTTCTAAGAAAGAAGCTTTGTTCATGGAATCCGCGTTTTGATTTAGGCACAGATATAGAGTGGGGGAAATTTTTCACAGTGGATTCAGCTAGACGGGTGTTTTTCGTGAAAGATTGGCGAGGGGGGGACCAGAGATTGGAGTTCAGACGAGCATCTGCCATGGAAATAACGATAAAACAAGGATAGGCTCGCAACGTCTCTTCTGTGGGAGAGAGGCTGCAGGGAAGAGAAAAGGGCATCCCCCACTAAGCCACGAAGTCTATTTTGTACTCTGTCAAGGCAGGATAGGCTGTTTTTAGCAGCTCCTTCCCAGATATGGCAACAGTATTCCATCCTTGGACGTACTTGGCTTTTATATAGATAGAGAATTGCATCAGTAGTGAGATATCTTCTGGAGCGGTAGAAGGATCCCACCATCTTTCCAGCGACCTTGGCAACAGATTTGATGTACGTGCTCCATTTCAGATCAGGAGTACTTTTTCTTGCCACAAGAGTGTACAAAATCGACTTTCCAATCAGGTGATAGGGGGGGGGTAATTGAATTTGCAATTGCTTAAATTAAAAAAAAAAGATAATGAATGAAAATTAGATAAGAAAACTGGTGAAAAGACTAAGTGATTAATTAGTCTCCAGTCACATTGGCGCCCACTTCAATTTCGGATCGTTTTTTTTTTGTTTTGTTTTTTTTTTACCGAACTATTTCAGCAGACAATTCTCTGAACGTCACTAGAATCCAGACTGTAAATGAGAAGATGAGCTCAACACGTTACACTTTCAAAAATATTTTTTCTGATGAATTTATAAATAACTTAATAGACTTTTAAATGCATGGAATATTTTCTTTATTCATACAATTTGAATTGATATTCGTAAATTCACTGATACGAAGATGTGATTAAGTCCCTTCTATTTAAAATTTCGCGCCACCGTGAAAATTACACATCGTCCCAGACTGAAAACAAACGTCAATAACAACGGAAGTATCTTTTCCTCTCTCCACAAAGGGCTGACTTCGCGGGGTTAATACCACCAGAAAAATGAAGAGAAAAAAAACAACAAAAACAAAAAAAAATAGCAGTCTTCTTTGAAACAGTGCCTTACACTGAAAGTCTAGAAAAAAAAAGAAAAAAAATTGATTTTAATCATTTAATAAAACATTTTAACATTATTTGATTTTCTAATGTTATCAACTTAACCTTACGACATAATGTTTGCAAAGATGTGACCAAATTCCTTTTATGATACTCTTTTCTTTTTAATATCTTGTTTTTGCCCGATAACCGATTTAAGCCAATATATATATATATATATATATATATATATATATATATATATATATATATATATACATATATGTATATATATATATACATATATATATATGTATATATATATATATATATATATATATATATATATATATATATATATATATATATATATTACAATAAGTTTACCAAGGTAATCAAAATGGTAAACTTAAAATATATTATAAATATTAAAGAGTTAATATTTACAAGTAAAGTAATCTCAACCAGATGTAAAAGCTCAATAAAACCGAAAAGGAAATAGAGTTTATAATATGAACAAATGATTAATAAAAAGAGTTAAAAACATATTTAAACTTTCTAAATTTTTTCGAAGGAATTCTGCCTTTTGGATCATTTTGGACCATTTGGAACTTACCTGTTGGATTGGAAATTTTTAATTCGACCGTGTTTGGATTTTACCATTCTTGGATTTTTTACCCTTCACTTGACTATCCATTCATGTGAAATCTTTTTATCATTTTTTCTTTTACCTCCTATTCCCCTTACCTCACCCTTTTTTAACCAAATAAGATCTGTGACTTACTTGTGGTTTCATTAAATACTTTTACATGCAAAATCCGATTCCGCACTTTTCTAATTCCTGCCCTCTGATGAGAAGGAGAGTATTTCTTCGAAACTCCGCGGATTAAGGACTAGCCACTTATCTTGTGCTTCCTTTTTAAAATTAAATATGTTTTTAACTCTTTTTCAAAATGTTTTTTAACATGTTTTATTAATCATTTGTTCATATATATATATATATATATATATATATATATATATATATATATATATATATATATATATCAGAATAGGGAAATACAATAAATCTACTGGTGTGCCAATCCAGTGATTACCGGTCTTACAAAATATTATTGGATGTAATATTTTATATAAGACTAAAATTGCTCAATATACTAAATAGAGCAAATAAATCATAATTTAGAAATTTTATTGTATGCAAAACAAAGGATACAATATAGTAAAATATAGTAAAATATTTTACTATTTTAATATATTTTACTATAATACTTTTTCTTGCATACAATAAAATTTCTATATTTGAAATTTAACTTTTTCAAATTACAAATTTAAAATTCCTAAATTATGATATGTATGTGTGAGTTCTTACTTGAGTAATACCACATAGTGAATTCTATAGAAGAAATGTTAAACAAAAGTTTGATGTTATACAAAACTGTCTACATAGAAATAAATTCCTATTATCACGCCTAGGACCTGATTAAAATAACATGTATATAAAAATAATAATTAAAGAATATGTTGCGAGTGAAATGTAAGTGTTGTAAGCGAATTTTAAATTTAATACGAGGAATTTAGGATGGTGCAATAGATAAATTAATAGGTCGTTAACTTAACATAAAGAAAATAAACTAAATATAACCTACATAAGGGAAATAGAATTAAATTAAAATTTAATGAGTGTTATAGGCAATAAACTAACACCTGGGAGACTTCAATAGAACAAAAAAGAAATCAAATATTAATTAATTTAAAAATATTGAGATGAATTGATTATCATGGATTAAAATAGACTAAATCAGAAAATAAGTTTAAAATAAACTAAGAAAGAAATTTTACTTAGATTACTATTAAAAAAATAATGTGAGAACTACAAGTTTCAAACTTAGCATTGGGTATTAATAAAGACAAAAATCAATATAGTGAATTAAAAATATAAAGGAATTTCAATAAAATCATTAATCGATAAATGTGGACAAAATCGAGTTATGTCCCTTACACTGTCTGAATATACTGAATGATACGGGAATAGTAAAAAATGTTAAAATAAAAATAGCATGTTTATATTAAGATAAGGTTGCAAATGATGGATTTAACATTTAAATTTATTACATAACCAGTATGAGGTGAAAATAAATATTTACTAAAATTATTTAAATAAACCTTTTAATTTATAGTTTTTATTAAGAAATAACAAATAAAAAAGGAAAACAGGTATCTAACAACATGCAAATAAATATTTATACGGTACTAAGGCAAATTGAGAAATGAATAGTTGGACATATAAATAGAGACTAAAATTTGGAAGGTGTAGTTTAGGAGTTGGAAGTAAATCAATAAATCAGCGGCCACCTGATTGCACAAGGCGATCACCTCACTCTTCAGCACATCCAGATGTGCTTTAATGTTGATTTTCAAGCCGACTTCGAAGATGTAAGTTGGTATAATGTGGCCCTCACTTGAAACTACGCCAAACGACCAGAACCGTGGCCGAAAACTTTGTTTTCATCACCCTAGGCATGTCCTTGTTATTCGTGGCAATCCAGCGATTCATTTTGAGGATGCTTACAATGGTCCGGTGGTCATAATTTGTATCCGTAGAGAGCATGAGTTGTACAGCGGCCCACCACTGATCTTGCTCGTTGAACATTATGTCACTTTCAGACATGACAGAAGACTCCTATCGCTCTTGGGATTTGTACACAACTGGCCAACTAGTAGATGGTCTGCAATAAAAAAAAACGGTTTTAATCCAACGGAAATGGAATCACGTCGTCTTATCTAGGGCGACAATTTTATTATTCCATCCTGTTTATAAAGAAAATTCATCAAAAGCAACGATAAAAATAACAGTACGTAGGACAATTATTAGTAAAACCTGAAGTGTAATAGAAATAGCCAGATAGTATTGAGAACGTTAATAATTAAAAGAAAAATTTCCATTGTAGAACTCGTGCACTTTATCCACCGCAAAACAACTGTCTAACAAAAGGCATAGTTTACTATGCCTTACCACAAAACATATTAAATATGAATTTTTCTAGAATTGAAAACCAGGTATAACAACCATATAATCACATTCAATATTTTAAAAAAAAACGCCTACTCAAAACAGCACTATCGAACAATTACTAGGAACTCAACGAAAGCGGCTGATCGTCAAGTGCAAATAGTACAGTAGGACAGTACATTTAGATATTTAGACGAGTCATATAGATTGTGTTTAAAAGAGAAACTTGAAATATTCAGTTTTAAAAATTAAACTGCAGAAATGAAATAACTATAAACTATAGACATACAATAAACTTTACTTTAAAATAACCATATACAAAACAAAACCATATATCTAACAGAGGAATAAACTAGATAGTATAGAGAAAGGTCGAAGGATAAAAGAAGGTGGCTAAAGTCTGGGGGTACACCTCTTGTACTAAATATATCTAACTGTCAACTATGAAAGATCACTGAAAATGGCATTCATAGGTACTTAATTTCATTCTATTTACGTGTTAGTTGCTGAAAGCCTAGAGAAAACATGTTAGACTACTAAGACAAAGGTGGATTTGAATCTCCCGAACGTACACCGATAATTAAACAACATAAAACACTTATAACTTTAGGCAAGAAATTGTTGATATTTATTTAAAAATATTGTATATATATTTCTTTCTTTTTTTAACCTTTAAAGCTGTACGAAAAACATTTAGTCTCAAGTCCTTTGTTAGTCCTTACCAGTCACTGTATGAGTTTACAGCCAAGAATTTACGTTAGTTAATTATTATTTAAGGAATCATCAGTTGTTTACCATGTAAAAATGTTTCAGGTGTATAAACAAAACATCTCATTCCATGGCTTCCCAGTTGTGTTCATCAAGCACAACCTCCCTTAGAAGTAAGATTGAAAAACTATATATATATATATATATATATATATATATATATATATATATATATATATATATATATATATAGTTTTTATTTTATATATATATATATATATATATATATATATATATATATATATATATATATATATATATGTCTGTGTGTCTGTGTACATTTTCCTACGCAATAATTCTGTCAATTTTCAAAAACGAAATTTGATATACAGATTTGGGAAAATCAATGTGATTGGTTTTCGGCCAGAAATTTGGCTGTTAAGGAGTCAAAGTTCAACGATTTGACCTTTGAGGTTCCTTGGATATGAATCTAACTTAATAACTTGATTTGAGCCTAAAGCAATAAATGTTAAGGTGTCATAATAGGGGTCAAAGTTTTAAAAAATTTGATCTCTGCAGTCTCTACCAAAAAACTCAGACAATTTCTGGTCTAAACATTTGAAATTTTACATAAAGAGTATTCAGAGATAGGGCAAGCTTTTTAATCGGTTTGTGTCGAAAATGTGAGCTACCAATATATAAATGTATGTATGTATGTATGTATGTTTGCATGTCTGCCTAAAACTTTCGACAGAGGCGACGGATTTTCACAAGATCATATCGTTTTGAAGCTCGACCATTCAGACAACAAATATCGAAGAATTGGCTAAAAACATTTATTTTTTTGCCCTCAACTGGTCACTTTTCAACAGAGAGGGGTCGCTTTTTTCGCCGATATTTTCGAAAGCTATCCCCTCTTTTCGATTGTCTAGCCTTAATTTAAACCTACGTCACTTCCGGTTTGGCAGTGGTCGTAACAGCAAAGACGTCATGTTTTCCCCCGTTCTTTTCCCCCTTTGCGGTACGGGTTCGAGCCTGCCTTCCTACTACCACTTTTTTTTTTTGCTCAACACACACCTCCAAACACCCGGGCAACACTGGGCTGAAATGCTAGTCTATATATCTATAAAAGTGAACGATTCTGTGTATCTGTATGGCTGTATGTCTGTGTGTGTACATTTCCATACGCAATAACTCTGTCAATTTTAAGTCTACAGACTTGAAATTTGATATACAGGGTACTGAGATTTGGTAAAATCTTAGTAATCCGTTTTCGGCCAGAAATTTGGATGTTAAAGGATCAAAGTTCAACGATTTGACTTTTGAGAACTCTACCAAACTCCTCCGATAATTTGGGGTCTAAACACTTGAAATTTTAGATATAGGTTCCTTGGACATGAATCTAACTTAATAACTTGATTCCAGCTCAAAACAATAAATGTTAAGGGGTCTTAATAGGGGTCTCTACCAAATTACTCAGACAATTTCTGGTCTAAACATTTGAAATTTTACACAAAGATATTTAGAGATAGGGCAAGCTTTTTAATCGGCTTGGATCGAAAAATTTTCTTTACTAATATATAAATGTATGTATGTATGTATGTATGTCTGCTTAAAACTTTCGACGGAGGCGACGGATTTTTATAAGATTAGTATCGTTTTGAAGCTCGACCTTTCAGACGACAATATCGAAAAATTGGCTAAAAACATTAATATCTTCACCTTCAACTGGGCACTTTTCTACAGGGGGTCACTTTTTTTTTGTTACACAAACAAATGAATTCACCCATGGTATTGGTTCTGTCACAGGAGATATGATTCATTGGCTACTAAGGAATCCGATTCCATTTTTAACTTCTCTTTGAGAGCTATCGGTACTTCTGGATCCACATGAATGGTATATTCACCAGGTAGACAACCAATAGAATCAAAAACATTAAAAAATTCTTGAATGATTTTTTTCTTTCGTTTAAATTTCCTTTACAACTTGATCTTAACATTGGAACTGGTTTTGTATTTTGCAGGCATTCTTTTGTACCCGATGTTTTCTTGTAGCTGTAGCGACTGATTTTACTGCTAAGTTTGGAGTCATTAACTCTGACTCCCGTGATGTTTATAGTACTATCAATATTGGCCCTTTTGAATTTACAACACGGAATGTTGGACCAACAAATCTGTAGCAGAATCTTACCTCTAGCCTACAGGTTCCTTCTGGACAAATTGTTGTTCTGCCGAAAATAATTAACCGTATTGCTATCGCTCTGAGTGGTCCTTCATGTAGTTTTTTATATACTTCCTTGAGCAAAAAGGTTGCTCACAGCACCTGTATCGATCTTCGCATTGACGTCTATCTGCATTTGTCTGTTGTTAATTTATAACTTGGCATATGCTTCTGTAATAGGTGATGGCAACTGCTAAACAGTGTGGAAAATATATCTTTACTCAAACTATTAGCATTAATATCGTTTTGTGATGTTATGTGAATATTCCTGTTTTTATGCCATAGTGAATGTTTCCCTCTTTTACTTGCTTGTTTTTTATATCTTCCATCTTGGAATGGCAAATAAAATGTCCGGTTTTTTGTTGCATATTATGCATGATTTTCCGTTTTCTAGGCAATCACCTCGGGATGTCTTTTGCCACAATATCCACACTGTGTTGGCTTTTTTATTATTCTTAGCCTGAATTGCATGCATACTTCTTTCTTCTAATGGAATGTATATAGCTTTAAGTTGTTTGAAAGTCAACTCCTCTGTCTCTTTTGCTCAGATTATTACCTTCTTTAAACAAGAATTTCTGCGTTGACTTTTGATAAATGCCGATTATGAAGAAATCGACTATAAAGATGTCTTCCACCATTTGGTCATATTCACACTGTTTGACTATTTGGCGTTTCAAGAATGTGTCGATTCATCTGAATTTTATTTACAGTACAGCAATCCGTGTCTTGTGACACGAAAATTAGATCTTGTCTGTCTAAAGTATTTAATTTAGGGTTCGATGGTCCTTTCTACTTCATGCCGAAAAACAAATGTGTCACTTGTTTTTATCCTTCGACACGGACCCATAATAAAAGACATCTAAGTTTGACTTCGTCGTCAACGGTTACATAGTTGTTCTGGGCAATGCCAAGTTAATGTGACGATTACCATTATGATCGTTATTGGTATTTGTAAATAGAAACAGAAAGAATATTATCAAAACGAAATAAATATGTAAAGATAAATTTATTTATGTTAAAATGATTTCCAAAAATGTGAACTTGGTGAACAGAATGTTAACTAACACAAACTAAATACGTGACGAAGGTGGATCATCCGATTTGTGTCTTTGGTCACGTGGAGTTAATGACGTAACGAAATAGTTTGAAAAAAATACATGTAATCAGTTAGTTAGGAGTAAGTCAGAAAGTTTCGAGTTGGGGGAGAATGGACGAATGAGTCCACGGAAATATTCCAGTGGAGACACCAGAAAAATGTAGAGATGAAACGTGCCGACTCCGAGAAAAGTGATCACCCATAGAAACGAATAAAAGCCATATAAAAGCATAACTCGTTGTTATGGGTTTTTCTTGGAGGAAAGTGTCTTCCATTAAGTGTCAGTGTTTATGTTAAAAATATTTCGATAACTAAGAAAGAGATGTTTGAATAACAGAATAATGTTATTGAAGCAAAAAAAATTATTTAAAGATAAAATTATTTGCATTAAAATATTTGTCAAAAATGTTAACTTGGTCAAAATGTAAACTAACATAAACAAAATACGTGACGAAGAAGGATCATCCGATTTGTGTCTTTGGTCACGTGAGGTTAATGGCGTAACGAGATAATTTGAAAAAATACGTGTAATCATTTCGTTAGGAGTTAAGAGAGTTTCGAACTAACGAGTTGTGGAAGAACGGACGAAAAAGTCCACGGAAACATTCCAGTGGACACACTAGAAAAATGTAGAGACACAACGTGCCGGCTTCGATAAAAGAGATCGTCCATAAAAACGAATAAAGACATATAAAAACATAGCTTGTTGTTATGGGTTTCCTTTGGATGGGAAGTGTTCTTGGTTACATGACTTCGCGACAAAAACAACCGCCGGGAAAAAGAACTATACAAAAAAGAATGTTTGTGTAATTGAATAAGTATATCCACCCGCTTTCCTAAGTCTGAACATCACACGTTATTTAGATGAGCACTTTATATACACAGAAGTATATAACATATACGTTAAGATCATCTATACAATAAGTACAAGACAAGAGGAACATTAGAACAACTAGATGATACAAAAACCAACACACATACAAGACACAGTATAAACAGACTGCAACGTTATTTAGATGCACTATTTATAAACACACAAGTATATAATAGATACGTTTTAGATCATTTATACAATACATAGAAGAGACGTTGCGAGCCTATCCTTGTTTTATCGTTATTTCCATAAAAGGTGCTCGTCTGAACTCCAATCTCTGGTCCCACTCGCCAATCTTTCACGAAAAACACCTGTCTAGCTGAATCCACTGTGAAAAATTTCCCCCACTCTATATGTGTGCCTAAATCAAAACGAATAAAGACATATAAAAACATATATATATATATATATATATTAATATATATATATGTATGTATATATATGTATGTATGTATATATATGTATGTATGTATGTATGTATGTATATATATATATATTAACATACGATATATAGCATATTTGTATCTTTAAATACATCATTTTCCTTAAGGCCCTGTCGGTGGGGCATTAGAATACGCCGACTGCCCCCCTGCAGAGGGTAAAAGTCCCTCAATGGGGGTCCTGGATATGACCTTAAACTATATCCAGTGGTAAGGCCCCAGCTTTTGGGCTTTGGGGAGTGTGGAGCCACTCTTTAATTAGCATTGCTCCCAGGTCCACTCTGACCCAGAGTGTTAATACCTGTTAGAGTCCCAACTATGGGTTAAATAGAAACCGACGTGAAAACAACAAATATATTCTATTAAAAAAAAATTTCATCAAAATCTTTGGATTCGGCATTAAATAACCCGAAAAGGGTTGATATGCCGTAAAACAAAAAAAAACAACCAACCAACCATCATTTTCCTTAATATTTTGGGTAATAGTCTTATATGTAGAATAATTGATAAATATATTGTACTACGTAATAATTGATAAATATATTGTACTACGTAATAATTGATAAATATATTGTACTACGTAATAATTGATAAATATATTGTACTACGTAATAATTGATAAATATATTGTACTACGTAATAATTGATAAATATATTGTACTACGTAATAATTGATAAATATATTTACTACGTAATAATTGATAAATATATCGTACTACGTAATAATTGATAAATATATTGTACTACGTAATAATTGATAAATATATCGTACTACGTAATAATTGATAAATATATTGTACTACGTAATAATTGATAAATATATTGTACTACGTAATAATTGATAAATATATTGTACTACGTAATAATTGATAAATATATTGTACTACGTAATAATTGATAAATATATCGTACTACGTAATAATTGATAAATATATTGTACTATGTAATAATTGATAAATATATTGTACTACGTAATAATTGATAAATATATTGTACTACGTAATAATTGATAAATATATTGTACTACGTAATAATTGATAAATATATTGTACGACGTAATAATTGATAAATATATTGTACTACGTAATAATTGATAAATTGTTATATTCCTAAATACTTAGGAAATAAAGACAAACGTGAGTTACACCGAGTGGTATGTGTAATGGGGTTTATTTATAATACAGAAACGTAAGGCTGCTCGCCTAAGGTAAATAGAAGTACATAGTAACAAGTATGGGGAAGAAAGTCTGATAATCAACACGTAAGACTATCCGTCTTACTGCGACTGCTTGTCTGCCGCTGTCTGCCGCTGTCTGCCAAACAGTCCAATATATATATACAGTTTGTAACCGGTGTATAGCCAGTTATGTTCCTTCACAACACCTCCCCCTGAAGCTGAAATCTTCCTGATTTTAGCTTAAATACCTCTTCCTTTTAGGGTCAGGGCTTAATCTCCTGGTAACTTTTCTCTTTCTTGCGCTTTTCCTTCTGGTCCGCGTTACCCGGGGTAAAGGTTTCTGTCCAGCCCGTATGGTCGGTTCAGGCGAAATATTCATTGTTTGCGGTACACACGCTGGTTTTGGTATATCAAAAATATCGCACAATGTTTCCATTGGTGTCTCTTCCACATTTGGAGACAGTCTGGGACGTATTTGATTTCTGTGTCTTTTGCAGACAAAACTTAATCCTTGGATGGTATAGACCATGCTCCCAATCCTTTTTTTGATAATACCTTCAACCCACTGATTTCGTCCATTTTGAAAATTTTTGAAATATACATTTTCACCTGGGGAGAAGCACTTGGTATTAAGGTTTTCTTTTTTGAAAACTTTCTTTTTCTCTGGTAGCAGCCTATCGAAGACAGATCTTATCTTTCTTGCAAACATTAGCTCAGCCGGGGAAGAATTGACATTATTATTATTAGGATTTGGTGTCACCCTGTAAATTGCTAAAAATGTTTGAATACATTGTTCGTCTGTGTCCGTAGTAAGATTTTTCTTAAGTGCCCTTTTAAACGTATCTACAAATTTTTCGGCCAACCCATTCGATCGTGGATGGTACACAGGTGTTGTCATATGTAGAATATTTAGTGAGTCACAGAATTCTTTGAATTCATGAGCAGTAAATGCTGTTCCATTATCGCTCACTAAGGTTTTTGGCACTCCAAAACGGCTAAAAATTTCATTAAGCGCACTCACAGTGTTTTTTGCTGTTGGATGTCTAAACTTAAATATTTCTGGCCATTTTGAAAAAGAATCTACAATAATCAAGTAAAAATAACCATTTATAGGTCCCGCATAATCAATATGCAGACGTGACCAGGGTAGGTCCGTCTTTGGCCATGGCGTCGTTTTTACTGGAGGATCTCGAGCTGCTAATTGACATCCTCTGCATGTCTTGACACATTTTTCAACTTCCTTGTCCATACCAGGCCAGTACACATATCCTCTCATAAGGGATTTCATTCTCGAAATGCCCGGATGACCTGTATGAAATTCCTTCAGAATTTTCCTCCGTAACGTTAGTGGAATTACGATCCTCTCACCATACATGAGCACATCTTCACAGATGGAAAAAGGCGTTGTTTGATCTACCTTTTTATTTTTTTTTATCCATCCCAATTGATTTTTCATTTTCTTAATGAAAATGTCATTTACTGCCTCTTTTTTTATTTTTTCGAAAGTTACCGGAAGTTCACGTATCATATTACACATTGAACTTGTACATTCACTTTCGTCTTTAAGCGCAGCAATTACCGTTTCTTCGAAACTTTCGCTTCTTTTAGGGATCAACCGTGATAATGCATCTGCGTGTCCTAACTTTTTTGAGGATACATGTTCCATCTTAAACTGATAGTTTAAGAGGGTTACAGCCCATCGCTGTAATCGATTCGCAGTATGTGTGGGAATGCCTTTCTTTGATCCAAATATGGTAAGTAGGGGTTTATGGTCGGTTTGCAAAATAAAAGATCGTCCATGGAGAAATCGATTGTACTTTGTAATTCCAAATATTATCGACAGCGCCTCTTTTTCAATTTGGCTGTAATTTTTCTCCGCTGCAACCAACGTTCTTGAAGCATGGGCGATAGCTTTTGTCCTACCATCCTCATACTTGTGAAGTAATACAGCGCCAACACCGTAATCACTGGCGTCCGTTGCTAGTATTAGTTCCTTTTCTGGATTGAAATGTGCCAATGCTAAGTCTGACAGTAGACATCTTTTGATATTTTGGAAAGCAGATTCACATTCCTTATTCCAGTTCCATTTAACACCCTTTTTCAGTAACTCGTTAAGAGGAGCTCTTAAATTATGTATGTTAGGGATGTAAATTGCATAGTATTGAACTAATCCCAAAAACGATTTTAATTTTGTCACTGAATCTGGAGCAGGCATCTTTTCAATTGCTTCAGTCCTTTGTGGATCCGGTCTTCGACCCTCTTTGTCGATTATTTGACCTAGATATTTAATTTTTTTCATAAAAAAATCGCATTTTTCTGGGCTCAATTTAAAACCAAATTCCTGTATTCTTTTGAATACTTCTTTTACATGCTTCTTATGATCTTGCAAATTTTCACTTTTAATTAGGATATCGTCAAGGTAGGCCATTGAAAATTCCAACCCTGCCAGCATCGTGTCCATAATTTGCTGGAAAATAGCAGGAGCAACCTTTAATCCAAAAGGAAGCCTCTTTAGCTTAAAAATGCCCTTATGAGTATTTATGCCTAAGTATTTGGAGCATTCATCGCTGATCTTAATTTGCAAGTAAGCATCTGAGAGGTCTATCTTAGAAAAAAATTTTCCTCCGTTAAGCTTAGAGAACAGATCTTCTGCGGACGGAAGGGGATAATTATGGTCCAATAGACAGTCATTTAAACCCGTTGAAAAATCTCCACAGACCCTTATTCTGTTATTTTTTTTCTTTACATACACGGTTGGACTTGCCCAATCTGTGTGGTTAACTTTTTCAATGACTTCCAGCTGTTGAAGTCTATCCAACTCTTTTTCGATTGCGTCCATCGCTGAAAAAGGCACATTCCTTTTAGGTTTGAATACTGGAGTGGCATTTTTCTTTAATTCAAATTTTGCCTCTGTCTTAATACAGAGTCCTAGTCCTTCGGCAAAAACATTGGGAAATTCAGTTTTCAAATCCTTCAGGAAGTCTTCCCTTTGGTTTGCTTTTTCTGCAGTTAAAACGTTACAAAACGAATTTATGGGTTTCTCCCATAAATTAAACAGGACAATCCAATCTACCCCAAACAGGCATGTATTCTTTCCTGGTACGACGTACACTTTGGATTTATGAGTCTGGTTAGCGAATGTCACTTTGCATTTTAATTCTCCCTTGAACTCTAATCTTTTGCCGCACACACTTCTCGCCGTCTTTCTGGTTTTCGCTAATTCAGGTCGACCTATCCTTTTCCATATATCTTCATTTATAATACTAATATCTGCACCGCTATCCAGAAGCAATGTAACCAGATGTCCATTTATCCGAACATCAACATATTTCCGTCTTTCGCAGCTTTTTTCTTTATTCATGCGAAGCGTATTTACATTATCGGTCCCTTGTCTTTTCTTCTGGGCACAGTATGTTCCCTTGTGACCTCTGAGACCACATTCATAACATATTTTGTTCCTAAACCAGCAGGTCTTATTGTTGTGTCTTAAACTACCACAACATTTACACTTTAGCTTTGGGTCTTTGTATCCTTTAAGGATCCTGTGTTCTTGGAACCTGGACTTTCTTGTGGTCCCTTGCCTTTTTACTTGCTGCACCTTAAAAATATTTTTCTCTTCAATGCGAGTGTTGTCTTTCTTTATGTTAATCAGACGTTGACACTCTTCAGTGACTTTTTGCAATGTTATGTTAGGATCCGCCTCCATAATTGTTAGGATCCGTGAACGTATATCTTTGTCCCTTGGTGCTGTGAGACCTTGTACAAAGATTAAACATTTAAATTGGTCTGCGGAAATTTCATTCAATTTAAATGATTCGCATAAACAGTTCACAGTGCAAGCATATTCTAGATAGTCTTCAGCTTCTGCCTTCTGAATGTTCAAACATTTGTATCTAGAGTGAAATAGGCTATCCCTTTTATCAAATATTTTCGACAAGGTACTAATTGTTTCCTCGAACGAAACCTCCTCCGGTTTTTTTGGTAGAATTAGATTTGCATACTTGGTGTTTTCATCAGTACCCAGTTTTTGTAGTAGCAGGGTAACTTTTTCCTCATCGGTCCAGTCTAAACATCTTTTCGTAAAAATTGTTTCGTATCTTCTGTAGTATGCAGGGAAAGTAACACCAGTATCCGGGGAGTAACGAAATTCCGTTAGTGAATTTGAAATACCCTCGGCAGAAAAATTAGTCTTCTTCCCGGTCGACGTTAGAATTAGCTTTTCTAAATTCTTTTGCTGTGTCGACATTTGTCGTTGTAGTATGTTTGTTTGTTCTTGTTGTGCCTCTAAAGTTTTTTGTGTTCTTTCTTGTTGTTGTTGCAGCTGTTGCTGTAGCTGTTGTTGTTGAATTTGTTGTTGTTGTTGTTGTTGCGCTAAAAATTGTTGAGTCATTTTTGTCTGTTCCTGGATGCTAAGGGCTAGAGCCTTAGTTAACTCTGCTAATTGTTCCATGTTAGCTTCTAGTACAAAAATGTCTTTTCGAATTCTACACAATAATTCCAAAGAAAAATCGTAAATTTACGTATATCGTAAATTAGTAGCAATATGCAGACACAACACGTTTCAACAAAGTTCATCCATAGTAATTCAACAGGCTTTGTAAAATAATTCTTTTTTTTTTTTTTTTTTTTTTTTTTCAACAACGTAAGTTCATACACAAAATATTTCTTACTTCCCACGACAAATAGTTCCAATTATTTATATAAAGGCAATAACAAACAATTAATTTTCCAAAAAAAAAAAAAATATATGGCTGCTGTTCCCACGTGGCATAAAATGGTACAATAGTCGTTGTATTTATATTTTTTCTTTCGAAACTCGTAATCCTTTAGTGTAGTTTCGAATTCAACTTGCGACCATTTTTTTTTTTTTTTTTTTTTTTTTTTTTTACTTGTCAAAATAAATATAAATTCCACTTTACCTTGAACATGTTTCTATAATTTCTTGTGAGTTCTTTACGAAGAAAAATCCGTACTTTTCGCTACTTTAGGTAGGAAAAATTTTTAAATTCATTGACGCACGTGGTCAAAAATCCTTGTGTAGTTTGTTTTTTTTCGTAAAACAAAAAATCCTTGCATTGTACACAGTCCTTGGTACGGTAATTTATCTCTGTTAAGAGAAAGAACATCCTTTCGTCGCCATTGTTATATTCCTAAATACTTAGGAAATAAAGACAAACGTGAGTTACACCGAGTGGTATGTGTAATGGGGTTTATTTATAATACAGAAACGTAAGGCTGCTCGCCTAAGGTAAATAGAAGTACATAGTAACAAGTATGGGGAGGAAAGTCTGATAATCAACACGTAAGACTATCCGTCTTACTGCGACTGCTTGTCTGCCGCTGTCTGCCGCTGTCTGCCAAACAGTCCAATATATATATACAGTTTGTAACCGGTGTATAGCCAGTTATGTTCCTTCACAACATAAATATATTGTACTACGTAATAATTGATAAATATATTGTACTACGTAATAATTGATAAATATATCGTACTACGTAATAATTGATAAATATATTTACTACGTAATAATTGATAAATATATCGTACTACGTAATAATTGATAAATATATTGTACTACGTAATAATTGATAAATATATTGTACTACGTAATAATTGATAAATATATTGTACTACGTAATAATTGATAAATATATCGTACTACGTAATAATTGATAAATATATTGTACTACGTACGCTGCATGAGATTTTAATTATGTTATTTCTCTCTTCTTATTTTGTCATAGCCGTACATGTAATGTTCCTCGAGGAAATAGAAAAATTTTTTCATGTAATTTCTAACTATATGCTGTTGAGCATAAATAATTTATTACCGAGAAATTTGACTATTTCTTGATAGTTTGTCCCATTTTCCGTTTCAAACTTGGATACGTTATTTTAAGAAAGAGTTTTAAAAGCGCTTTGTCATCACTTAAATTTGCACTTGATTATTTAAATTATTTCTAATTTCTTATATTATCTACATCACGTGGGAGACGTTTTTAATATCTTTGAATTTCCTTTGTTTGCGGAAATATATATTAATTATCTCCCTTGTGTGTTAGCTGCCGTCTTTTAATACATAACTTCTAATTGTCTCCCTTTACTTGTGGTTTTGACAGCGGACGTACAATAAGCTTATTGTGACTTAGTTGTGTTGGTCTTGATTCAGTTTTTATAATTACCCTTTCATTGTTTATTAACGAACGTCATTCTTTATGTGTGACATTTAAATGCCTTCGTTCTATTTTTACTTTCCAATTCTATTAGATTTGTCTAGAATTTTGAAAAGACAGCCAAACAATACCGATCTGTTCATCTCTTACTTTCCTTTGTTTCATTTCAGAAAATCAAAATCTACAAAAACTCGTTTCTGCATTTGACTTGTTGAAGTCTAAAGAAAAGTTCTCCCGAGCCTTTTCTTCTTGCAATGAAATCTTTCATAGCAGTGTGAGTGAAGGAGAGGGTTCAAAATTCTACTACGCACTCTGCCTTGACAGAGTATAAAATAGACTTCGTGATTTAGTGGGGGACTGGGGGGGTGCCCTTTTCTCTTCCCTGCAACCTCTCTCCCACAGAAGAGACGTTGCGAGCCTGTCTTTGTTTTAGCGCTATTTCCATGGCAGGTGCTCGTCTGAGCTCCAATCCTTCGTCCCCCCCCTCGCCAATCTTTCACGAGAAACACTCGTCTGGCTGAAACTACTGTCAACAATTTTCCCCACTCTTTATCTGTGCCTAAATCCAAACGTAGATTCCATGAGCAACGCTTCTTTCTTAGAACTGCACGCCAGTAGAACTCTCTTCCGCTTGCTTGTTTCCCACCTGACTACAACTTGGACGTCTTCAAGTCCAACATAAACAAACTCCTGACAAACCGCCCCCTTAAGTAAGACACTCTATCAAAACCTCCAATACTAATGATTACTACAATATTATCTCATTGATTACTGTACACGCAATAACCCTTATCCCTGAGTGGCCTTCGGACCTTGATAAGTGGTGACCTCCATGTAGAAAAAAAAAGGCACTATTCTAGAATGGCTTCTGTCTCTCTATCGAAAAGTTTGTCAAAACTCATTTACTTTGTGATGCTTCGTGATACAACTCGAACCAAAGGAACATAGTATTCACAGCCTAAATAAGATCTCATCTATTAATGACAATACTAAGTGCGATACTCCACCAGACTAGATGGATTTCTATCCTAGTTTTCGGCAAGAGCAAAAAGAAAAAGACCACAACAAAAATAAACTTTACCATAAGCAAGTGGTCAACTGCGAATATGGAAATTAATGCTAACATCGGGCTTTCGAAGTAGAAGAGAAACTAAAATAAACGGAAATTAAAGAAAAAGCTTCCTTGATTCCTGGGTGTTAATTGAGCTAAAAGCTGTTATAATGGAATGACCTAGCACCCCTACGTACAATAATATTAGACAATGTCCTCCGGAAATCAGAGAGTTCTAAGACACCAAGAGAGACAGACTATCGCCTTTGCAAATAAACCTTTGTGTTAACCTTAAGTGAATGTCCTGTGTTATGATTATATAAAGAAAGATATATCAAAAGCAAAACAAACAAAAAATAGGCGAAACGTTATATTTTTGAACAACGTTCTCAACATTCTCTTTAATTTGATACTAAGACGTGTCTATGGTGTTTTTATCCCCAAAAATGTTTTGTTTTACGGCATATCCACCCTTTTTGTTATTATTTAATGCCAAATCCGGTCATGCTTTAAGTTCTTTATATTTTCAAATATTTATTCATGGTGTTTGGTTTGCTTGTTTTGTTTTACAGCATATCAATCCTTTTCAGGTTATTTAATGCCGAATCCAGTCATTTTTTTTTTTAGACATTGATCACCACTTATCAAGGCCCGGAAGCCACTCAGGGATAAGGGTTATTGCAAGTACATTACCTTAGTGTGGAGCTTTGATGAAGTGTTTACTTAAGGGGGCGGTTCATTAGGAATTTGTTAACATTGGACTTGAAGACATCCAAGTTGTAGTCCGGAGGGAAGCAGGCAGACGGAACAGAGTTCCACAGGCGTGCAGTTCATTTTGGAAAAAGGTTTTTCATCTTTCAAATTCTTTATATTTTCAAATATTTATTTATGGTGTTTGGTTTGGTTGTTTTGTAGACAAAAGTTGTTTTTGTTTTTAGCTTTCTCAAGAAAGAATACGTATCAATTTAATTGATTTATTCCTACATCAAAATCTTCTGATGTCTGTTCGCTAAGTACTGGTGCGTTATTTCAAAACTGCATTATTAAAGCAGATAATGAAATGTGATATACCTGGCTTGCAGCAAACTGTTAAGAATATTTTCAGGTAGAATATTAAAATGGAAATTGATTTCGCAGTCAAGTTCACAATTTATTATTAATGTAGGCTTCCTTAGGAATGTGCATTCTTTGTATTTCGTTAGAATTATACAAAGCATAGATTAATAGATTGTTATAACTTTTCAGTAACATGAGACTTTGTTACGTGTGTGAATTTCTAGGAGAAACAGAACAGCAATAAGCAAAAACTGAACCGACGAATTATCTGTATTTTTAATGTTTATTAGAGGAGAGGGGATGCCCGGCATTGGTGGGTCACGAAATACGCTTAAATATATTTTAATTCATCCACATTTCGTATTTATTATCACAGAGCCAATTTTCTATAAAATATTTTTGTAACTCAGATTTTCACCCCAAACAAGGCACAGTGCAACTTTGAAGTAGGGGGCTACTATCGGGGACATAAGTTGCGGGGGTATTATGAGGGGAGATGAGTAGAAAGATATTTGTTCACATTACATTTTCACGTCAGTACAGTTGGGAAAGCAGAATCCAGGAAGGGAGTTCCAAAGTCTTGCAGTTCTGGGGAAGAAACTATTGCAGTAGAAGGCTTTATTACACCTAGGGATCTTTATTGTGAAGGGGTGAGATTTAGCTGCTTTTTGGGGTTTGTCGGGGGTTGTTCACGTCGAGAGAGTACAAGTGCTTGTAGTTCGTCAGAACATTCACCATTAAAATACAGAACAAGGCAGAGGGATGCAACATTTCGTCGATGGAACATCTTGGGACCCATCAGCTAGAATCGAAACCAAAACATCAAGAATTACAGCACGTTCCGTATCGATGAAGCTATCCAGATATAAATAATAATGGTTTAATATTAAACGACTTTAAGAAATGAATTGAATTTGAGCATGCGCAGAAAGTAATAAAAAAAAATGTCAGCAAGTTGAAATTAACATTTTTGTATTTCAACTTGCTGATTTATGTCTGTACGCGTTATTCATCCATCCAAACTAAGATTTTCGTTATAAACTATTCTTAGTGTATGATTACTATTCCCTGTTAATTTCAGTGTTATGTGACTAGTAGTTTAAGAGTTTATCGGTTAAATATTAACACACACACACATGTGTGTATGTGTGTGTATGTGTGAAGATTCCCGAAAGGATGAAACGCTAGTGTCTGTAGGTATTTAATTATTATAGTGAAAAAAGAATTATATATATATATATATATATATATATATATATATATATATATATATATATATGTACTTTTATTTGTATAGAAGAGAATTAATAAAGTTTATTTACTGTTAAAAATCTGAGACAAAAAAAAAACGTTGACTCAACCGGAGGATTTTTGCCCTTGGCTCAAAAATCAGTAGAGTCTCAGTCATTTAAGGAAATGTCCTTTTCCCTGTTGATTGTAGTATGTTTTTGATCCTGTGCAGTTCTATGAGGTCTGGCATCCCAGGCCTTACCTTCACTCTGAGAAGACATTATTTTATTGTTAATCGTCGGAGACGTCTCTAACAGGGAATGTCGACGAGACTCCCAGGCATTCTTTACAGATCAGAATACTTTTCCTCTGGGACGCTGGTTCTTCAATTTCACTTTCCGACCCTAGTGTCACATCTTCTTTCCTTGGGAAAGGAAAAATACCCCTAAAAAAGCCGCTTCCTTTCTTAACCTAGTAAACAATTCGACAATACGTCCTCGACAATCAGCTCAGTGGAGACTTTGCCTGTGAAGAAACCTTTTTTTCTGTCAGGCTGTGGTATTCTTCTGCTCAGTTTGACAACGTGTACCAAACCAGGCCTTAGCTTCTCCCTTTGGAAAGGAGTTATTTTAAAGCTAAATGCTTGAGACGTCCTTACCAGGGAATACCGATGAGACTGTCCAAATAATTTTTAAGGAATCAGAGTGCATTACCTCTTGTGTGTTGGCATTTTTAATTTGTCTTCTGCCTGTGCGCCGCATCACCATGCGGTGAAAAGAAACAAATAACTAGAGTCAAATAAAGTAACAGTAAAGGGTGGAAGTCAGAGAAAACATCTACTGATTATCGGCTGCATTATTTTATTTGCTGTGACAAGTCCATTATCATTTTAATTGTTATTTTGTGAAATTAGATTCTAAAATAAGTTAATGTTGAAATAAGATATAGAAATTCCTGGAGGCAAACGATACACGTGCATATTTTCCAAAAACATGCATCAGTTCTTCACATAAAGCGTGACCATAACGGAATTCTTTATAACGCTTGTGAGTGACCATCTTGTTTTAGGAAGCAAAGTTTAAAATATTGTTTACTGTTTTATATATATATATACTAGCAAAAGTACCCGTCGTTCAAAAACAGCCTACAGAAAATGGACTCTGATTTATGAAAGTATGATAGGTTATGAAAAGGAAGGGTTGTAAATTTGGGTTGAATTTGGAGGTATCAAAACACAAGCAAAATATGATGAAAGTAAAAATAAAATAGATAAACCCCATAATTTATTATACCATACCTATTCACACTGAAACATTTATCACAATATTCTGTGGATCTATATTAAAAAAACCTTGTTAAACTTTGTGACATATTTCCATTCTATGGAGGTCAGGCGCGAACGAACACTCCATAATTTTATTATACCATATTTCTTTAAACTGAAACATAATTATCAAAGTATAATTACGCAGATAGATATAAAAAGTCTTTATTAAAGTGTGTGCCTATTTTCATTCTATGGAGGCCAGGCGCGAATGCAAACCCCACAATTTTATTATATCTTCCCTATTTAAGTTAAAACATACTTATCAAAGTATTATTATGTACATCTATATCAAAAACACTTGTAAACGTTTTTTTTTTTTTTTAATTTTTTAATTTCCATACTTTGTGGACCAGGCGCGAACGCAGACCCCACAATTTTAATGAACCACCGTTCTGCCAGATCAAACATACCTATTCCTGTGTCTCGATACATCTTCTATCATTATATGTAATCAGTTTTAAAAAATAGTCAACCATATAGGAGCCTATTCGTGCCCAGACACACACACGCACACACACACACACACATTCAGTTTTATATTTGTTAAGTTTGCAGGTTGAAACAAGTAACGTAGAAAGCAATACAAATGACAACTCAACAAACAAAGGTAGATCAAATAAGAAGTGTATTAGGAAAAGGTATATTTGCAGGATATTTACATAACGGTGTCAAATAAGAGAGTCTTTGCTGGAGAAACATATCTGCTCTCGGCGGCCTTCGGTGGCTTCTGGTGAACACACACTCAGACTAACTGAGTCTTCCTATTTATGTGTAATTACTATCCACATATGCAAATGAATGTGTGCCACCACAACAATTATATATATATATATATATATATATATATATATATATATATATATATATATATATATATATATATATATATATATATATATATATATGACAAAGTCTATATTACAAATTTCATGGATACAAAATCAGAAAATTGGGAGAAAAAAATGGTGTAATAAAAATGGAAATAAAAAGTAATTGCAACTTCTCTTCCAATTTTTAGATTTTGTAATTCTGCTCAGATACATTATATTTCCTTTTGGTGGATTGATAGCTGCCATTTCTTTTGATGAGTTAAGGAAAAATAGATTCATTAATTGATATGATAATTAAATGAATGATTTTGCGTTACGAAACCGTTACTGTCAAGAATTGTAACGTTCAACGTAGTCAAATGATTAAATTGTAGGATGGTCAACATCATGAAATTTGAAATATAGACTTTTGTCATTTATTTGTCATATGCTTTGTAATTATATTGAGCTTCATAAATTAAGGATTGGTATATAAAAAAGTTAAATATAATTGAAAAATCATATTTCCACAAATATATATATATATATAAATATATATATATATGTATATATATATGTATATATATATGCACGTATATATATATGTATATATATATATATATATATATATATATATATATATATATATATATATATATATATATATCAAATTGTAATTCAATGAATTTCAAAAAACTCTCATTGAAATGAAATGAACTGGTTCAGTTTCATATCAAAGAATTTTTATTATTCTAAGCGAGACAAAGAATGCTTTAGAAAATTAATCTCCTTAACCTATAGGGTTTCGATGTCTACCATCTCATCAGAGGATAGAAAATATTAGCAAATACTTATAAAGATATGCACCCTATTTGCTAAAGTCAGTGAGACATGGAAAGTCAAAGTGAAAATAATACATTTATATATTATAATATATAATATTATATATTTATATATATATGCAGGTATATATATATGCATGTATACATGTATATATATATGTGTGTGTGTGTGTGTGTGTGTGTGTGTGTGTGTGTGTGTGTGTGTGTGTGTGTGTGTGTGTGTGTGTTATTGGCAAAAATATTTTTATTCAATTATCTTCCACACTTCATTCATACAAATCTTTTAATTATGAAGTTCGGTGCATGTTAAATACATCTATAGAAAAACGTCGATATGCCAAATTCCAAAATGTTGTCCACCTTACTATTCATTTCTTTCGGCATGTTAAATATTCAATTCTTGACAGCGCATGCTTCGTAGCACAGAAGCAATCATATAATTATTATGTAAATTTGTTAATATTTTCCGCCCTCATTCATAAGAGCAATAAGAACTCATTAACTTAAAAAAAGAAAAAAGAAAAAGGAGTTTGAGCATGATTACTTCATTTCGAAAAAATCCGAAGAATATCGTATATACTTGTGCATAAGTTGATCTTGCGTATAAGTGGATGTGCATTTTTAGACCATAAATTATGTCATTTCAGATATTACCTGTCTATAAGTTAACTATAGATTTTAGACGAGTTAAATGGTCCGTCTTATGTACAGATAATTTTCTTTTTTACTGTTTTTTTTTAAATTGTTTCTCGACATCCACGAGCGATAATATGTGCATTTACGCAAGTATGCTCTATTCGATGTTCACATATAGAACCAACCCGTTGCACACTTGTATGCAACGAACGTAAATGTTGCTAATCTGACATTCTGATCAATGACATGCTAAAGATTTTTGTTTTACGTAGGCGTCACCACTTATCAAGGCCGAGAGGCCACTCACGGATAAGGGTTAAAGAGTGTACAGTAGTCAAAAGGACAATATAGTAATCGATAGTAATGAAAGTTCGGTAAATTTGTTAACTTAAATGTAACGGCTCATCAGAAACTTGTTCACGTTGGACTTGAAATCAACCATATTATAGACAGCTGGAAAGCAGGAAAACGGAAGACAATTCCATAGGCATGCAGTTCTAAGAAAGAAGCTTTGTTCATGGATTCTACGTTTAGGTTTAGGCACAGATAAAGAGTGGGGGGAATTATTGATAGTGTTTTCAGCTAGACGAGCGTTTCTTGTGAACGTTTGGCGAGGGGGGACCATAGATTGGAGCTCAGTCGTACACTTTCCATGAAAATAACGATTAAGCAGAGACAAACTCGCAACATCTCTTCTGTGAGATAGAGGTTGCAGCGAAGAGAAAAGGACCTCCCACGAGGCCACCAAGTCTATTTTGAACCCTAGCAAGGCAGGACAAGTCCTTTCTAACAGCTCCTGCCCAGATGTGGCAACAGTACTCCATCCTTGGACGTACCTTGCTCTTATATAAATAGAGAATAGCATCAGCAGTGAGATATCTACTGGATTGATAGAAGGATCCGACTATTTTTCCAGCGGTCTTGGCAACAGATTTGATTTAAGATCAGAAGTAAAGGTCAAGCTTGTCAAAACTTGAGGTCTCTCTATGACGAGAGCCATTCATTTTAATTGATGCCAGATGGGGATCAGAACGTTGATGATGTAAAAATAGAAGCCTGGTTTTAGATGTATTAAAAGTAACCAGCCACTCCTTACCCCATTGTACTACTTGCTCAAGATCAGAGGAAAGAGAATCGGAGAGAACTTGGTCGTTTACTGTCTTAGATGTGCTACCATAGATGGTAGTGTCATCAGCAAAAATGTATACAAATGATGTAAGGACGTGATTTGGAAGATCATTAAGGTAGATCAGGAAAAGAGTTGGGCCCAGAATGGACCCCTGAGGGACTCCAGCATTAATAATGTGAGCTTCTGATTTTTGCCCCTCAACTACTACTCTTATGAATCTATCAGAGAGAAATGATTTAATAATTGAGAAGACATTTCCAGCTATGATATAGCGGGAGATCTTGTGAAGTAAACCTTTATGCCATTCCCTATCAAAGGCCTTTGATATGTCAAGAGCAATTGCCCTAGAAAGGTTGCCTCTGTCGAGAGATTTCCTAATCCTATGAGATATAACCGTAAGCACATCTGCTGTAGATCTAGCATAACGGAAACCATATTGTGTGTCACTAAGAAGGTTATTTTTGCTAAGATGGTTGATTACTTCTGTATTTAACACAGATTCCAGCAACTTACTCATGACGCACAGGAGACTTATTGGCCTGTACTGAGAGGGAGATGAGCGATCACCTGAATTCGTTAATACAGGGCATACTGGTGAGATTTTCCAGGGTGATGGGAAGCAATTCTCCTTAAGACAACGTTTAAACAGTTTTGTAAGTATGGGCGCAAGTTCTGGTTGAAGTTTTTTGAGTACTACAATTGGAATACCGTCAGGGCCAGTTGATTTACTGGAGTCAAGGTTTTTGATTAGCTTGGCAACATCACGTGCAGATATTTGTATATCACATAGTGTGTTTTCTGATACAGGAGGAAATATTGAGGATTGGCAGCCTTGGTCGCAAAGGGTAGAATTGGCTGCAAAGTTCATGGCAAAGAGTTTGGCTTTGTCTGATGCTGACGAGATTAACTCAGGTCCATTGATGATAGTTGAGATAGAGCAACGCTTCTGTTCAGGATTCTGTTTGCTATTTGCCAAAACTGGTGGGAGCCAAGCTGCTGCTCGGCTACTTTGGACTTGATGGACTGAGCATACAGCTCTCTTGCGTTCTTTATTACTTTCTTACAATGGTTGCTGGCAGACCGAAAAGCAGCTTTAGTTTCCGTACATCTATTACATTGGAAGCAACGGAAAAAGTGATTTCTGTGCGCAATCAGCACATGCTGGAGAAAACTATGGCAGGTTTTTGCTGGAACTTTTTCGAGGGTATGAAAAGGCCTATACCTACAATTAACCATTCCGTCAGGTCTGATACTATAGAGGACACATCCTTTTTAAACATGGAACGCAGAGGTAAATCCGATATAAATGTACGGAAGCTATCCCAGTCAGCCATAGTGTATCGATATACTGTACAATGGAGAGGTACGTCTTAGGACTTATTACATTGCATTTTTATCTTAATACAACTGAGTGGTCGGAAGATCCAAGAGGCGACAGAACAGAAACTGAACAGTTCAGAGCAAGTTGTGAGAAAAAGGTCTAGTAGACTCGCATACTGGCCGTCATTGTCGGGCACACGGGTGGGTTCGTGAACAATCTGAGTGAGGTCATAAGCAATGGAGAAATCATAACAGAACCTCCCCTCATTATCGGTCTTGTTTGAGTGGGTCAACCATTCCACATTGTGAACATTGAAGTCTTCACATACGTGGAATGTTAACTGAATGATAAGTTGATAGAACTTGGTCAATTTTCTCAGATATGCTTTTAAAGATAGTAACTCCGCTGTTATGTGGGCGATAGAGAGTAAATATAAATGCAGTACTGTGAGCTAGTGCAACCCGGAAGAGCATATAGGGTAAGTTACGGTCTTCTCTGGAGATGTCCCTACCACATGGAAAGCCATTTTTAGTATTGGCACATATTCCATGCCTATGACGATCTTGGGGGTCAGATTTGGAAGTTAAGTTAGAGTATCCCTTAATTACGAACTTATTTAGGTAAATAGTCTGTCCAGTTTCGCTTAAAAATAAAAGGTCTGGTTTAGTCTCCTGTAATTGGTCTTCAACCTCTGGAAAGTTAGAACGTAGACCCCTGATGTTGGAGAAGGAGACATGGCAGTGGGGGGGGTCTACATTGGAAGTTGGAGATCCGGGTTTAATCGTGTATTTTTTCTTGAAACTTGTCATAGTGGAATTTTGGTGTTTGTGGATTAGGTCGTCAGACTTGCTTAGAGCAGGACAGAGAGGGGAAACTAAGAGAGAAAAAGAAACGAAGAAAAAAAAATTTTTTGTAGAACATGATAAGATAAAGCCGTAACAATTACCCACTAATATGGCATCGAGAGGCCCCACCAGAAGCTACTGCATGGTCCAGAATCCATTCACCAAATGGCAATACAGCAGCCTCAGTACTTTGCACCTGCTGATAGGACAGCCTCCTTAGTGGTTAATCCAAGGTTTGGGTCCCTGACTATCAAGCGGATAACGTCAGCCCAGACAAAACGTTTACCTCTAGCACCCTTACTAGTGACATGACTACAAGGATAGACATAGAAACAGAAAAATTCCGTTATCTCTGTCGACTGTTCACGCAAAATACTGCCAACCTAGAATACAGATTCCCGGCGCAATTACTATTTTTAGACGTAATTTATGGCGTGTACATTGCAGGAGACGTAATCTACTATAATAATATGAACGTATGTGTTGTCAGTAGATGGTTTCATTAAATGGTTGTCATTAAATTGTTAAAACTTGTTGAACGACGTTTCCTAACCTACTAAAAACACCGCCATATCATCACCGACTATATCATATCAGACTGAGGGCTATAGCCACGTCTAGAGATGGACATTGCGAGAGCTATTCCAATTATTATTAAACCTCCCACTGAAAAACCACGCATGTGGTTACATGCTGATAAACACACTGGAGTGGGGTTCGGAAGGAGTGCGATTAATTACGAGGATTACTGGTATATACCAAGTGCACAAACAAAATGGTGTTATTATATTAAGATCAGGCACTGAGTCGCTCTTTAACAACATTTCCAAAACCATTACTTATGTATAAGTTGACCCCCAAAAAGTAACCTTAAAATCGTCTCCCAGAAATTCGATATACACAAGTATATACGGTAGTTGCAATTGTGTGTTATGATATTTACGCCATGTTTTGATAGACTTTTTTCATTTATATATATATATATATATATATATATATATATATATATATATATATATATATATATATATATATATAACAATTTTACTAGATTTCAAAATCCAATATTTTATATACATTACCAATCATTACTTTTAAAACAAACGATTTATATTTAGTTCAACTCTTGTCAAAATTAACACTAGCTGATGTAATCTCTATCCGACAGAAACCACCCATTATGTAACATAAGAAGACGTTTGTCAAGCAACTTTCAGATTTTTTGCCAAATTGCTTTATGGTAGAATGTTTAAAATTTATTCTTAACAAATACATTAATTTCTATATTTGTGTTTTTTTTATGTGTATTATTCCTTCGTCATTTTTTATTTATCACTCTTGTTTCGTATTTTTATCTTATTTGATTAATAGAATAACCATGAGAACTCGGAGAGCATTTCCCACATGGAACGGATCTTTACAAAACAGGCCTGGGGGACTCTGTACCGAGCAAGAGCGAAGGTTGAAACTACAGCCAACAATATACACAGTGGGGACCAACAACAGCCTCAATTAACTGCCTTTTAATAGAGTTATTTCCTAAACTTCACGTCATTTCGATCTGTACTTGTTTCGACTATTGTCAAGATTAACACTAGCTGATATAAACGCTATCCGACATATGGCCATATGTAACACAATATTCATTTTTTGACAATGATGAGAAATGTTTGTAATTTTTGCATTCGAATGAAGTTGACATTTATGCACAATAATCATCTGTCCATTTTGTCACTGAGTGTATATATACATATATATATATATATATATATATATATATATATATATATATATATAAAGTAGTAGCGTTCGTGTGTGTGTGTGTGTGTCTTACTAACAGCATAATAAGCGTCCTAAATTATGAGATGAAAAAATGAACGCATCTCTTAGTTAAAAAAAACCGCCAATTTTCGGGGGTGCTGAAAACGAATATCACAGTTAAATTTGGTTTATGATATGAAGAAATTACTAGATGACCAGAAAGTGGGTGCTCATTTTACGTTTAATTTATATAAGAAAGTGATCCCCCACTTTTTGATAAAGTAATTTCTTCATATCATAAAAACTACTTATCTGCCCCAAATTTAAACGTAATATTCATTTTCAGCACCACCGAAAACCATTAAAAGTCGTCATTTTAAAGTTTTTTGAGGGAGTTGGAAAGAAACTTGACATTGATTCCAAAAATTAAGACCGGGTTTTTTTGTTTTTTGTTTTTTTTGTGGCCTAATACATTTAAGCAGTCTTTATAAATAATATGAAAGAAGCAATTTTGAAAATAAATTTAACATTTTAGCGTAGGTGATAACTTTTCTATATAAATTTAACGTAAAATGAGCACCCGCTGTTTGGCCACAAAGCGTTCAACTAAACATGTCATCTCTAGCATTTTTTTTTCAAATTTGGCGATCGAGAGGGGGGAGGGACAAAACATGACAAATACAAAAATTTTTAGTTTTTTGTGGTGGAGGGGGCGGGAATTACATTTGAAACATAAAATAACGATAAATTTAATTAATTTTTATGAAACCATTCTGTACTTTCACCTAACAATTTTATAAGCAGAACAAACCCCAAAATATGACAAATTCATTTTTTTTGGGTGTGGGGGGATTACATTAGAAATATAAAATGACGAAAAATATCATTTAATTGTTTTTGTAATTAATTTTTGGTAGATCTTTTTTTTTCTTCTTTTTTTTTGCGATCGCACGGGCATTCGCTGCTATTTTTATTGAAACAAAAGTTGTAATGATTTATTTTTAATTATCTTTTCTTTGGGGGAGGGGGGGGCTTTCTAGTGCTCAATATCCGGAGAATATTTTTTTCTCTTTGTAGCCTTTCTGCCGAAATATCTGGTGGAGAGGGTATCACATACTTCTTTTTTGGGGGGCGATTACATTTGTATGTTTTCATCCGTTCTTTTATTTTTGTTGCGGGGATATCCACGTTGCCCATGATGAAAATGATTAGTATACCAGTGTGTTTCAAACAGAACTTCATGTCAACCCATGCAACGCTGGGTACCAATGCTAGTATATATATATATATATATATATATATATATATATATATATATATATATATATATATATATATATATAAGTGAAAATATCTCTGTGTGTCTGTCTGTGTATATTTCCCTACACGATAACTCTGACAATTTTAAGTCTACAGACTCGAAATTTAATATAAAGAGTATTGAGATTTGGGAAAATATTTTTGATCCATTTTCGACCAGAAATTTGGCTGTTTAGGAGGTCAAAGTTCAACGATTTGACCTTTGAAAACTCTACCAAACTCCTCCGACAATTTTGGGTCTAAACACTTGAAATTTTAGATATAGGTTCCTTAGACATTGATCCAACTTAATAACTTAATTTGAGCCCACAATAATAAATGTTTAGGAGGTATAATAGGGGTCAAAGTTAAAAAAAATTGACTGCTTCGGTCTCAACCAAATAACTCAGACAATTTCTGGTCTAAACATTTGAAATTTTACATAAAGCGTTTTCAGAGATAGGGCAAGATTTTTAATCGGTTTTCGTCGAAAAATTGAGTTATCAATAGATAAATGTATGTATGTATGTATGTATGTATGTATGTATGTATGTATGTATGTTTGCGTGTATGCATGTCTGCCTAAAACTTTCGACAGAAGCGACTGATTTGTACAAGATCAGTATTGTTTTGAAGTTCGACTTTTCATACGACAAATATTGAAAAATTTGCTAAAAACATTAATATCTTCACCTTCAACTGCGAACCTTTCTACAGGGGGTCACTTTTTTCGCTGATATTTTCGAAAGTCATCCTCTCCTTTTGATTGTCTAGCCTTAATTAAAACCTACGTCACTTCCGGTTTGTCGGTGGTCGTACGGGTTCGAGCCTGTCTTCCTACTACCACTTTTTTTTTTTGCTAAACATACACCTCCAAACACCCGGGCAACGCCGGGCTGAAATGCTAGTCTATTTATATATATATATATATATATATATATATATATATATATATATAAAAGTGAACGTGTCTGTGTGTGTACATTTCCCTACGCAATAACTCTGTCAATTTCTAGTCTACAGACTCGAAATTTGATATACAGGGTTCTGGGATTTGGGAAAATCGATGTGATCGGTTTTGGGCCATAAATTTGGCGATTAAGGGTCAAAGTTCAACGATTTGATCATTGAGAACTCTACCGAACTCCTCCGACAAATTTGGATCTAAACTTAAAATTTTAGATATAGGTTCCTTGGACATGGATCTAACTTAATAACTTGATTTGAGCCCAAAACAATAAATGTTAAGGGGTCATAATAGGAGTCAAAGTTTAAAAAATTGACCTTTTTTTTTTTTTTTTTTGCTCCGAATACACCTCCAAATACCCGGGCAACGCCGGGCTGAAATGCTAGTACATCTATAAAAGTGAACGTGTCTGTGTATCTGTGTGTGTACATTTCCCTACGCAATAACTCTGTCAATTTTTAGTCTACAGATTCGAAATTTGATATACAGGGTTCTGAGATTTGGGAAAATATTTTTGATCCGTTTTCGGCCAGAAATTTGGCTGCTAAGGGGTTAAAGTTCAACGATTTGACTTTTGAGAACTCTACCAAACTCCTCCGACAATTTTGGGTCTAAACACGTGAAATTTTCGTATAGGTTCCTTGGACTTGGATCTAACTTAATAACTAGATTTTAGCCCAAAACAATAAATTTTAAGGGGTCATAATAGGGGTCAAAATTTTTTTAAAAATTTGACCTCTGCGGTCTCTACCAAATTACTCAGACAATTTCTGGTCTAAACATTTGAAATTTTACATAAAGGGTATTCAGAGATAGGACAAGCTTTTTAATCGGTTTACGTCGAAAATTTTTAATTACCAATATCCTCTCATTTGGATTGTCTAGCCTTAATTTAAACATAAATTTAAAATGCATGTATGTATGTATGTTTGCATGTCTGACTTTGGCTAAAAACATTAATATCTTCACCTTCAACTAGGAATTTTTCTACAGGGTGGGTCGCTTTTTTCGTCGATATTTTGTAAAGATATCCTCTCATTTGGATTGTCTAGCCTTAATTTAAACATAAGCCACTTTAGTTTTGGCGGTGGTCGTAACCGCAAAGATGTCAGGTTTTTCCCCCCGTTCTTTTCCTCATTCGCACCAGCCTTCCTTCTACCACTTTTTTTTTTTTTTTTTTTTTTGCTCAACACACACATCCAAACACCCGGGCAACACTAGGGCTTAAATGCTAGTGTGTATATATAAATATATATATATGTGTGTGTGTGTGTGTGTGTGTGTGTGTGTGTGTGTGTGTGTGTGTGTGTCAAGGGCCGAAAAAAAGGGTCGAAAAACGATTATTGTGTCAAAAAACAATAAAACATTTTCAAATCTAAAATATTAAAATAAACTTTGTACATTTGTATCATGAGATTTATTCGGATTACTGTTCACATATTGGATGGTATTCTCACAATGTTTCGGCCGAGGTCACCTTTCACATCCGCCAGGTGCATCTTATAGAACTCGGGAATCTTTACTTATAGCTCTGGAATCTATACAAAATTTCGAAATGAAACCTGTATTTAATCGATAGGAGTAGATTGTTCTCGTTTCGTTAGCTATGACAGGATAGAAGCTTGCGTAATTATTACTTATATTCTTCTGTACATCGCCTGTACTGAGGATTATTTTTATTTGGCTGGGAGATTGAAACCAAAAAGCAGTTTAATGGTCAAAGATGGTATTGGTCGTGCACGGTCACATTACTACCGCATTGATAGCTGGAATATTATGAATGCCCACGAAAACACAGATTTCTCACATGGGACGGATCTCCCAAAAAAAGATTCGATAACTCTGAACCGAGAATGTTGGAAGAACAGTTAGCAACCACTACACGTAGAAACCAGCAGCAGCAAGCAACTGCCCTTGTGAAACTCCCAGACACAATGGAACACATCATCAGTGACTGCAGTGATTGACCAACTTATACTGATAAAAATTTGATGGACTGTAATCATGATGCCCAATGATAGCTCAAGTATAGGCATGATAAGATGACTTGATTGAAAAATAGGCGGTTTTCATGCTAGGCCCTTCTGCTTGTATGGTAATAAAACTTTAAAAATGGACTTGTGATGTTACGTTATATTAGGGTCAATCTCGGACTGTTCCTTTTTTTACTGGGTTTATCCAGACACATAAAGTACGTTTTAAAAAATCAGACGAGACATTTCTAAGTCCATAGGGAACAAAATCATACACACAGACAAAATGACTTTTATATATAAGTAGAGATTTTCAAAATATAAAATAATTATTTTCACTAAAAACTTAAAATTCCAAATTGAAACGGATACTGAGAAAAAGAAAATGTTTATTATTTTGTTTTTTAGTCCTCATATTCCAGTAGCGATGTTTCTGACAAAGAGGGAAGAATTGATGTTTTTTTGGTTCTGAATTTATAGCATCTAACACTTATCTTTGGCAAGTTTTTTTGATGTTAAAGTATTATATATTTTAGCTGCATACATTAAGTGGCTTCATGTATGCAGCGATTTCCATGAATAAAATTCTTTGTGCAATGGAATAACTTCTCAGTTTTTATCATGTTTATTTCTATATACAAATCAATAATTTTTAGCCATTGTGGTGTGTTTTAATATTTCCAAAATATAACAGAAGAATAATTTTCATTAGTTTATTTTCGCATTGCATTCAAAATTCGAAATTGAAATGGCTACTGAGAAAAAGAAAACGTTTTTTAATGATTGGAAATGAATTTGATATGAACAAATTGCTAATGCTGCGAAAAATATAAATAATCACAAATAAAACAAATAAATTTAAATTTTTATTTCACTTTTTTCTTTTAATTCTGTGTACATGAGTGTTTGGGGGGTATTCGATCCCATTTTTCATGTATGCAAAAGGTGATAACGTACGTACGAATGCGAAATAGGAAATAGAACTAAACGTGAAATTATAGAACAAGAAGTTTATGAACCAAAGTTTGATCAGAAATAAAACTAAACTTTCTTTTTGCAACAAAAAAAGTGTGAATTGATTTTTTTCGGTAGGCAGACGGCACTTCAAACGTAAATGTCAGACCTACGGCAGAAATTGTCAATCCTGTTTTTGTTCAATTCTCTCGATCAGCAAATTCATTCTTACTAATAGTTTGTCTTGTTTTTTTTTGTTTTTGTTTTTTGTTTTTGTTTTTTTGTTTTTGCATGTATCCCAGGAGTTTATTTTTTTCTGTTTTGTTTTATTTTCTTTGTATATATTTTGTTCTTTCTGGTCTGTGGTCCAGAGGTTAAAGCTGAAAATCTGTTCTTAAACTCGGTTTATGCTTCTAGCAATTTTCCCAAATAAAGCAAACATATATATTATAAAAATAAAGGATAAGAAGAAAAACAGAAATATCAAATAAATAAGAGAAAACGAATAAAACAAATAATAATATAAATCCAAATAAATAATAGAGAACAATATAACAATATTAACATGTATTATATATAAATGTGTGTGAGCGTGAGTGTGTGTGTATATGTGTGTGTATGTATGCGTGTATATGTGTGTGTGTGCGCGCGCGCGCGAAATGGATTAACGAGATTAACGAGAGAAAAATGTATATCTAAATACATGAGGTCACAAATAATTGTTATATTTTTTCATACTTGTCATATTATTTGATATTTTCATCTTTCAAATTATAGAAATAATATTTTGAAATAATTCTAACGCGTTTCGGACGATCTTTGTCTTTTTAAACGACTTCTTCAGAAATTTTTCTAAAAATAGATGTTTTGGCAAAACCATTTTCAGGATAAACGCTTTTCCCAAAGAGTAAAAATATGCTATGTGTCTCTAAACATTTTCGAAATCGAGTGCGTTTCACCTTTACCCTGGTTTCGCTGAAGCCAGTTCAAGGTCATTGAATGGGAAACTGTTGGAGGTTTTGTTTGCTTTACACTTTTTCTTTTTCCTTTTTTTTTTTCTTGCTTGTGTGGGAGTGTGGGATGACACCGCTACTTCGTCTCATAAGTATGTCTGTCTGTGTTCACGTGTGGAGGAGAGCGCGCGTCTGTGTGTGTGTGTGTGTGTGTGTGTGTGTGTGTGTGTGTGTGTGTGTGTGTGTGTGTGTGTGTGTGTGTGTGTGTGTGTGTTTCTTGTATTGACTTGTGAAATATAAGTCATATTTTGTTATTTCAATAAGTATTGTCTAGTGTCTGTTTTTTTTGGGGGGGGGAGGCAGGCGAAGTGTTATTCAATTTTGATTTTAGATTTTAATTTTTTTATTATGACTTTCGTTTTAGTCTGCTAAGATATCCAGAATATTTTGTATTAGAAGTACATATAATTTAATAGTGAAAATTTAATAACTAATTATGTCATTTTGGATACTGGTATTCTGTTGTGTGGCTTAAGTTAGTACTTTCTGGATTGTTCTTGGTTCATGCTCCTATATCTATGTAAGAACATAGATCAAGAACAATCCAGAACATTCTAATGCTATGAATTTTTGAGATAAGGATTGCTTATTTGTATTATTTGGATTCTTCTGGCTACTGTTCTCATCTTGAGTGTGATTTTTACAACGTTTCGGTCGATATAACCTCCGACCTTCTTCAGGTGTATTTTGTCGAACTCAGGAATGTTACTGTCGAATTCGGGAATTCGGACAATTTCGAGCGGAACCCTTTATTTACTTCACGAGGAGGGTAACGTGCTCTTGTTCCGTCAGCCATGACTGGATAGAGGTGCTAAGTAATTCGCAGTCGTATTTTTTGGTCGCCCACACTGAGGATTGAATCTTCAACCTTCAGGAGAATATCACTTTTGCAAGTACTCTAACCACTACGTCATGGATTCTTGCAGTCCGCAAGGACCCGTGGCGCAGTGGTTAGAGTACTTGCAAAAATCAATTGTAAAAAGTGATATTCTCCTGAAGGTTGAAGATTCAATGTGGGCGACCGAAAAATACAATTGCAAATTACTTAGGACCTCTATCAAGTCATGGCTGACGGAACAAGAACACACTACCCCGTGAAATAAAGATAGGGTTCCGCTCGGTGAGCGACCAAAAATACAATTTCAAATTACTTAGGATCTCTATCCAGTCATGGCTGACGGAACAAAAACACGCTACCCCCGTGAAATAAATATATGGTTCCGCTCGAAATTTCGTCCAAATTCCCGAGTTCGACAGAAACATTCTCGAGTCTGACAAGATACACCTGAAGAAGGTCGGAGGTCATAAGATGAGAACAGTATTCCGATGAATCCAAATAATACGAATTTTTATGCTTTTATTGATAAAAAGCATTTGTTGGTTAAAAAAGGGGCGACATTCATGAGTAAATATAAGGTATTTCTTACTATTGTTGGTTTTACTAGTAAGGTTTGGGTGATATTGTTTAATGTGTGACATTAGAGATGAGGGAAATTCTGTGCCTGTTTGTGTGCACGTATGTGTGCAAATATATATATAAAAAACATACCAATTGTTGATGAGCCCATTCATTTATACATAACATCATTTATATAAATAATCTATATAAATAACTAGCAAGGAGTACCCGGCGTTGCCCAGGTGTTTGGAGGTGTGTGTGGAAACTCCGGGAGGGGGGTAAAAAAAAAAGTAAGTATGAGGATCGAACCCGAACCCTTGAGGCAAAATTGTAAATTAAAGTGTGAAAAAAAGCGTGCGACGTTAACCATTGTCCCACCGCAAAATGCTAACGGAAACACGTTTGAATTTAATTACTTGGATTTGGCAGGTGCCCGTTTTTTGACTATTGACGAAGTTTCTGATACATTTCATCCACTTGTTGATTTCGCTTCAAAAAACTGTAATGGATGAGACCGGTCGAAGACCAGCAAACAGTCAGCATGACCTTCTTTTGGTGCAACTATGGCTTAGGAAGTGTCGTGGAACTACATCAGCGTCTAAATCACTGAGCTGGGTGTCGCCGGTTGTCGTAAAGAACCAACTTTTCATCGCAAGTCACAACCCGCTCGGGGAACAGGTCATTCTTGTTGCGTAAAAGAAAAGAGAACACTTCATAACGGCGTTTCTTTTGGTTGTCGTTTAATTCATCAGGCACCCATTTATCAAGTTTCTTTTGTTTTTATCTTTCCAATCTTTCTAAAGTGGTTAGAAATCGTCGTATACGTTACGTCTCATTCAGAAACAAGTTTTCGTATAGTTGCGCCTGGATTGGCTCTTAATTGATTGTTGTCAACATCTTATTGCCAACGACTGTTATCATCATCTTCAAGACTCTTGTAGCCGCTACAAAATTCTTAAACCATCATTGTGTTATGCATTCAGTAATGGTTCCCGGCCTAAACGTGTCATTGTTATCGTGAGCTGTTTCAGCAGTTTTTTTCCGGTCTATTTTGAATTGAAATAAGAAAATTGTGCGAATTTGCTTTTTCTCCATCAATGTGCTGAAAAGAAGACATAATTGTTTTAAAATTATTGTAATTTAAACGATTGGATGCAGCAAACACCGCTCTTTAAAATAATATATAAAGTAAAGCTATCATTTGAAAATAACTCATTTAAAATTAAAATTTAAACTACCGCAAGAACTTCTTCTCAACCTAATATATATATATATATATATATATATATATATATATATGTATATATATATATATATATATATATATATATATATATATATTAAAAGATGAGGTTAGAAAGAACGACCACGTGCAATTTTTTTTTAAATAAATAAATATAAATAAATATTCATCTATTTAAAGTTTCAAATGTTCGGCTTATAAAAAAGACCTCATCAGGAATTTTTTGAAAAACAATACATTTTGTTTTTTGTTTCTTTTTTTCTGACTTGTCATGGTGTCGTTTGGCACAATGTATTTGTCGAATATGGTGATTGTGCATCATCCAGTCCAGTGGGTAGTCACCCATTCATACGTAAATGTGTAGCAATTAGAAGTAATCCACTTTTTAGAAGCACGGAGAAATTGAAATTCAAAACATTGGGTTAGAAATAATGACCAAATGCAATCTTTTATTTTCTTAAATAAACAAATTTAAACTTTCAATTTTTCGGCTAATAACAAAAGCCTCATCAGAATTTTTTTTTTTTAAACGATACATTTTGTTTTCTTTTTTTTTTTTTTCTTACTTGCTATGATGTCGTTTGGCACAGTTTATTCGTCGGAGATGGTGATTTTGTGTTGTTCAGTCAAGAGAGTAGGCGCACGTTCATGCGCAAATGTGTAGCCATTAGAAGTAATGCACTTTTTAGAATTTATTATTTTAAAAAATATATATAGGTTGACGAAAATATGTTGAGAAACACAATAGCAAGAGTTAATTTATTATTCAGAATGGAGACACAAATGAAGTCCTTAATCCGCGGAGTTTCGAAAAAATATTTTCCTTTTCGTCAGAATGGAGGAGTTAACAAAATGCATAAAGAAATTTTACCTGTAAAATATTCAAAGAAACTAAGTTTGAAAAGAATCATACTAGCGTGAAAATTAAATGTATAATAATGAAACAGACGAAGTCGGGTAAAAAGGAAAAATGGTTTCACATGAGAGGGTGCTCCTATGGTTGTTGAGTGAGTCTTAAATCCGGTGAATCCGAGAAAGTGGTAGAAATAAAATATCGATGTTTATAATAGTCCGTGTGCATGTTGTTGGAGATTATAAATGATACAAAGAATAAATATCTTAGTGGATATGCGCAGATGATGAAGTCCAGTCTGTGAGGTTATTCAAAAATAAGGCGATTTGAAGAATAAGTGTATAAAGTTATCATACGGTGGACTGAGTTCATTCAAAGGCGAGGGAGGGTATCAGGCCAACGTCAAGGCAGTTCAATGCTGTGGAGCAAGGGCAGATGATGATCTGGTTATATTGACAACCTATCTTTGTAAAAATAGTAATTGAGACAGTGAAGGGGGCGGGGGAGTCAAATAGGTGAGTGGATATGGTTTGGTGGGATTATGGGATTAACGAGGATGAAGCATAAATATTTAAAAAAAGGGTTTTGGGAAAAGAATTTGGGGGCTCTAATCTTATCGTGAGAAAGAATTTATCTGGAATATTAGAGGGCTTTTATAAAGAGTTTTTGTGGATTGTGACGATTGAGGAAAGAATAAATGGCAATTTATATATATATATATATATATATATATATATATATATATATATATATATATATATTTAATGGGCATCTGATGAGATGTTTGCAAGAACCGATCCATGTGGTTAGAACTGCCGACTATCAACGCGATGATTGTAGGTTCAATCCATGGCTAGAGAAAGTTGCTAGTCTTGTAATACAACGACAAAAGTATTGTATGTGAATTTATATATATATATATATATATATATATATATATATATTAGCATATATATATATATATATATTAGTACCCATCGTTGAGTGGGTTCAAAAACAGCCTACAGAAAATGGACTCTGATTTATGATAGGTTATGAAAAGGAAGGGTTGTAAAGAGATAGCTTCGAATTTGGGGGTATCAAAACCAAAGCAAAATATGATGAAAGTAAAAATAAAATAGATAAACCCCATAATTTATTATACTATACCTGTTCACACTGAAACACTTATCACAATATTCTGTGGATCTATATTAAAAAACCTTGTTAAACTTTGTGACATATTTCCATTCTATGGAGATCAGGCGCGAACGAACACCCAATAATTTTATTATACCATATTTCTTCAAACTGAAACATAATTATCAAAGTATACTTACGCAGATAGATTTGAAAAGTCTTTATTAATGTTTGTGCCTATTTCCATTCTATGGAGGTCATGCGCAAACGCAGACCCCACAATTGTATTATACAGCTCCTATTTAAGTTAAAACATACTTATCAAAGTATTATTATGTACATCTGTATCAAAAACTCTTATAAACGTTTTTAATTATTACATTTTTTATTTCCATACTTTGTGGACCAGGCGCGTACGCAGACCCCACAATTTTAATGAATCATCATTATGCCAGATCAAACATACCCATTCCTGTGTCTCGATACATCTTCTATCATTATATGTGATCAGTTTTCTACAATAGTCAACCATATAGGAGCCTATTCGTGACCAGACACACACACAGAAGTTCAGCTTTATGTTGATTAAGGTCGGTTTTGGTGTGGAGAAAATCCCGGTGAGGATGCTCAAGGCAACAAGCGGTAAACTTGCTCCTCAGGAAAACCGGGAGGCAAAGCCTGGGAGGACCACCTAGTGCTACACAGAACATTTTGCATCAGTTTGACAGCAAAAAGGCCATCTAGTTTCTGTCGGGCTGATTGTCGAGGTTCGTACCTCGACACACGTTAACTTACAGGCTGACTAGAAACATGTGCGCCGTCTATTTATTTAAAGGTGTCTGTGTGGAGGAGAGAACATCCCCGTTAACCGTTCGCACAAAGAGTGTACCTTCTGATCTGTCAGTCCCTCAGTACAATCGTTGGCCAATCCATCCGGGGTAAATATATCTGATTTGTCACCGCTAACCTTTAATGACCCCGTTTGTACAACTCGACACAGTTGGGTTCAACTCGTACTGCGTTAACCATGTTATTGACATATAACACGAGCTGAACGTGTTGTGTTAAACTCTTGAAAAATTAACTAAATAATTGCATTTACTCCATATCCATTGATACGACACAATCACGTTGACGCACCGGTTCTCGCCAGATCACCGAAGTTAAGCAACGTTGAGCCTGGCCAGTACCAGATGGGTGACCATTTGGAAAGGTTAGGCGCTGTATGTACCTTCTGTGAAGGTTGGGTGTGGGGCCAGCACCCTCACTCTGTAGAAAGAACTCCTCGCTACAAAACCATCTACAAAAGTTGTAAATGGCCTATGCACCTCAAGGGCTATGGATGGATGGCCTCCATATCCATTACAAATTTGGTATCTGAGAGGATACGGAAAGTGCATATATGACAAGGATAAAAAGGAAGAAAAGGGGATATGAAAACAAAAGAAAAAAGGAGGGGGTTATTCTTTTTAAAGAGTTTTCTTTTATAAAATATTTATTTCAGGCATGAGGTCCCGCTGGATACGATTTTCTGTTCAATTACAAAAAAGATTGAAGCAAGAAGCACGATTTAATGAGACAAGCGGGATACAGAATAACAATGGTTGAACACAGCGAATGTGAGAAATAACGAAGGCGGCACAATTCAAACCATACAAAACAAATTTATTAACAGATGGAAAAACAATCAAAGAAAAGAAAATATCCGAATTACGGAGTTTGGAGTATTTCTAGTTATCATGAAAAGAAAGAAGAGATTAAGAGCGTAACTGGAAATTATGCAACAACACAGAAGATGTGGTTTTCAGTCTGTTATTGAGAAATGAGAATATTTCCATCAGCAACTCACAGTGGTCTTTTGTTTCTTTTTTTTTTTTTTTTTTTCTATATCTTGTCCATAACATATTCAGTCTGAGATTAGACGAGAAAGTTCAAACAATAAACTCACAATTTTTGTTAGTCTTTTTTATCATGTTCTTTTAACGATATTTTTTTACATGGTAGTTACCACTTATCAAAGCCCGAAAGCCACTCGAGGATAAGGGTTATTGCGTGTACAGTAATCAATAGATATATTTTGTTACTCGTTTTTAGTTTCCAAGATGCTATTTTCGTCTTCGTTTCCTTGCTTGAAGGCGCATCATGCTTGCTTGAGGGTCGCAGAGTAATGAGATTATTACTAGAAAACGGGGAAAGGAAGGGTTTCGCCTCCTGCTTTTTTTCTCTGCTTCGCATCTCAATCTAAAAATAGATTTGATAAAATCTTTTTTTTCTTTTCCGTGGCTGATGAAATATCCGATAGCTGACTTTTCGGCGTTCGAGGCCAAGATCATAGTGTAGTATCTGTTCTGATGCTACACTTCACTTTTTCTGGGCTCAGTTAGTGGAGGAGAAATCCTTTATGACTGAGGTAATTCCTACTTTTGTTCACATCCAGAGTGCCCTTCTCTGGGGAGTCGGATTTCCCCATATCCAAACCGATCTTGTGCCCAACTCTGCTCTCGTGGGGAAGCGAGTAAATAGGAAATAGATATGGCTGCACGCTCTCGTTCCTACAGACTGACTTTAGTAGCAAGATTTTTAAAAAGAATGGATTGGTGAACCCTTGCTCAGTTCAAACAAATATTAGTATTTAGTCTATTGCTAACACATAAGGAGAAAATATATAATGTCGAGGTGGCCGTCTGTAACAATACATATATATATATATATATATATATATATATATATATATATATATATATACATATATGTGCTGTATGTGGATCTATAATATATATATATATATATATATATATATATATATATATATATATATATTATAGATCCACATGCAGTACTGTTTCACTGCTCATCAGTGCGGCTAGACAGGTAACTACCTCAAGCCAAGATCGAAACCCGACCGCCTGTAGGACAGTCAAGGCTCCTAACCATTACGCTAATCGGCGGCTGCTGTGCGAGTCTTGAATCAACGATGTTTTGACATCGTCCGAAATACCTAAGCTCGATTTGTTTACACAAAGAGCATCACCTTATACGCTAATAGTAATTCGTGTATCACTTCTCAATATATATATATATATATATATATATATATATATCAGAGAGGCGGTAGCACTCTCTATATAGGGATGGCCCGTACACGCCTATATACGCCTACAAAACAAAACTATCCAAATCTCAACTAAAATCAACTTATAAGTTTCAAAAAGCACATATTCTTACAGAGAAGCGTCTTACGAATCCAGCGAGTGTCAGAACGTCGGTTAAAATGTCAAAAGAGAGCAAAAAAAAAGGGTACAAAAATGGCCAATTGTTCTTTCTTCTTTCTTCTTTCTTCTTCTTCTTTCTTTTGAGACGATGTATCTCGGTGTACGAACGGTCTCTGACAACAGTTCAAGCATCAATCGACTGCTCTTTACACGGAGAAGTGCAGTGACCCATCGCTTTTTAGCTAACTCCATAATTAAATAAGATTACGTGTAATAACAAGTTTTAAACACTATATACCCAATGTAGACAGACCACTTCGAACACGGAACTTCTCTCAAAAGGGACAGCTCCAAATAATACACTGGATGCTCACAGACGTTCCAGTTTGCCAGTGGCCTATATTTCTTGGACGCTGAATATTTGAGGTGAACGTTAAGGTTTTTTCTTTAAACAGTAACCCACCAGCGTTAATGAAACCACGAAATCTTTATCTCAGTTGATCAAAATTGTTATAAGAGTAACCTATCAGCAAGTACGGCGTCAAAAAACAATGTTATAAAAACAAATAATTCTTCAGATTTGGGACTGTAAAATATGTACAAAATGTCAATGCTGTGACCAGGATTCGAACCTAGGTTAGCACGGCCACAACGTGGGGTCCTAACCTCTAGACGATCACGGCTAACACTGACGTCTGTCGCTCTTGGCAGAAAGACACATGACTACTGTCAAACTATTGAAAAATAAGGAGGAAACTTGAAATTCTCACGCATGCGCAAAAATACACTATAGCAACCATTGTTAAATGCAGCTGAATCTCTTCGCTCGCTAAGAAAAGTAGATCAGATCAGTTCTTCTAAGAACTCACCAAACGCCAAAGGAAATAAGTTAAATTAACCGCAAAAGAAACTGCAAGAAAGTCATCTTCTAAGAACTCACTGGAAGCTGACCAAAAAGTATCAAAATCCAAGCCCTAGCCACAAAAATAACTAGATATTGTGGCTACTATACACAATCTACTAATAAAAACAAGTAAGTTTTCTAAAATAAACTACAATAAATTAACCAAGTAACCTCACACTGTCACTGATTAGGACTTCATATAAAGATAACAACTACACTATTGGTGTATATACCGTTCCACACTTTAACTATTGGTGACGGGTCAGTATCTCAATTCTACGAGAGTTGTCTTGCTATAAGATAAGTGATATTATAGTAAGATACACATAAGTGTTATATGTTTACATTTAATAAAAAATGCCAAAGTCAGCACGTAGTAAAAAAGCTCAGAGAAATATAGACTATGAAAAAAACAAAGTCAAGGTATTATCTGCGCAAAAAGAATACTATCGGAAAAATGCTGAAATAATAAAAATTAAGTATCATACAAATCCTGAGGCAAAGAAGGCTGCCTCACGTGCTGACTCAAAAGCACGGTATAACAGGGATTCCGAGGGGAAAAAGCTGCCTCACGTGCTCTTTATAGCAAAGAACCAGAAAAAAGAAGGCTGCCTCACGTGCTGACTCAAAAGCACGGTATAACAGGGATCCCAAGGGGAAAAAAAGCTGCCTCATGCACAAACTATTATAAATATATAAATATCAAAAACTGACAAATCTTTGCCAAAACGCCAAAGAATGAACCAAGAAAAATTTAATAGTGAAGGTATGAACATTTTAGAACTTTATAATACTCTAACTGTTTTATCAGAGAGGCGGTAGCACTCTCTATGTAATATAGAACCGATGGAGGACCAAGAGGCAACTCCTAAGGCCCAAAACCCAAAGACCTAAAACCCAGCAGGAAGCGACCTGCTACTAATGGAGGCGGCAATGAGCCGCCTCCTAAAAAAGACAATACTATCATGAATGTAAGTTTAAAAATAAGACTGTAAGTAAAAATACTAATTAACAAGAATAAAAAAGCATTGGAAATGCAAAAGGATATAGGGATGGTATGCCAAAAAGTATACAAGCAAGATAGCTATGAATGGCTAGGCACATGGAAATAGAATTGCATCCAAAGTATAGCGCTATAGCTTTTTACAACCGTAATGATGGCACGGAATGAAGATTGGAGAAAAGCTATAGGGCTATACTTTGGATGCAATTCTATTTCCATGTGCCTAGCCATTCATAGCTATCTTGTTTGTATACTTTTTGGCATATACTTTTTGGCATACCATCCCTATATCCTTTTGCATTTCTAATGCTTTTTTATTCTTGTTATATATTATGTACTAGTAGTACCCGCTCGGTGGAAGCAGGCCCTTCTCGTAAAAATTAAAGTACTGTTTGAAATGGCCATAGCGCCTTGTCGACGTGGATTTGCAGATATGTATTCCGCAGATCCATAAGCAACACATTGACTCATCATCACCGCCACTATCTTAATTTTTGCCCACAGACTTCTGCATTGGCAGTGAAAGCATCTACAAACTCATTTAATTCCCGGTAGTCAAGCACCGGATGTACCTTTTGGTTCTGTTCCTGCACGACCGCCATTAGACCCTTGGGTGGGCCAAGTTCTTCTTCAGAATATGGCACAGCCAGCCATTCTGCTACATCTTTTGACTCCCGTTCTCACAGGCATCTCTGGCATGTTACTCATTTCACTGGGAAAGGAACCGTTTTCCCATTTCAACGATGCAATCCATTCCTTGTTACTGCGATCATAAGTCACGCTAAAATCTGGCTCGTAGATCGAGATGGCGGCACATGTGTTTTGGACTCCGAAACGTGCTTCGCCTGATTCTGTGAAATAAACTCCACTGAGATCGCATGAATCCTCAAAAGTAGATCGAAACCCAACAGCTGTTTATCTCCGACCAACTCCGCAATGTCGACAGCTGGAACTTGGCCAACCTGTACATTTATTCTGCCGTATCCTCAGCAATTCAATGTCCTGTCGTCAGCTGTTAAGACTCCTGCTAACTTCCGCTTTCTAAAGCGACACACGGCTTTACTCACTCGAGTCTGCACACACCTGGAATCGATCAACCCCGTGCATTCTAGCTCATTTACACGTACTTTTTTTGGAGAGGAGCTTCTTAGTGTTCAGTTAGTCCGGGAGAAATCTAATGCTAATGCCTCCTCCCCTTTGGTGTTTCTCTTGCGATGCTATATTTCCAAGGGCATTGCATCTGAAGCAACGTATCTTGCGATGAACTCTGTGCATCTGACTGTCCGTCATCTCTTGGCGATTCTGTAAGCAGTCCTTTGCCAAGTGGTTGGGATCACCACACCTGTAACAAGCATTTTTTTTACTGCCATTGCACACTTTTGATTCTGGAAATGTTCGTCTGGCGGAAGTAGCGGCAGCAAATTCTTTAGGGCCTTCGTTGTCCGGCATGACTGCTCTCGTTCGAGTCAACAGTTGTTCCGTCCTGGATGAAGCACATCATATATCTGACATGTTGCGGTAGTCCAGAAACGAATGTGCACATTAACCAACGTTTGGGCAATAGTCTCCCAACCAACTGGGATAGTCGTCGCAGGTCAGCAAAAGAAAAACTTGTCCACCATTTCATCGAAGCGAAGTTGTCGAGTCATATATCGACAATTTTCATAGTGCAAAGCTCACACACGTTCCACATTTTTGATCCACTTGATAATCCCTCCATCGCCAAAGGTAATAAAAAGTTGAAATAGCTTCTAACATTGAACGTGTTATCAATAAATTGAGAAGAAAAAAAGAATTATTTTCTACGCGCGCCAAGTTCACCGACAACAGTTCCACTCCACCGTGTCGAGCTGACAAAAAAGAAACTCATCCCGATTCAAGAAATGCTGGCTTTTTATATTTCCAACCCCGACCGCGTCTCAATTTGCATGAGACCCGTTTTTGTTTCATGTCGGTCGTGTTTCGAGTTGAAGACTCTCTCTCTCTCTCTCTCTCTCTCTCTCTCTCTCTCTCTCTCTCTCTCTCTCTCTCTCTCTCTCTCTCTTTCTCTCTTTTAGGCAAATGACACCCGCTCTAACCAGGTACGCTACGATTTCCCCTACAATATATATGAGATTTAATCTAATTAAAACAAAATGGCATTCTACATACATCTAAAAAAATAAAAAAAATATTTTTTCTTTATTTAATTGTTATTTAAATTGTTTTATGCATACAAATGTGTCAGATCATTTTGGGACACCCTCGATATATAAAACGTTTAAACAATGAAAAAAAAAACGAGTTATAACTGCAAGCAAATCAATTCGCTAACATGGATCGGGATCTTCGATGGTGCAACAATTTATTAATATTACTTGATATTGGTGATCAAGATTTGAGTTGGAATCTGTTTCATTAATGAAAGCGCTGGTCAATAAGAAGGTTGTATCATAGCATCTTAATTTACTTGAGCACGGTCTAAACTAGGTAGACTTGGTGTAGCTTCTATTTATCATGATCGCGTTCTAACTACTGCCACTGTATAATATTTGTGAAGATCGGAATTGTCTCATCTGCATGATGTCCTCCTCATTGATCGCAGCTATCCGTTAACCTGCAAGATTACAAATTTTTATGCCGACACAGAGAATAGAAAGGTTACGAAGTTTCCAGACTTTTTGTGCAGGCATTTAAATTTGTCATAGACTCTTGAAAATTCAGTATGTTATTGCTATACATCTTATGAGACGACTGACCCATTGTTATGATTTCAAGTTCAAATGAACAGCTACAACAGGAATTGGAATACACTTTACTAAAGCCTGGTTGTCAGCGCTGGTGAATTCCAAAAATGCAATCTTGATTGATGCATAAAGTGAGGACACTTTAGAATTACGATATCCAATAAAATTCTGTTTTACATTTTGAAAAAATCCCACAGAAATGTATGAAATGTTTCAGACTTCTTTTGGACTATCTTGTATGAATTGAGCATTAGTTTTTGAGTGGCATAAGAGATTCAAAGAAGGCAGGGAGTCTGTGAGGGATGATGAGAGGTGTGGGAGGAGTAAAGAAGACAGAATACCAAAGTTGATTGGTCAAATAAGGAATTTCATAGATAAGGACCATCGTGTGTCTATAGAGACAATAAGTGCATAGTTTGATGTCAGTGTGGGAACTGTACACACAATTATTCACAAGGAACTGAAGATGTGGAAGATTTAGATGACGTTTGTCCCAAAGGTGCTCAGAGAAGATCAGAAAGAAAAACGTTGTCATGACAACAAGAAGATGGTTGAACTGATCAATTCAGATCCTGCAGTTCTTGATGCTCTGGTGACCTGCAAAGAAAGCTGGATCTACTGCTGTGACCCAGCGAAGTCGTCGTTATGAGACAATTGAGGAGATGAAAGAGGTTGTGATGAGGATCATTGCCCACACAAGAGCACTTCCATGGGGCTTTTCAAAAAGTTGTTGGAATGGTATAAGTGCATTACAGCCGGAGGAGATTACTTCAAAGGGGATTGGAGTTTCATGTGTATACTATCAATAAAAGTTCCCATATGAAAAAAGTCTGGAAACTTATTGAAGGCACTTTGTATATAGTTGCATACAAAGTCAGGGAAAGTTTGACTCAGAACATCAATTATCATCCCAAACAAGGCACAGTGCCACTTTGAAGTAGAGGGCTACTATCGGGGACATAATTTACAGGGGTATTATGAAGGGAGATGAGTAGCAAGATGTTTGTTCACATTACACTTGAACTTCTGCATATCAGTACAGTTGGGAAAGCAGTATCCCGGAAGGGAGTTCCAAAGACTTGCAGTTCTGGGGAAGAAACTATTGGAGTAAAAGTATTTCTTACACCTAGGGATCTCTACTGTAAAGGGGTGGGACTTAGTTGCTTGTCGGGTTTGTCGGGGGTAGTCACGTCGAGGGGGTACAAGTGCTTGCAGTTCGTCAAAGCATTCACCATTAAAGTATTTGTAGAACAGGCAGAAGGATGCAACATTTCGTCGATGGGACCTCAAAAGCATGTGGACCTGATCTCATCCCGGCTGTGCTATTAAAAAAATGCTCTGCTGAGGTTGCTCCAGTTCTCTCCAAACTTTACAATACCTTAACGAATCTTGCTTTCGCGACTGCTGGAAAACCGCTTCTGTGGTACCAGTCTTCAAGAATACTGGTGAAAGAACTGACCCACTAAATTATCGTCCCATTAGCCTCCTCCCACTTTTCGCCAAAAGTAATAGCACAGTTGTTAGTCAAGTATCTCTGACACTACCGGTTTGCCTCAAGTACAATGAGGAACGGTTGCTAATGTTGCTTGTGTGTATTGTTTGAGTATCATTTATTATGATTTCGTTAATATTCGTTTCCTTGATATTTTTCTGTTAAAAGTTCTTTCTAGAAACATATCAGGTGCTTACAATAGATACCATGTGAACGTTGCCAACGTGCCTAAGAGAAAGTATTTCTGTGAAACAATCATTATTCCGTATTTAGTACAGCCAGGTTGTCAGTCGGTGTTATTAACCACTGAGCCACCATCATCTCCCTGCTGCTGCTGCTGCTGCTGCTGCTGCTGGTTAATTGTTCTATTGATTGCTAGTAGTTCATAAAAGACACAAAAGAGAAAACTATATTGACCAATTTCTACTGTACACTCTTTAACCCTTATCCTTGAGTGGCCTCTGGGCCTTGATAATGTGGTGATGCCTTTGTAAAAAAAAAAAAAAAAAAAAAAAAAACAACGGTTTTGTTTTAAATTGTAAAAGAAAGTTTTCTATTTTCTTACCGTTTTAGAACCATGATTCTGTTATCAATTTATTGGTGCTTTAATTTATCAACCAAATTATTTATCGACTGTGAATTCTTTGTGCGTATGTTAGCAAATGTCTGGATGATTGGTTACTATTCAGTAACCAGTGTTGAATTGCTCCGTGCAAACCTGCATTTGCTTTCGCTAGTTTAACTTACAGTAGTTTTGATTTTGTCTGTTTTAACGTAAATTTGCTCTTTATGGCAAGTGTCTCTTCAGATAATCTTTACATGCTCGCTTTTCCCCATCTGTTGGTCTATTTATCTACGTCGCAATCGTCGCATACGTTTTAATTGGCATCGATAAACATTCTGCTGATTTTCGTTAGTTTAGTCCGAATTCGGATATTGTCCATCTACTTTTTGGAGATGCAATCTTCTTTCGTAAATCTTAATTATTTTATTCATTATCTGCTGACTGACATCATAAATAAAATCGTAACATAAAATCATGTTCCAAAATTCATAAAAAGTAACTTTTAAACATCTAAAAAAAAAAAAAAAAAACGGACTTTTTTTTTAGTTTCCAGCCATTCATCAGTAATTTATAAAATTATTTATATATATAAAAGTCACGCTCTTTGTGTGTGTGTGTGTGTGTAAGTTCCTTCCTTATAGGTTCCAAAACGGCTGAGCCTATCTTTGGCAAATTTCACACAAAAGTAATTTATATTTCTGGCAGTGTTCTTAGATATATTTTGCACAGAAATTCATCCGATAAGTATTGAAAATCAAAAAAATCCTATCTTAAAAATAGTCTTTCTTCTCTTATAATAAAAATAATTTTTACAGGGGAATATTTTATGTTACACCGGTGTAATATTGGCTGGTATAACAAACTATTCTCTTGTAAATTTTTTTTCTTTTTTATCTATGAGAGAAGATAGACTCTTTTTTAAGGTCATCAAGCCCAAATATCAGCTGACGTGATATTGCAAACAAACACAGACAGAATTTGATGAACGGCATTATCTTTATTATCTTTATTATTTTTTTAATTTTTTTTTTTTTTTTTTTTTGCGAATTAGTCGACCAGGCAAATTAATCTCATAATATTCAATAGAGAATTGATTCTATAATAATACATACGCAATCTGCATAAATTAAAATATCATGTTTAAGCATATTGTATGGCCGGGCAACGCCGGATTTCCAGTTAGTTAATTATATGCCTAGCATCACTTTTTGTTATATGAACACAGTTTAGAAAAACTATATGGAAAGATTATAATAAAAAGCTCAACTCATTTATTGGCAGAACCTTTTGGCTATGAGCAAACTGTAGTATCTGTTCTAATACTACACTACATCTTTTCTGTCTTCGTCAGTGAAGGAGAAATCCTTCTAGACTGAGGAAATTCTTATTTTTGTTCCAATCCAAAGTATCCCTTTTTAGGGGACATGGATTTTACCTATATTAAAAGCCAACATTGCATTTACATTCCATTTCTTGTTCTCTTTCGGTGGAGGATTAATCCTTCACGACTGAGACAATTTTTTATTTTTGTACCTTTTCTCCACGTTAAAAAAACGACCCTGGTGTCTAACTCTGTCCCGTGGGGAGGCATAGTAAATAGGTACATTAAACAACAGATTAGACAAGAACATCAAAGGAAAACGAGCATTTTTTGGAAATTGGTGATTGGAGCGTTTCTTCACAGATGGGTGAAATTTTTGTAATGATGTATAATGTGTTAATTCCTCTCCAGGGAAAAGAATTAAAAGATACATTACTGACCATAAAATTGTTTGACTGCCTGGTTGGGTAGATGCAGTTCAATACTCATCATCATCAGCCTTGCTGTTTTTTTTTTTTGTTTGTTTGTTCCTTCTTTTAAAAGCATCAGTGACCATGGCTCTCCAAATTGTAGAGCCATGATAATCTCGGGAAGATAAGTAAAGACGGTCGTTTCCCATTGCTCTACATCTTGATTCAGGGGTGTGTCTCCCCTTGCAAGTTAAACGTGCCTCCAGATACCAACCTTGAAATTTCTATGAGTCGGGCAGCATAGCCTTCCCAAATGGCCACCCATCTGGTACTGGCCAGGCTCATCATTGCTTAACTTTGGTGATCTGGCGAGAACCGGTATGTCACAATGACTGTGCCGTATATTAAACGGTATTGAGTTCAATATTGTTTGGAAGGGCAAGAGAGACAAATTTATTCAACTTATTCAAATACTTCTATAAGGCCACCATTCGCCCATGTATGGAGTATTTTTGCCATATTTGGGCTGGTGCATTTGCCACTAGTCTCTCACTCCTAGATAAGGTTCAAAAGAGAGTCGCCAATCTGATAGGTCCTGAACTGTCATCTAAGCTTCAGCCTCTGTTCCATCGACAAAACGTTGCATCCCTCTGCCTGTTCTACAAGTACTTTAACAGTGAATGCTCTGATGAACTGCAAGCACTTGTGCTCCCTCTACGTAAATACACCCGACAAACCCAACAAGCAGCTAAATCCCACCCCTACACAGTAGAGATTCCTAGATGTAAGAGAGCCTTCTACTCCAGTAGTTTCTTCCCCAGGCCAGCTAGACTTTAGAATTTCCTTCCGGGTCCCTGCTTCCCCAACTGTACTGACATGCAGAAATTCAAGTGTAATGTGAACCGACAGCTTGCTGCCCAACTCCCTACACAGTACCCCTGATGCCTATGTCCCTGATAGTAACCCCCTACAACAAAGTGGCAATGTGCCTTGTTTGGGGTGAAAATGTAATAAAAAAAAATATATGCAGAAAATATTGGTCTACAAATGAGGTAGTAAAGGGCAAAATGATGGAAACTCCTGGTTTAGAAATTGCTTTAAACTTTTTTTAAAGTTTGTAGTTCTTTTTTTGTTTGAATTGTAAAGTACCTCAAGAATTAAACAGACTTTATATTACTGAATTTTTTAGATGAGGATATATGATTTGTAATATTTGGACTGCTGTTCTCATCATAGGTGTTGTTTGCACATTTTATGTAATCTCAGACTTTCTTATAAGGCATTTTGCAAACTCAGGAATTTGGTCATTGAGGCTTCGTTGTGTTATTACAGGCAGCATTTCCATCATCGTTAATGGCTGGCATTCTTCATGACAGGAACAGCTTCTCTAAAAACTAAATGCTTCACAAAACAGCAAACAAGGGCATTTTTTTTATAAAAATAAAATTTTTATTATTTACTGTTAAGCATTTTTAACTTGACCCGACGCGTGTCAACAATGGCCTGCGCAAAACTGCTATGCATCCGTGTTGTTCAGAGTGGCAGCTTCAACTGTCTTTTACAATGCAATTCAATTCTCCTCTTTCTTCATTGAAAGAGAGAGAAAGGGAGTGAGAGAGAGAGAGAGAGAAAAGAGGCACACACATGCATAGAATTAGACACAAGCTCAAAAATGAAATGTTATTTGTTCTCCGAACTCTTGTCAGCCAGTAGGCATGACCTCTTTCACTTATTCATACCTAGCTATACAAAACATCTGTTAATCAAGATCATGCTAACTCATGCTGACATTTTACGGGCAGATTGTGCTTGTCGCTGCCTGTATCTGCATATCTCCCCCCATGCGTGCAAGGCAAGTTTGTAGCAGCCGACACTCACTACAAAACAGGCAGGAGCTACTCCTCACGACTCGAGATTTGAAATCCATTTTCCCCCTGGCTTGTCTAATCACAAGCCAGCTCTCAATCACGTGACAGAGTATATAAAAGGCGAAATTTGAAACTCTCAACACTCTCTTTTTCTCGCTGCTCTGCCAGCAGCACACATCACCAGGGGGGCTTCATTCCTCGGCCAAACGAGAGTACAACGAGCTAACAATGGCTCTCTTCTACCACGTGCGGTACCCAAACGAACATTCTTTATCCTGCTAAAGAACATACACTGACACACACCCACGCCAACACATCAATACACTGAAGACTTTGCCCTTTCTTTCTTCTTTAATCAGTTTCCTTCGTACCAACGGCTACTAGCTATAAACATGTGTAAACGGAACTGAACTATTCTCTCTTTCAACCAACCGGCAATATATTAATTCTATCTTTACGCAAGAACACTTCAACCTACTAACACCTTTCTCTCTTCTACTAACGCCACTAACGAAAATGACAAAGTTTGCTTATTATTATAGAATGAAACGCCATTTCGTTGTCCCTTATTCTATATTTTGGTCAACCCAACATGATATGAACACGTAACCATCCCGTTTTGTCTCTATAAGTTTGCTACAAGGTTTGTTAATGTAGATGCCCCAGCTCTTCAAAAAAAAGGAGCTTCCTCGTTATGCCACACATAGAGAAAAGAATGTAATAAAAGTTAAACATAAGAAAATCCTTTTCGCTTGTGCTATCGTTGCATTCCGCATGATCACCTGCCGAAAAATAACAAGTGCAGATTTGCAAATGTTTGTTTTCATACATAGTACCTTAGCAACTTCTCCTTAATGAAGGTTATGGCTATCTGAAACATAACAATAAGAAGCAACGTCATGCATCATCATTTGAAGTACATTATTTGATATTCTTAGGGAGAATTAATCCATAAAAAAAAGATGAAATAAAGTGTCACGTCTGCAACATATGGAGAAATATCACTCAAAGCATTCTTTGATGCCTAAACAGTTCAACATCGACTTTGAAATCTAATGTCAGATGATCTCCTGTTGTAGCAGAGCGTATGAGTGCATATGAAAATATCAGCAGAAGTCGAAGGATAGATGACTAGCAAAGGTAGCAGCAGCAGCAGCTGTTTGATCACTATGCAAATTAACAAGAGTGTGTGGGCTTGCGTGAAAAGAAAAAGGAAAATAGGACAACACGTGCTCAAGGAGAAGAAAAACCAGGTTAGATGGACATGTGGCTCCATGATGGCAGCAAGATTTAAGCTGGTATCAAGATAATGGGATTTTATTTAATTTTATTTAAGCTGGTATCAAGATAACGGGATTTTATTTAATTTCATTTAAGCTGGTATCAAGACAATGGGATTTTATTTAATTTTATTTAAGCTGCTATCGAGACAACAGGGTTTTATTTAATTTTATTTAAGCTGCTATCGAGACAACAGGATTTTATTTAATTTTATTTAAGCTGCTATCGAGACAACGGGATTTTATTTAATTTTATTTAAGCTGGTATCGAGACAACAGGATTTTATTTAATTTTATTTAAGCTGCTATCGAGACAAATAAAATTAAATAAAATCCTGTTGTCTCGATAGCAGCTTAAATAAAATTAAATAAAATCCTGTTAAGCTGCTATCGAGACAACGGGATTTTATTTAATTTTATTTAAGCTAGTATCGAGACAACAGGATTTTATTTAATTTTATTTAAGCTGCTATCGAAACAAGAGGATTTTATTTAATTTTATTTAAGCTGCTATCGAGACAACAGGATTTTATTTAATTTTATTTAAGCTGCTATCGAGACAACAGGATTTTATTTAATTTTATTTAAGCTGGTATCGAGACAACATGATTTTATTTAATTTTATTTAAGCTGGTATCGAGACAATGGGATTTTATTTAATTTTATTTAAGCTGGTATCGAGACAACAGGGTTTTATTTAATTTTATTTAAGCTGGTATCGAGACAACAGGATTTAATTTAATTTTATTAAAGCTGCTATCGAGACAACAGGATTTTATTTAATTTTATTTAAGCTGCTATCGAGACAACGGGATTTTATTTAATTTTATTTAAGCTGCTATCGAGACAACAGGATTTTATTTAATTTTATTTAATCTGCTATCGAGACAACGGGATTTTATTTAATTTTATTTAAGCTGCTATCGAGACAACAGAATTTTATTTAATTTTATTTAAGCTGCTATCGAGACAGCAGGATTTTATTTAATTTTATTTAAGCTGGTATTGAGACAACAGGATTTTATTTAATTTTATTTAAGCTGGTATCAAGACAACAGGATTTTATTTAATTTTATTTAAGCTGGTATCGAGACAGCAGGATTTTATTTAATTTTATTTAAGCTGGTATCAAGACAATGGGATTTTATTAATCTGATAACAGATGAAATGAGCAGAAAAAAAACAAGAAGCAGGCATTGTTTCGAAAGTAACGGCAATAAACGACTTGTGTTAAAACAGAAAAAAAGCAAAGTCAGATTTCATACTTATTTCCTTTATTCCTTTTCAATGGTACCAGATGGTGGGGGGGAGTTTGAAAGAGGTTTGAACTAACGAACACGGTTCGAGCATAACAGCCACGTTACAGTGTTTCTTATGGATGCTTTCTCACAAAAAACGGACATTGCTAAGCTCTCTCTACTCTATCATTAATTCCATGGTAGACGCTCGATTGATCTTTAATATCTTGTTCCTCTTGGTAAGTCATTCACAATAAGAACTTTTTAGTCGCATGCAAGCGACTCTATAAGTCACTCCGTCGGTCAGTCCGTAATACTTTTGTGCTTGGCCTTTTTGGTTAAGATCAAAGGTCTGTTGTTAATAGATGCTGTTCTTAGCTTTTTAAGCTTTTGGCCAAGATCAAAGTGTATTATCTGTTCTTACTACATGCTCTACTTATGTTTGTAACTTTGTTATACAAAGTGAGGGATCACTTTTCTGTATTAATTTAATGTAAAATGATCACCCACTTTACAACCAGTCAGTCTCAAAGTCATTCAAGTCATTCTCCAGATCATTCAAGTTGTTTTTGAAGGATTCCAGTTATTTTTTAAGCATTCAACTCATTCTTAAGGTCATTCAATTCCTCCTTAAGTTCATTAAAGTCATTCTAAGTCATTTACTTTTTATTTATTTAAGTCATTTTAGTTTATCTTTAAGAATTTCATGTCAATCCTACATTCACGCATTCATTCATTACACGAGAGCATGCGACTATTGGCTATCGGCCTTGTTTCTAACACAAAATATAACAAAAATAAAAAGCTTTTTCTTTCTCTATGAGTCTAATGCGAGGCAAAATCTCTTCAAACAGGGCTTCTTTGCATGAGCTTCCTATCTGTGTAACACCTTCCTATGGGACTACTTCCCTTCAGATTACAACATAATCTTCAAATCTGGTGTCAACAGATTAACCATCCTCCAAAAGTTCGCACACTTGAGTCATTCTATTAATTTATTTTATTTGTGGACAGTTATCCTTATCTTCACAGTTGTTTCCCGACATCAGATGGTGAACTGCGACGGGATTGAAATGCTGAGTTTCTTAACCGTATCCTCAGTAATTGCTGCCTTCCATAGTTGTTGTCGTCTCACCACGTTTTGACCAATCCTCTGGTTAGCTTTGGGTAGGATTAAAACTGCTATCTTCAAACAATGCTCACCTGGAACCGTAGAGATTCAACGTCTCTATCCACTGTGCCACGGGTCCGAAAGGGCGATCAAGGTTGGATTTTTTGGTCTTATATGTCCAAGGTTTTCGTTCTTATCTGGTCTTCCGTCGTCAGGTCTGTACCAAATCATATATTTTTATTATTTGAGATGAGAAATTTGTATATTTACTATCCTCATCTTTATAGTTGCTGTTTCATGATGTTAACCACTTGATGAAAGCCAGTAGAATAGTTGGCCGAAACTTTTTGAAACAACAACTATGAAGATGAGGATAACAGTTCACAAAAAAATAAAAAGAAATATACAAATTATTCATCTCAAAGGATTCCAATAATAAAATAATATTCCATTAATTGTTCTCAATCCTCCTATAATATTCATGATCTCTCAACTAGCAATCATTTTATCTAATTAACCTTTATTTGTGAGTTGCTTATGGCCTTGATAAGTGGTGACTCATTAATATAAAATAAAAGTATCTGCTATTTGTCGTTGTTACATGATTGCCTGTTTAGAAAAGACAAAGCTAAAAACAATTGCTTGTTTAGAAAAAAAGACAAAGCTAAAAACAATTAGAAAAGACAAAGCTAAAAACAATTTCTTGTTTAAAAAAGAAGACAAAGCTAAAAAAATTGCTTATTTAGAAAAGAAGACGAAGCTAAAAATTGCTGGTTTAGAAAAGAAGACAAAGCTAAAAAAATTGCTTATTTAGAAAAGAAGACGAAGCTAAAAATTGCTGGTTTAGAAAAGAAGACAAAGCTAAAAAAATTGCTTATTTAGAAAAGAAGACGAAGCTAAAAATTGCTGGTTTAGAAAAGAAGACAAAGCTAAAAAAATTGCTTATTTAGAAAAGAAGACGAAGCTAAAAATTGCTGGTTTAGAAAAGAAGACAAAGCTAAAAAAATTGCTTGTTTAGAAAAGAAGATGAAGCTAAAAATGTCTTGTTTAGAAAAGAAGACGAAGCTAAAAAAAATTGCTTGTTTAGAAAAGAAGACAAAGCTAAAAAAATGAGAAAACAAAAATCAGTTTTTCGTTTTCTTTTAATTCTCAATAACCATGACAACAAGAAATGTCTTTCTGTCCATTTGATCACTACTGGACAGAATGTAACAGGTGACAATGAAGGGTGAATGCGATGAGAAGTGGTGAGAAGGCGGCAATAAATAGAAGAGGATGTATTCAACACAAATGTTTCATAATCTGAACACTCAGAGTTCAATCCCTATGCAAGGCAGTACATTTTTCATTTTCTTCTAAAACCAAACCCAAAAAATAAATTTTTAGTAAACAACTGAGAAGAAAATGTTGACATAAAATAGTTGATTGAACAGAAATAAATTTTATATAAAAATGTCACCAATGTTTTTCATTTATTTGTTTTGAAAAAAGATGTAATATTCCTGGCATTCATTTTTGACAGGAAAACGATATTTTAGTTTCAAAATAAACATTAACTTTTGTTGTTAAATAAATTATGTTGTTTTATTGATATGATTTTGTCACAAAGTTTGTGTTTGAAAAAGATGAGAATTTAAAACTTTAATCAACTTTGAAGAAAAAAAAAAAAAAAAGAGAGATTCTGTGCTAAACGGACGGAAAAAGTTTTTTCTGCATTTATAAAAATAATTCTGTAAACTTGAATGACTCGTACTACTATTCTAATCTTGGATGTTATTCTCACAACGTTTCAGCGTATGTCTGCCAATTTATAGAAGTGAAAACGGAAATCATTTACACTTGTGGGATGACTTAAAAGTTACAGACAGAAAAATGGTGTAGAGTAAAACATCTCAACAAAGCAGTGCATATGTTTTTTTTTTTTTTTTTTACATAGGCATCACCACTGATCAAGGCCAAGAGGCCACTTGAGGATAAGGGTTAAAGAGTGTACAGTAGAAATTGGACAATATAGTAACTGTTAATAATGGAAATTCGGTAAATTTGTTGACTTATATGGAACGGTTCATCAAAAACTTGTTTACATTAGACTTGAAGACAAGACTTGTTGGGTAAAAATGGTTTCCTAAGTAAATATAGCATAGAATTTAATATATTTCAAACAATAATTATAAGTACTATAGAACATGAAAGGTTTTGAAGCTCGACCTTTCAGGCGACAAATATCGAAAAATTGGCTAAAAACATTAATTCCTTCACCCTCATCTGGGCACTTTTCTACAAGGAGGGGTCGCTTTTTTCGCGTTATTTTCTAAAGTCATTCCCTCTTTTCGATTGACTAGCCTTAATTTAAACATTCATCAATCCCAGTTTGGCAATAGGCGCAACAGCAAAGACGATACTTTTTTTTTTCCATGTTCTTTTTCTCCTTCGTGGTATGGATTTTTTTGTTTTTGTTTTTTTTACATAGGTGTCACCACTTATCAAGGCCGATAGGCCACTCAAGAATAAGGGTTAAAGAGTGTAGAGTAGTCAAAAGGACAATATAGTACTCGATAGTAATGGAAGTTCGGTAAATTTTTAAGTGGAACGGCTCATCAGAAACTTGTTCACGTTGGACTTGAAGAAAACCATATTATAGACAGCTGGAAAGCAGGAAAACGGGAGACGATTCCACAGGCGTGCAGTTCTAAGAAAGAAGCTTTGATCATGGAATCTATGTTTAGGTTTAGGCACAGATAAAGAGTGGGGAAAATTATTGATAATGTTTTCAGCTAGTCTAGTGTTTCTTGTGAAAGTTTGGCGAGAGGGGACTATAGATTGAAGCTCAGTCGAACACTTCCCATGAAAATAACGATAAAGCTGAGACAAACTCGCAACATCTCTTCTGTGAGATAGAGGTTTGAGCCTTCCTGACTGCTACCACTTTAAAAAAAAATTTTTTTATTTTACTCAACACAAACCACCTAACACGCGGGCAATGCCAGGCACCCAGGCTAGTTATATATATATATATATATATATATCATAATTCAATGTTATAGGAGAAATAACAAAAGTGCTCAATTACTTGTGCAAGAGCAATAATATTTATTCAATACTTATCATTCATCAATACTTTCATTCGAATGAAAACACTGGAAACATAAGCTACATTGTTAAAGATATTAAATATTCATGAGTCGATGTAATGATAGTATGACTCATGATTGTCATTCTCCACCAAGTGAATAAAAAAATTAGGAATCTGTATCTTTGGAAAGGCATGTATTAAAAGTTACGGAAACCTACAAATATATTGTATTAATAAATATTGAAAAATAATACAAAAGAATATTTCAGAATTTTTGAAAAAATAAATGAAACCTATTTAATTAAAACACTACTCTTTTTCATATATATATATATATATATATATAAGTAGTAAGAGTACACATTTAAAACAAGTTTAGGTTTAAGGTTAATAAAAATGCATGCTAGAATTGTCCACAAGAACACATGGTACAATCAATAAAGTTTTTCAACGATAATGTTTTGGAGGTTGATAATTCAATCCTCACTGAAGGCGATACTAATTAATAATAAAATAAAGTTTGTTTTTAATTACTTAAAATTTCTACCCAGTCATGGCTGACAGAATGAGAACAATCTACTCTTGCGGATTAAATAAAATGTTCAGTTCAAAGTTCTGTATAGATTCCCAAGATCAATATAAAAATATCCAAATTCAAGACACGCTTGAAAAAAGTCGAAGGCTACATGGTTTAAAACGTGAGAATAACACCAGATATAAAAGTAGTAGTTGTCATGGTAATTCTGCAAAAGTAATTCTTTTTTTTATATTTAAACAAAATTACATTTTATTAAACAACTTTAATAGAAATTACTAAAAGTTTTGCAAAAATATTTGGGTTCAAAAGGAAAAAAACAAGTGGTAATTCCGCAGGATGGTTAACAGCCAAGAAATCAAAAAATCTAAACAAGAAATAAGTTTAACCAAACACATTCAAATTTAATTTTCTACTGACTTGTATAGCGTTAAAAGGCAGAAACTGGTCATAAGATATATTATCTGTAAATTTGTTATTGTTAATTTAACTTATCCAAACACAAGAAAATCAAAATGACTTTGATCTGTTTTAGAGGTAGTCATTAATTTCAGGTTTAAAATATAGGGAAAAAATAAACAATGACTTACTCTATCACTAAACTTAAGTCTGGAGGCTTGCAAGTCAGATTTAGAGTTAGTGGTAAGGTAAGTAATTTTTTGAATTATGTTTTTAAAGGATAAAATCAGAGATGGTGTTGGTTATGTTGGATTTTGAATAAGTAAAAAAAAAAAACAGTTATCAACGAAATATTATATTGAAATAAAAAAACTATAAAACAGTTTCAGAAATTAAAAACTTTACAAGTCGGTAGAAAATTAGATTTTATTGCTTTTGTTAAAAGTCATTTGTTGCATATTTTGTTTGGGCTGTACAGTTTCTTTGTTATTATCTATAGTACATGATTACCAAAAAGGTTTTCAGTTGATGCATAAAAGAAAAAAAGAAAAAAAAACATGGTTTAAGTGAAAATCATTGTTTTACTTTTTGTCAATATTTTTGGATTTGTGTGATTTCATGATTCTTCAACCTCTTCAGTAAACACTTGAGATTGTGAAACGTTATGCTCACCAACGCATCGAATGACACATCGCACACATCGTTTAAGCATTCAATGGGTTCCATAAACAAAGTTCTGCATTGATCTTAATGCTTTTATAAAAACAGTCTGGATGTAAACTGATAATGGAAAACTTTTGCAATAACTTTTGCGGAATCAGAAATAAAAAAAAAGCAAAACGAAAACCTTCGGAAGATATGATGATTCCTGAATTTGGATGAAATGAAAAATTGTTTTTTTATATCATCAGACAAGTTCGTAATATTTTCTGCTTTTCGGGTCGTAATAATAACTAAGAACAGGATCATAAAGAAGTTGTAATTGTTCTTTTTCGTCTTCATCTTTTTGGTCAACAACATCTGTAAAAGTCAATGTTAAGTCAAAAATAAATGATTACAAAGTTTGACTTCAGTACAAACAACAAATAATCATTACATATAGTTTGTTTATAAAAAGGTTGTTCCAAAAAATAAAGCTTCCTATTTTTTTTTTAATTCAAAAAGTTGAAGAGCTCCAAAGATAAGAGTAGTACCATTAAAACAAGCAACCTTTTCTGTGCCAGAATTTATTTTTCGACATAGTCACTAACATTCTCAATGCACTTTTGCTAAGAATTCAATGATGCATCTTTGCTTCAGACGCACAAAAGGTGCTGCTTTCTTAGAGTTTCACACAATCAATATCTGCAACAGAGAGATGAAATTTTCAGATCATGAATGCATAAGTTCAGTCATCATAACAATGCAATTTGCAATCTCCTCTGATCTATTCAAGCAGAATAAAATAGGAGGCATTATTCTTGGAACACCCCTCTCCTTAGTGTTATCGGTTTTTATCTCGCATTTATAAAATATTTCCAAGGTTAGACATTTCCCATCCATTTTTTCTTTCTATTCAAAAAAATGCTACATTGCCAAAAGTGTGTTTATTCATAAAGTCTAAAGAAATGCTGGTTTTTGAAAATTTTCAAACGATATAATGCTTGAAATTGTCGAACTAGACATTGAAACAATTGTAACGTAAAATGAAATACACTTTTCGTTGCCATCAACACCTTGTCTTGAAGTCTTGATTTTGCACACATAGCATATATATATATATATATATATATATATATATATATACATACACACACACCACACACAATGATTTAAATTATCTGATTCCTTAGCATTCTAGAATAAACTTTTGTTTTTCCCCATCAAATAAGAAAAAATACATAAATAAGATACAAGACAAGGTTCTATCTAAATTAGAGTGTATATGGAAATCCCATAGAGTGACGACAATCCAGCTAAGTTTGGTAGTATCATGATATACTGCTGGGCTACTGGTAATTTATGCTTCAACCCCAAAATCATGCCTGAATCCAGAGCCATCATCTGATGAAAGCTTTGTTGGAAGCAATGCTGTTGTACATGCAACAGTTATTGTATGAACATTTTAGATTAAAAATATATATATATATATATATATATATATATATATACTAGCTGAACGCCCGGCGTTGCCCGGTCATACAATACATTTAAACATGATATTTTAATTTATGCAGATTGCGTATCTATTGTTATAGTATCAATCCTCTGTTGATTTTCATATTACGAGGAATAATTTTCCCAGTGGACTATTCACGAAAATAAAGTAAAAACAATAGTAATGGTAATGTCGTTCATCATATTCCGTTTATGTTTGTTTACAATATCACATCAGCTGATATTTGGGTTTGACGATGAATGCCCTGGAAAAGTCACTTCCTTTAGTTTTAAAATATGCAAATGAAGAAGTGATTTGCGGCGATTTTAAATGCTACATCTTTTATCGTAAATTGAATCCATTAATATAAGAAAAAATTAAAATAAAATGGTGAGATACACCTGGGCTTGAAAACGGGATCGTTCAATCAGTAGTCGAATGGTCTGCTACTGAGCTATATATGCAGATGTCAACAAATCTGGGGGTTTTTCTAAAAAGAAATTATTTGTTGAGATTTTATTTTCTCTTTTGCCGGTGTAACCTAAAATATTCCCCTATAAAAATTCTATTTTTATTTATAAAGAATGAAAGACTATTTTTAGGATTGGATTTTTTTGATTTTCGATACTTATCGGATGAATTTCTGTACAAAACATATCTAAGAACACCGCCAGACATATAAATTAGCTTTGTGTGAAATTTTCAAAAGATAGATTCAGCCATTTCAGAACCTATAAGGAAGGAATTCACACACACTAAGTGACTTTTACATATATATATATATATATATATATATATATATATATATAGATAAAAATATAACACGGAAATTACATAATTGTCGATGCAATAATTTATTTCAACCTTGTGGTATTTTCAAGCATCTAAACTAGACAATTACATTTTTGATACTGAAATAAAGAAAGAAAAAAGAATCGGGCCTCGACCGTCAAAAAACCAGAGGGGGTGGTAGTAGCAATCCACTTAATACATTTTATAGAGAGGGTGGGAGGGATTTTTTAAAAGAAAAAAAAAAAAAAAAAAAAAACATTATGACACTTATAAACAGCAGCTCGATGTAACCACACACACACACACACACACACACACACACACACACACACACACACACCTAAATATGCACGTTCTTACACGTAAATGCCTTGACACGCTTTTACTAACCTAGGAAGAAGAGGGGGAAATATACGGATATAGAGAGAAGGAAATATAATAAACAGCGGGTAATGGAAAAAGAAGAAGAAAGAAAAAAGAAGAGAGTGACCATCCGCTGCCTGTCATATGGTTTCATTAGTCTAGAATCTCTGAGAAAAAGAAGGGAAAGAAAATGGAGATTGTACGCGCGTCCTAAAGTTAATTGAGTCATGGAAAGTAAGTCTATTGAAAGATAAATAAAAAAATATAAAATAAAAAATTTTATATACAAAGTTTTAAAACTATCTGTATGTTATCATGTTAAAATTAGTCAGAAATAAATATTATCTTATAATACATTTAAATATTGTATTTGTAATATATTACTATGAATTCAAAAAATTGAGTCTTATGTAGTTAATATTTATTATATTTTTATGTAATTAATTTTATTGGTGATTATAGCGGTCGTTATAATTTTGCTCACTAATATTTCACTTCTTAATTGATTAAGATGCAGAAAATTGCATAATAAGTCGCCCCCAATTCCATAGGACGTATATAGTTTCGGTTAATATATACTTTTATTCATTCCGTACACAAAAGTACTTTCATGCACGCATAAAGAAATAAATAAAATAGTTATTATTTTAAAGTTTTGTGTTGATTTATATTAAATCTAATAATGTCTAGTGGTAGTATTTGATCTTTTTGACTTAACTCAGTTTAATAACTAATGTATTATCTGCAGAGAAAAATTATTTTCTTAAAGCTATCTCATTTATTTATAAGTAATTTGGATAAACAGGTACTTCGGAAAAAGTACACCCAACTTAGATTTCGGACAACTAGTCATCAAGTAGGTATTATCGAGTATATACCGGACAGCACTATAATTGCCAGTGGGGTGGGGTGGGAGGGTTTATCGTAAATAATCTAGTGGTGTTAAATTCGGTCTCTTTACCATTATAGAATTATCTGTTCGTCGGATCTGGAGTTATTGGTTATTTTAAATTTACATTTATGTCTTCATCTGGCCATCAGTTCATCTCGTTTATTTAAGAGATTATTGTGTTCGTACTTCAGGATTCTTATTTTTTCCTCGAGGCATAAACTGCATCTCTGCCTAAAGCCGTTTGGAACATCCGAATAACATAGGATTGACCATGAAACCACTGGGGATCGGTTCTCATTTTTTAATAACCACCATTGTTTAGCTAACTCGGTTTTGTTCTTAAGTTCTGGGTTATTGAAAGAATGTTTATGGTCATAAAAACGCTGTTTCCAGTTTCCGGCGGAGATACCGATATATATATATATAGAGAGAGAGGGTATAAACTTTTGAGTTTGAGTATATATATATATATATATATATATATATATATATATATATATATATAAAGAGTTTGAGTATAAAACGCGATAAACACCATTTTTAAAAAATTATGAAACTATTGCCACAAAAATTTCAACATTCTACCTGATCCAAAGTCATGCTCAACATATGATGATAGTGGCATCATTTTGTTTTGCTTGCAATTAAAATAAACGTTTAGACAAAGTGTACACTTAGTCTATTCACCTTTTTATTGTCTAATGTCTTCATTTTAATTAGTTCTGATATTATAGTCCATTTTTTTCTATTTGTGGTCAGTGAATGAGAAATCTTTCTAAACCGAGGCAGTTATTTTTTTGTCCCAATCCAGAGTGCTTCTTTTTGGATAACTGGAGTTTCCTTATATTAAAAACCAACCATGAGTCTAACCCTGTCCTTCAGGAGGGGAGGTAGGTGGGTGAGGCAAGTAAGAACATACCTGTTGTGAGGTTGTCATCTGTGTATGCTTCAAGAGAGGCTTGCAAGGGTTTTTGGCTGATTTCACTTGCAAGTACAATCGGTGGACTAAACAAATTACTCCAATCTCTGTGCAAAAAGAAAAAACAAATCATGGAATAGAGTGAAACAGTTTGTATTCAAAAAATAATTCAAGTTTTAAAATGGAACTAATATTCATGAAATTCATATTGTATTAAAATCAAACTTCTCTTCTTAAACCATCAATACTCAGATTTCTAGTTTTCTCTACTTGCAATTGTTATCTCTTAAGGAGGCTCTTTAGATTGACTTTCATTCCAGACCAGAAATAGAAGACTTATATCAAATCTGTTGCTATGGTTACTGAAAAAATACACTCTTCCTAATCTTCATTAAATTTTGAAATCATTTGTTGACATCAACGCAGATGATTCGACTGTCTATGACTGCACTTCAAAGCGCATTGATAATAAAAACTTTGTTGATTTTTTTCTCTTGGAACTTGAGATGTGTGGTGCACTGTGGAAATTTGACTAGTTATGTTTAACACCTTTAAAACCAAGATGCTCTCCTTCTACCATTCTGTTTTGCCCCAATCGAAATAAAATGTTTTTCTCTCTCTCCTTAAAGAAGCTCCTTATTTTGATAAGCTTCTTGGTGTGACGTTCACTTCAGAACTAAAACAAGACATATATTGAGTCCATTACTAAAATTGCTGGAAAAATGGTTAAATAATTCCACTGCTCCAGAAAGTACCTCACACTAGACGCAATTCTCTTACTTGTATAACAGTCAAATATATTAAGATGGAATACTGCTGCCATACTGAGGAGCACTCTTTCTTACTTTGACAGAGTACAAAATCAACTTTGAAATTGAAAATATTTTTCATGATAGGTGCTAGACTGACCTCCAATCTTTAGTTCTCCCCTATAAAACATTCACAGTAAGAACTCTTCTAGCTACGAACACAGCAAAGAACTTTTCTTTCTCCCACTGTGTACCTAAAGTAAAGAAAACTTCCATGAACAAAGTTTCTTTCTTAAAACTTCCGATTTGTGGAATAAAATGCCAATGGGCTGCTTCCCAACTAAATACAACATGGTTGTCTTCAAATTTAATGTGAACAAATACCTGTTTAGCCATCATCTTAGATAATCAATCACTCAAAATAATCAAACTTTGTCAATTTCACCCATCATTTTCAATCCCCTCAGAGCATTGTTCATTGTCCAACTAAAACTCATTAACCCTTATTCTTGAGTAACCTTTGCGCCTTGATAAGCAATGACTCATCAGTAAGAACAACAACAAAAAAAAAAGGAGTTACAAATAGAATGGAAGAAAGCCGGAACATTAGGGCTAGAAGTGTATATGTCTTGATGTTTGTTTTCTGACAATGTGAATATGCACATATGTAAAGTGGACGTTGCGTTAACTTTCAACAGCCTCATATCGTTCGCTTCCCTTATTTTGTGTTTTAGTTCTCACCTTCCACAAGTGATTTTTCTGACAAAGGAGGAAGAATTGCTGTTTTCCAAGTCATTTCTATATCTAACTTTTATCGTTAGCTTGTTTTTTTTTGACCTTGAAGTAGTATTCATTTTTTTTTTAGCTTTTTACAATAAATGGCTGCATGCCTTGTTTGAAGAATTTCCATAAGAAAAAAAGAGGCAGTGAAACATTATGATTTATCAGCGTGTGAACTTTTTAAAGTAGAATAGTTGTTTGCTGCCCCTCAAAATGCAGGGAAGGAGTGAGGCGTAATACTTGCTGATTATTTTATCTCTAGCTAACTGGGCTCTCCATTTCGTCCTACAATTCAGGTTGTTGAGTTGTTTGTCATTATTAGAAATTGACATTTCACACTGGCTCACTAAGAGAACCGTTTTAAACCAGCACGAATCATTTTCATTGATTTAAAAATGTTGAATTAACACCTTTATGTTTTTTTATGTTTTTCTTTATTACAAAAGCAGACTTAGCATGAAACTATTGATTTAACCACAGCCTATTTCCACCCAATAAAAAGATATGAAAAAAGGAAAGTTAACCGAGTGGAGAAAGAAAGTAGCTTTTTAGAAGCTAGTAACTTTTTACGTTTGTTTGCATCAGATTTTTACCTGCACAAATATTCTTGAAAATTAATGAAAACAATAATAGTTGAATTCTTTTTCCTGTGCAAATGGATTGAACTGAACTAATAATCAAAGAGTAAAACATTAAAAAGAGTGCACCATTAAAAAGAGTGCACCATTAAAAAGAGTAAAACATTAAAAAGAGTAAAACATTAAAAAGAGTAAAACATTAAAAAGAGTAAAACATTAAAAAGAGTAAAACGTTAAAAAGAGTAAAACGTTAAAAAGAGTAAAACATTAAAAAGAGTAAAACATTAAAAAGAGTGCACCATTAAAAAGAGTAAAACATTAAAAAGAGTGCACCATTAAAAAGAGTTTCTGCTGTCATTAAATGATGATTGTGATTTCCCTCATTTTGAAAGTTTACCAAAAGATTTTCTTTTTTCATGTACTGAAGCCGACAACAATACTGTCACAAAACTCGCTTTAAAATTAGAAATTACTGTAAAGTGCCTGAAAGGAAGGTCGATGATAAAATGGGCAGACAACCTGCACAATGATCTCTGTAAAATCAGCCTTCACCCAGACCAAGCGGAGACAAAAATTCATTATTGCAGACCCCACCATAGCTCAGGAATAATGCAAAAGAAAAAAATCTTGAAAAAATGTGTGGGAATAGAATTTACCGTGGATTTGAAGAGCTTAGTGTATCCGAGCTGTGTCGGCATGGATATTTCATTTCTTCTTTGTAGTTGTGTGCAAATCTTAAAGCCAACTGTAACAAGATAAAGAGAGAGATTAAAAGCTATACAATTAAATCAACCAATCAGATAACAGTTTGTGGTGCTCAGCATGACGTGTTCAAATCTCATATTATTTCTATTATTCCGATTACCATTTCATGTAATTTGTAATTGTCTTCTTAGTATCACCCATATTGAGGATTAAGCCATCAACCTCCAGAAAATTGTCACTTAAAACTGATTATCACTTTATCTGTTGTGCCAAATCATCAATCCTCATCTCAAAAATTCTAAAAAATGATAAATCATATTCTCCAGCCTGCAGAAGGCTAATTTGATGCTAATAACATCGGTTAACTGCTGCAATGCATCAGTTTAATTCAAGTATACAGCTTGTTCTCATACTCGACAAAATGTTGAAATATACTGATGTTAAACATTTCATCTGATGATATAATATCAAAGTTCTTATTTAGAATTCAACCTAAAATAATAAAAATACAAAAAAAATCTTTATGATGTACTTTCTCATAGCTTAACAAAATTATATATTTTTATACAGAAAATGATTTTTTTACGATTTTTAATAATTAATAATATATCGTAGCCATTACACGACTAATTTTTAAATCTTGATAGCACGAATAGAATTGACTCCCTTTATTTAAATCAAGACACATTGTTCTCACCTTCTCATAAAATTTGATTTTCTTAAAACTATTCAATTTATGTAAATTTTGGAATATGACATTTTCATTCCATAATAAGTATCTACCTCATTCCAGGAGGTTAGACACAAGGTCAGATATGGGTTGGATCTGAGTAACAGAATTCAAACCTGACACACTCAGGTTTTCAGCCCATGTCGTTAACCACTTAACCATCCTATTCTGTGATGAGTACATACATGATAAAAACGTTTCTGTATTTTTGTTTTTTAATTTGAATTCTGAACTTGCACCCACATCTCTCCTTTATTTAATACATGTGAGTAGATTAAATTGCCCGAAACATAAAACTAATCTCTAAGATTAGAACAGTAGTCCGAATAAAACAAGTTATCAATCCTTATCACAAAAATTGAAAAACACAGGGTTCAAGGTTCGTTGGTTTTAAAAACATTTTCATGAGTGAAAATTATTTTTCATTTCAATAATAATCAAAAATTTGAAACAAAACAAAGAAAACATTTCATGAAAAAGGTGCAAAGAATGAGCAAACGTATCAAAATTTTTTTTTTTTTTTAATATTTTGTGTGTCGACAATTCATTTTTATTGAATAACATTGACCAGTGGCGGCGTTGAAGCTGATACCATAATAAAATGACGTAAGAATAATCAATCTATATATCTATAAAAGTGAAAGTGTTTGTCTGTGTGTGTGTCTGTGTACATTTTCCTATGCAATAACTCTGTCAATTTTCAGTCTACAGACCCAAAATTTGATATACAGGGTACTGAGATTTAGGAAAATTTTTGTAATCCATTTTTGTCCAGAAATTTGGCTGTTAAGGGGTCAAAGTTCATATATATATATATATATATATATATATATAAGTTCCTTGGACATGGACCTGACTTAATAACTTGATTTGAGCCTAAAACAATAAATGTTAAGGGGTCATAATAGGAGTCAAAGTCAATAAAAATTTGACCTCTACCAAATTACTCAGACAATTTCTGGTCTAAACATTTGAAATTTTACATAGAGGGTATTAAGAGATAGGGCGAGCTTTTTAATCAGTTTGGGTAAAAAATTTAAGCTTCCAAGAGGTCAACGTTCAAAAGATTTTACCTTTGCGGTGTCTAGCAAACTACTCACCGAATTTGGGGTCTAATCATTTAAAATTTACACATAACACGTATTCAGACAGGCAGCAAGCATTTTAATCAGTTTTGGAGTGAAAATTTGGCTGCCAAAATGTTAAAGTTGAAAGAGTTGACCTTTGTCGATTCTATGAAATTTCTCCAATTTTGGGTCTAAAGACATGAAATTTTAGATGTAGGTAACTTGGACATGGGTAAAATTTTATATTTTGATTTGAGACCAAAATAATTAATGTTAAGGGGTCAAAATTGGCATCCAATTTATAAAAAGTTTACCTTCGCGGTCTCTACGAAATTACTCAGACAATTTTGGGTCTAAATATTTGAAATCTTACATAAAGTGTATTCACACATAGGGCAAGTTATGAACAGTACATAGGGTCCGAGCAAAGGCGGGCTGAATTGCTAGTACAATATGATATCTAACATCATCCGAATGTTTTCAATTTCAGATTTCTATCAAAGACAAAGAACTGAAGAAAATGGGTATTTATTTATCTGCAGACTGTTATCTTTATCTTCATAGATGTAGTTTATTCAATGCTGAATCTCAAAATTGTATCCCCAGTTTATAGGGAAAACATATGAGAAATAGAGTGGAAAAAGAAAAAAGAATATAAACTTACGGGTACTTTAAGCGAATTAAACGTTGTGTCATCATCGCTGTTTGTTGTTATCGAATCATCATACAGGTGATTTGCCAGAAGTGGGTCAGCAGAACCTCCCCCAGACTCGGAAAGTTTCTTCTGGTAAAGTGCCAATTCTTCATCTCGCTGCCTTTTCATACTGGTCAACATTTGTTCTTCAAGAGAATCCATCACATCCATTGTTTGGTATTTGCTGCTGTCATACGGTTTCTAGTATCAAATGAAATTGGATAGTGATTGAAAAAAAAATGATTTCACAAAGAAAACTTTGATGCCTAGATAAGGTCGAACCTTCACATTGGGATTAACAGATGAAACTTTATGCTGAGACTAAACACGAATCAAGCATTCATGATGGTATAAGAGGAGTCGAAACTTTATATATAGAAACTATCAGCTTGTAAAAGAATGCCAATGCCATTAGCACCAGCAACAGGTATGCATATCTGCATTATGAGGCTGAAGCCAACTCTTTGTATATCATCAAGATTATTTATTAGATAAGAGCATTGTTCTTTATTATTCTTGTCTGAATTACGAAATTTTAATGAAAAATATCAGGAAAAAATCAGAAAAAAAAAATTAGAAAGAAAGATTTTTTTAATTTTTTAAATCAGGAAAAAAATAAGAAACTCAGAAAAAATTAGGAAAAAAATCAGAAAAAAATAAAAGAGAAATCAGGAAAAAAAATATGAAAATGCTGACTCACCTCCACAGACCTAGCAAGAGATTTTGGTATATTTGATGGGCTCACTTCCCTCAGTGATTTCCGACTGAGTTTAGACAATGAATGTTGATGCTCATTCGGTGCGATTGTCAAAGTCGTGTATTGCCTAGAATCGTACGGAATCGATTTGGTGTGATGAGGCAATTCTGATTGATGGCTGAGATTTGATTTGGATTCAAACACTTGAGGTGGCACAACTTGACTATGGACTGGCAACTGACTACCTTTCTCAGGTAAAGGGATATTCACACGAGAACTGACACTCTTGCTCGAACTACCACGACTTGATGTTGCACTATTGCTTTGCGTGTGCATGCAATGGCTGCTGCTGCTTCTACTGCTCATTGCAGTATCAGCAGCAGTGGAACCAGCATCATCATCATCGTCGTCATCGCTGCCATTCAATGTGGATATAAAATCATCTTCAGGTTTGGCACCACGGACAGAATAAATAGCATCAACAGGATGACTTTTAGATTTGACCTTTACAAAAAGAAGAACAAAAATGAGCTTCAGATTAAAAAAAGACTCAGGAAGCAAGATACTTTTATGGACACTGTACACATATCTTAAAACGTTGTCATCAGAATGAACCTTTATTCTTTACCTTTAAATAGATATCACAAACTAAAAGTTTAGAAATGTGAAAATACAATAAAATTCCTTTCAATGTGATAATTCATTTATTTTCATTAAATTTGGACCTAAACGAAATGTAACATTTTTTCTTTATAAATGTCAATTTTTTCTATTGTATAATTAATCATTTTTTTCCAAGTTACTTCATAGGTTATTATTTTCAGTGACGGTTATATATTTTTGATGTTGGTGATTTTAACATGCAAAATATTGTCCAGATCTTTTTTTAGATCAGGGTTTATACAAAATTTTAATGTCCATTTTTAAGGCTTTTTCAAAGTTTTTCAAGGCTTTCTCCAGACTAAATTTAACTTTTCAAAACAAAATTTGGAATTTGTTTTACAATTCGAAAAAGTGGTAAAAAAATGAAACATACAATAAATAAATGTTACTTTGCAATCTGCCTGCACGGTTTTTTGGTGTTTTTAAGTAGTTTTAAATGATTTTTATTTCATCTCAAATATTAACTCTCATTATGGCTTTTAATTTCCAACCAAGATAGCTGCTGTCTTGGTCATATTTTATTTTGGCCCAGCTAGTTTAATTTTAAATTATCACAATTGGAGGGGGGGGTCACTATTGAAGAGTCCCGTCCGTGCAAGGAAAGTATTGGGGGGGGTGTAATTTTATTTATAGCGGTTGCCACTACTCTTCGTCCCTTGCACCCCCACCAAAAAAAAATTAAATTATGAACGAGAACAAAAATAGACTGAGATCTGAACAACAATACACAGAGAGTCACATCGCTTTATCACAAAACTATCTTGGGTAGTTTTCGGATAAAGGGACGTAACTCTTGTATCCACAATACGATGCAATGTCAGAACATTGCATTTCGATTTTATTTTCAGTACTTAAAAATTATTTTAATGGTATTTTTATTAATATTTTAAAAATAATTTAATAGTATTTATTTACATTTTGTTTTTACATGTTCAAAATGTATCCATTCTTATTGTCCCTTTTGAATGGTGTTCATTTCTGCTGCACTTCTTCTCCCAAACATGTTTAGACATCTTTTGCTTTCTTTCAAATTTCTTTCATAACAGATTTATATTTCAAACATATTTATTCGATAAAAGAATTTGTGGGTTTTTTTCAAAATTTTTTACATGAAAATTTCACAGTATTACGCAGATTTAATACTGCTGCCACATCTGGGGAGACTTTGCAATCTAATTTAGGATAATCACTTCTCTACAGCCTCTTTCTCAGAGAAAAGACATTGCTATTCTTTTTTCTACTCCATGATATTTTTCCATAGAAGATGCTTGTCTGAGCTCCAATCTCTGGTTTCTCCTCTTAAGACATTCACATCTTCTTACCACAACTGCAAAAAAGAACTTTCCTTCCTCCATATGCCTTTCATCACAGAAGAATTTCCATGAACAGAGTTTCTTTCCAAAGAATTCTCATTTGTGGAAAACATTACTACAGGAGTACTTCACTGCAGACTACTACATGATCATCTTCAAATCCAATGTCAAAAAATACTTGCCATAAACTGTTTTCATAAATAATCAAATGTTGTTTACTCCATTTATTTCAATCTTCTCATAATATTCTTCATCATTCAAATGACAATCTATCCATCTCATTATAGCTTATCCTTGAATAACTTTTAGACTTGATAAATGGTGTTTCATTAGGAAAAATAAAAAATATTGTAGCAGCGATCATGCGGGTTCACGAGATAAAAGAATGAGGATTATGCCGTGTATCATTCATCAGGGATTGAACCCAGGGTGTTCTGCTTACAAGATAGAATCTTGTTATTTTTGTGCAATGATATCATTTATGCAAATGAGTATTCGATTTGCATGGGTAAATTCTTGTTAAAATAAAAAGAATAAAACCTTTCTCGCTGGGAAGAGAGTAAAGTTGACATAACTAGTTGGGATCACATTAACTGTTCAATGAGAGAAAAATATAAACGATTAAGTTGGTGTCATATTTGTAGTGGGTTACTTGATTAATAGGATTCACATTTGGAAGAATTGTTAATTAGAATTTAAGATTCTAACTTTTTGAGAGTTGGTGTCATTGTGCTTTGGTGAATTGTTTATATAATTTTGATAATCAAATTTTTCTATTTTTTACTCGTGTTCACCCCTAATAATCGCCACTCAGACGTAAGGGGCTACTATTTGGGAACATGTCTAGGAAAGATTAACAAAATGTTTACATTACATTTAAACTTCTGTATATCAGTACAGTCAGGGAAGCAGGAAGGAAATTTCAAAGTCTAGTTGTTTGAGGGAAAAAACTATTAAAGAAGAAAGCTTTCTGGTATTTAAGGGCCTCAACAGTGAAGGGGTGAGATTTTTTAGAGTCAGCATCATGTTTTGGAGAATTGTTAATTTGAGAATTAGACATTTTGATTTTTTTTCTTTTTTATACACATTTTTATCTTTCGCTATTACAAATATATCATCAGATTCAACTTACATTTGCTGTACCATTATCTTGGATGGGTGAATGGCTGCATTCTGGCGCTGATTTTGGCAATGACGTGAAAACGTAAACAGGATCGTTTTTCACATCAAATTCTCTGGAAAAAAAAATTGAAACCATTTTTTAAGACATGCATGCATGCAGCAGCCCTACTGCTTTAATAGCATCGGCAACCACAGCTCTCCAAATTGTAGATCATAATGGAAAATACAAGACACAATTTGTTATGAAAGGATATTCTCAGATTCCAGAATCGAAATTATTTCCATACATTCACGTCTTTGTTTTTACGTGTATTGTTTTGAATTGCACTATCATTATTACATTTTTATAATCATGTTCTTTCAACTTTAGTATTAGATTCTCATTAGAATGTTTATTATAATGGCTGTGGCATTAGAAATCCCATCGGATGAAGAAAGTTCCCCTGCTCAGATTCTGGAAAGGGAGTTGAGTGCAATTCAAATTTTTGTAGTACTTGTAAGCATTTCATACACAAAAAGGTGCAGTGGAATTACTGGTTGATTTCTATGCAAGAATCGTAAGGCAATGGAGGTGGATGAGGCCTCATAGAGAAAGCATATGTTGCAATATTTTTGATAGGATAAAAAGAGTATGATCACTGAAAATTGGAAGGTTCTATTTATAAAAAATGGTGATAGGAACTGATGAATCAAATTAAGCCACGTTCTGCTAGCTACCAATTAGAAACCAGAATTGCTCCATAAAAAAATATTGAATTTTTAGCATTGCAGCACATAAATTTTTTTGTCAACATGAGAAAAATCTTTTGCACTTTGCCTGCAAAATTATAAAGTTCAGGACCTGTACAGAAGAGCTACCCACTAAAAATTCTTCATCTCTAGAACTCGTACAGAATAGCTACCAATCTGAAACTCTTCTGAAATTAAACATCGTTTCCAATTCAAGAGTATATTTCGATAGCAAGACTATTAAGGTTGCTCAGAGTTCTGTTGCTTTTGTGATATTTGGAGCATAGAGAGGAATAGTTGCTAATTTTATTGAAAGTTTTAGGGAGTGGATGGAGTTTAAGGAACTTCTGCCATTACTAATAAACAGAGCATAACTACAGTTGACCAAGGGATGAGTACGTCAGGTATTAGTACGCAGTGTGATGATGCATGGAAATGAAACTTGGCAATGGTTAAGGAAATGTGTTGCATGGAGAAATATCAGAATGATACGATGGATTGTAATGTGAGTCTTAAAGACAGGCTCTGATGATTTCAGAGGAAGATTAAATCTGAAGAGTACAGAGATGTACAAAAAAAAAGGAGACTGATAGCATGGTCATGTTAAAAAGAATGGATATGATTTCTTGGATTAGTAGATGTAGAACAGTTGAGATAGCAGGTTCAGTTCATAGGAACAGATCGAGGAAAACATGGAAGGAACTTATAACAATGGACTTATAGGAAAATACTTGGCCAGAGATAGTTTTGTTGGGAAATCAATTTTTAAAAATTGTTCAACACATGCCAGCATGTTAATCGGATTTTAAACTAAAAATGATGATGAATGTACATGGTGAGAGCATGTTTTACACATCTATTGTAATTGGATTATTTAAGATAACATGGAACTAACAACTATTGCATTTTTATTTGTCTTTCAGATATCACAGATGGAATCTCCATATTCTAAGAGAGCTGTTTCTAAAAAAACTGTATGCTCATCGGAATTATTTTTTCTGGAGCTACAAACATCAACTAACAACAACAAACTGAGGGTCACTAAGTACTAAGAAATTACAGAAATACTACAGCAGGAGTACTTAAAAAAATCACTAAATGAAGCAAGAGTACTTAACACATCACTAACTGCAGCAAGAGTACTACAAACATCAATAACTGCAGCAGGAGTACTACAAACATCAATAACTGCAGCAGGAGTACTACAAACATCAATAACTGCAGCAGGAGTACTACAAACATCAATAACTGCAGCAGGAGTACTACAAACATCAATAACTGCAGCAGGAGTACTACAAACATCAATAACTGCAGCAGGAGTACTACAAACATCAATAACTGCAGAATGCGTACTACAACCAGCAATAACTGCAGAAGGAGTACTACAACCAGCAATAACTGCATAAGGAGTACTACAACCAGCAATAACTGCAGAAGGAGTACTACAACCAGCAATAACTGCAGAAGGAGTACTACAAACATCAATAACTGCAGCAGGAGTACTACAACCAGCAATAACTGCAGAAGGAGTACTACAACCAGCAATAACTGCAGAAGGAGTACTACAAACATCACTAACTGCAGCATGAGTACTACAAACATCACTAACTGCAGCATGAGTACTACAAACATCAATAACTGCAGCAGGAGTACTACAAACATCAATAACTGCAGCAGGAGTACTACAAACATCAATAACTGCAGCAGGAGTACTACAAACATCAATAACTGCAGCAGGAGTACTACAAACATCAATAACTGCAGAAGGAGTACTACAACTATCAATAACTGCAGTAGGAGTACTACAAACATCAATAACTGCAGCAGGAGTACTACAACCAGCAATAACTGCAGAAGGAGTACTACAAACATCAATAACTGCAGAAGGAGTACTACAACCATCAATAACTGCAGAAGGAGTACTACAACCAGCAATAACTGCAGAAGGAGTACTACAACCAGCAATAACTGTAGAAGGAGTACTACAACCAGCAATAACTGCAGAAGGAGTACTACAACCAGCAATAACTGCAGAAGGAGTACTACAACCAGCAATAACTGTAGAAGGAGTATTACAACCAGCAATAACTGCAGCAGGAGTACTACAACCAGCAATAACTGCAGTAGGAGTACTACAAACATCAATAACTGCAGTAGGAGTACTACAAACATCAATAACTGCAGCAGGAGTACTACAACCAGCAATAACTGCAGAAGGAGTACTACAAACATCAATAACTGCAGAAGGAGTACTACAAACATCAATAACTGCAGAAGGAGTACTACAACCAGCAATAACTGCAGAAGGAGTACTACAACCAGCAATAACTGCAGAAGGAGTACTACAACCAGCAATAACTGCAGAAGGAGTACTACAACCAGCAATAACTGCAGAAGGAGTATTACAAACATCAATAACTGCAGCAGGAGTACTACAACCATCAATAACTGCAGCAGGAGTACTACAAACATCAATAACTGCATTATTGAAAAATAATTTTTAAAAATAGGTGTAAAATATTTAAGTTTCCTTCTTATTGTTGAATATCTAGACCGCATGTACCAAAAAGGTCACCAGGCACAAATAAACGCACTAATTTTTAGTATGTAACACAGATATGCACTTGGTTGGAAAAAGCAATATGATTGATTATAGAAAATAAAATAATTGTGGATTGAAACCAGTCACAATAAAGTTGTAAAAATTAAAAATGGACTTTGTCCTTTTTCTTTAATACTATCTTAAATGTTTGAATAATGAAAGACTCCAGAAATCATCTGCATTTTATTTGGAAAAGAAGTCACGATTTTAAAATATCATTTTTTTAATAAATGAAATCAAACTTCACAGCTTTACTTAAAATCATAAGTATAATATTTACTTAATAATACCATTAATATTAATAATATTTACTTAATAATACAATTAGTATTAATAATATTTACTTAATAATTCATTACAATTAATATTTACTTAATATCATTAGTATTAATAATATTTACTTAATAATATCATTGGCATTAATAATATTTACTGAATGATATCATTGGCATTAATAATATTAACTTAATAATATCATTAGTATTGATAATATTTATTAATAATATCATTAGTATTAATAATATTTACTTAATAATATCATTTAGTATTAATAATATGAACTCAATAATATCATTAGTATCATTAAGTAAATATTATTAATATCATTAGTATTAATAATATTTACTTAATAATACACTTAGTATTAATAATATTTACTTTATAATACCATTAGTATTAATAATATTTGCTTAATAATACCATTAGTATTAATAATATTTACTTAATAATACCATTAGTACTAATATTATTTACTTAATAATACCATTAGTATTAATTATATTTACTTAATATACCATTAGTAATAATATTTACTTAATAATACCATTAGTATTAATATTTACTTAATATCATTAGAATTAATATTTACTTAATAATATCATTAGAATTAATATTTACTTAATAATATCATTACAATTAATAATATTTACTTAATAATATCATTACAATTAATAATATTTACTTAATAATATCATTAGTATTAATAATATTTACTTAATAATATCATTAGTATTAATAATATTTACTTAATAATATCATTAGTATTAATAATATTTACTTAATAATACCATTAGTATTAATAATACTTACTTAATAATACCATTAGTATTAATAATATTTTCTTAATAATATCATTAGAATTAATATTTTCTTAATAATATCATTAGAATTAATATTTTCTTAATAATATCATTAGAATTAATATTTACTTAATAATATCATTAGAATTAATATTTACTTAATAATATCATTAGAATGATAATTTACTTAATAATATCATTAGAATTAATATTTTCTTAATAACATCATTAGAATTAATATTTTCTTAATAATATCATTAGAATTAATATTTACTTAATAATATCATTAGAATTAATATTTACTTAATAATATCATTAGAATTAATATTTACTTAATAATATCATTAGAATGATAATTTACTTAATAATATCATTAGAATTAATATTTACTTAATAATATCATTACAATTAATAATAACTTAATAATATCATTGGCATTAATTATATTAACTAAATAATATCATTAGCATTAACAATATTTACTTAATAATATCATTAGAATAAATATTTACTTAATAATATCATTAGAATTAATATTTACTTAATAATATCATTAGAATTAATATTTACTTAATAATATCATTAGAATTAATATTTACTTAATAATATCATTAGAATTAATATTTACTTAATAATATCATTAGAATTAATATTTACTTAATAATATCATTAGAATTAATATTTACTTAATAATATCATTAGAATTAATATTTACTTAATAATATCATTAGAATTAATATTTTCTTAATAATATCATTAGAATTAATATTTACTTAATAATATCATTAGAATAATTATTTACTTAATAATATCATTAGAATTAATATTTACTTAATAATATCATTGGCATTAATATTTACTTAATAATATCATTAGAATTAATATTTACTTAATAATATCATTGGCATTAATATTTACTTAATAATATCATTGGCATTAATATTTACTTAATAATATCATTAGAATTAATATTTTCTTAATAATATCATTAGAATTAATATTTACTTAATAATATCATTAGAATTAATATTTTCTTAATAATATCATTAGAATTAATATTTACTTAATAATATCATTAGAATTAATATTTACTTAATAATATCATTAGAATTAATATGTACTTAATAATATCATTAGAATTAATATTTACTTAATAATATCATTAGAATTAATATGTACTTAATAATATCATTAGAATTAATATTTACTTAATAATATCATTAGAATTAATATTTACTTAATAATATCATTGGCATTAATAACATTAACTAAATAATATCATTAGCATTAACAATATTTACTTAATAATATCATTAGAATTAATATTTTCTTAATAATATCATTAGAATTAATATTTTCTTAATAATATCATTAGAATTAATATTTACTTAATAATATCATTAGAATTAATATTTACTTAATAATATCATTAGAATTAATATTTACTTAATAATATCATTAGAATTAATATTTTCTTAATAATATCATTAGAATTAATATTTTCTTAATATCATTAGAATTAATATTTACTTAATAATATCATTAGAATTAATATTTTCTTAATAATATCATTAGAATTAATATTTCCTTAATAATATCATTAGAATTAATATTTTCTTAATAATATCATTAGAATTAATATTTACTTAATAATATCATTAGAATTAATATTTACTTAATAATATCATTAGAATTAATATTTACTTAATAATATCATTAGAATTAATATTTACTTAATAATATCATTAGAATTAATATTTACTTAATAATATCATTGGCATTAATAATATTAACTAAATAATATCATTAGCATTAACAATATTTACTTAATAATATCATTAGAATTAATATTTTTTTAATAATATCATTAGAATTAATATTTTCTTAATATCATTAGAATTAATATTTACTTAATAATATCATTAGAATTAATATTTTCTTAATAATATCATTATAATTAATATTTACTTAATAATATCATTAGAATTAATATTTACTTAATAATATCATTAGAATTAATATTTACTTAATAATATCATTGGCAATTATAATATTAACTAAATAATATCATTAGCATTAACAATATTTACTTAATAATATCATTAGTATTAATAATATTTACTTAATAATATCATTGGTATTAATACTATTTACTTAATATCATTAGTATTAATAATATTTACTTAATAATATCATTAGTAATTAATAATATTTACTTAATAATATCATTAGTATTAATAATATTTACTTAATAATATCATTAGTATTAATAATATTTACTTAATAATATCATTAGAATTAATAATATTGACTTAATGATACCATTTGTATTAATAATATTTATTTAATAATATCATTAGTATCAATAATATTTATTTAATAATATCATTAGTATTAATAATATTTATTTAATAATATCATTAGTATTAATAATATTTATTTAATAATATCATTAGTATTAATAATATTTATTTAATAATATCATTAGTATCAATAATATTTAGTTAATAATATCATTAGAATTAATAATATTTATTTAATAATATCATTAGTATTAATAATATTTATTTAATAATATCATTAGTATTAATAATATTTATTTAATAATATCATTAGTATTAATAATATTTACTTAATAATATCATTAGAATTAATAATATTTACTTAATAATATCATTAGAATTAATAATATTGACTTAATGATACCATTTGTATTAATAATATTTATTTAATAATATCATTAGTATCAATAATATTTACTTAATAATATCATTAGTATTAATAATATTTATTTAATAATATCATTAGTATTAATAATATTTACTTAATAATATCATTAGAATTAATAATATTGACTTAATGATACCATTTGTATTAATAATATTTATTTAATAATATCATTAGTATCAATAATATTTACTTAATAATATCATTAGTATTAATAATATTTATTTAATAATATCATTAGTATTAATAATATTTATTTAATAATATCATTAGTATTAATAATATTTACTTAATAATATCATTAGAATTAATAATATTGACTTAATGATACCATTTGTATTAATAATATGTATTTAATAATATCATTAGTATCAATAATATTTATTTAATAATATCATTAGTATCAATAATATTTATTTAATAATATCATTAGTATCAATAATATTTATTTAATAATATCATTAGTATCAATAATATTTATTTAATAATATCATTAGTATCAATAATATTTATTTAATAATATCATTAGTATTAATAATATGTATTTAATAATATCATTAGTATCAATAATATTTATTTAATAATATCATTAGTATCAATAATATTTATTTAATAATATCATTAGTATCAATAATATTTACTTAATAATATCATTAGTATTAATAATATTTAGTTAATATCATTAGTATTACTCACAAGTCACTGTCTGCATATTCACTTGAACTACTTCGCTCAGATAATTCGTTGTCCGCCATAACTGAACCAGTCTTCAACATTGCAATCACTGCACTGAGTGAATCATCCATTTCAACTATGAAATAAGAAACAAAAATTGAAAGCATTTTCATTAAAAACAATGAATCAAATTTTTTTTAAAAAATCAGATTTGTTATCGTAATTGAATACAATCAACTCATATTTCTGCAATCACCTTGTCACTTCATGTCAGATAGGAAAATGGAATCATTTCGGCTTTTTTCTATAAAAAGAAAAAGCTAACAAGATTTCACAGGATTTAAAAACTATATAATATATCAATGAAGAATTTATGCAAATCCTAATTAATTTGCAATCATATTTTTAGTATGAATTACTTAGGACTTCTACCCAGTCATGGCTGACAGAATGAGAGCATGCTACCCCGATAGATTAAAGAAAGGGCTCTGTTCAAAATCCTGAGTTTAACAAGATACACCAAAAGATGTTTAAAGGTTACATCTGCCAAAACATTGTGAAAATAACACTCACGAAGAAAACAGTAGCCTGAAGAATCCAAAAAATATGTAGAATCAATCCTCATCTCAAAAATTAACAACCTATGGTGGTTTTCTTCAATATTCAAACATCTCAAAAAAAAAAAAAAAAAAAAAAAAAAAGGCAATCAACAGAAAACTGAAAGGTTAGAGATAAAGTGAAAAACGAAAACTCCTAAGTGAGTTAAATCTTAACAGGAGAGATTTTTTGTTTGCATTTTCGCCCCAAACAAAGGGAAGAAACTGTTAGAGTAGGTTGGTTGGTTGGTTTGTTTGTTTATTTAACCAGCATATCGACCTTCATTGGGTCATTTAATGCTGATGATCGTTTGGGTCCATTTTTTTTCCATAGTGTTTGTTTGCTTAGTACTTTTTTCTTTTGGGGGAACAAGTTTTATCTGTTTTAGTTGAAAGTTTTTGTTTTTTTTTTGGTAAGGCCTTGATGTTATATTTTTTGATATAGTTGTATCTCTCTCAGAAATGAGAGAATATTGTCTGTGCAGGTGTTTTTAAAAATGTATTTTATATTGTTGGTTTTTAGGTAGCGATTTCTTGCGGTAGCGTAGGCTCCACATTCAACAAAGATATGTTTTATTGTGTAGGTCTTCTGGCATGTTAGGCATTGTAGTGGTTGCTCTTGCCTGAGTATGTAGGAGTGAGTTAGGTTTGTGTGGCTAATGTGTGTTCTGGCTATAACCACTTGTTCTTTTCTTGATTTTTGTGGGGATGGTCCCCATTCTCCTAAGGTCGGTTTAATCTGGAAGAGCTTGCTATTTGTGTTATTATTCCAGCACTGTTGCCATTTTGCATAGAACAGTTTATTGCTTTTGTATTTTAAGTTTGTGTAAGAAATATTGATGGGTTCAGGGTTTAAAGCTGATTTTGCTGCTGAGTCTGCTCTTTCGTTACCTTTCACTCCAATATGGCTTGGAATCCAGCACATGATTACCTCTTTGTGGGTAGTCATCGAGTTTAGTCTATTCAATAGTTTGGTGATTAGTGGGTTCTCGAGCTTTATATTGTTCAATGATGATAGAACAGGGAGCGAATCTGAGAAAATTATAAACTTCTTGTGTTTGTTTTTTGTTAAAATGTTGAGAGCAAGTTCAATAGCACCAACTTCTGTGGTGAAAATGGAGCTTTCAGTTGGTAGTGCCTTCTGGTGAGTTGTTCCATTCAGAACAGCTGCACATGCTGTCCTGTTGTGGTCCTTAGAGCCATCTGTGCAGATGTGCAGATGACCAGGGTAATCTAGAAGTATGTCGTGGAGTTTTTCCTGGTAGATGTTAGGGTGGGTTTTTGCTTTGGGGAGTTTACTTAGTTTGAAGATCCTTTTGGGGTTTTTTGAGTATCCAACGTGGAATTTCAGTGTATGATCGTGGATATTTTTGGTTGTTATCTCAGATTCTTGTCATATCGTTTTCATTCGTAGGCTGAAGGGTTTTATAGCTTTTGCTTCGAATAGTTCACTGTGTCTTGGATGGAATGCGTCATTGTATGCAGGGTTGTTTGGACATGATTTTAGTTTAGTATAGTATTGGGTAGCTAATTTATGGCTCCTTATATCTGCTGGTATCTCATTGGCCTCTACGTGTAGACTTTCCACTGGGGATGTTCTGAAGGCTCCGAGTACCAGTCTCAGCCTACCGTGGTAGATCGAGTCTAGTGTCTTTAAGTTCTTCTGGCCGACCAATAAATGAAACATCCATAGTCAAGTTTTGACCTGATCAATGACCTGTATAATTTCAGAAGGTTTTTTGATCTGCACCCCATTCTGTGTGGACTGTAATGTGCAGCAGCTGCAGTCTTTTATTGCAGTTTGTTTTCAGGTTCTTCAGGTGGGGGATGAATGTCAGTTTTTTATCAAATGTCAAACCTAGGAATTTATACTCGTCTACAATAGGAATTTCTGTATTTCCAAGTTTCAAACAAGGGTCGTTATGGAGTTTCCTCATTTGGCAGAAGTGTACACATTTGGTTTTTTTTTCAGAGAATTTAAATCCATTTTTTATTGACCACATTTTTAATCTATTATCATTGTTGGAGCTTGTGTTCTATGATATGTATATATTTTGACCTGCAATATATCAGGAGGTCATCCACATATAAAGATCCGTCAACACTGGGAGTTAGGCACTTTGTTATGTTGTTTATTTTGTTACAGATAGAATACTCCCTTGTGGGACTCCCTTTCTTGGATGTTGGTATCTGAATAGGTTGATCCAATGCGGACTTTAAATTTGCGATCTGATAAGAAACCCTTTATAAATTATGGTTGTCTGCCTTTTAGATTGAGGTCGTTAAGATCTCTCATTATTCCAAATTTCCAGGTAGAGTCATATACTTTCTCCAAGTCAAAGAAGATTGCCGAGAGGTGTTCGTTCCTTATAAATGCTTCTCTTACAGTTGTTTCTAGGCGAATCAGGTGATCGATTGTACTTCTTTTTCTACGGAAGCTGCACTGTAGGTTAGAGATAATGTTGTTGGATTCTAAGTACCACACTAGTCTGTCATTGACTATTCTCTCTATTATTTTACACAAACAACTGGTTAGTGAAATTGGTCTATAGTTTTGCGGGTTTGAGTTTTCTTTTCCTGGTTTGGGGATTGCTATTATTGTGGTTAATCTCCATATATCTGGGAATTTGCCTTCTATCCATATTTTGTTAAAGATTTTTAATAGGAGTTTTAGTGTTTCAGTAGGTAGTTGTCTCAGGAATTCGTAGTGAATTTCATCTGGTTCTACAGCAGTGTTATGGGATCTTCTGATGGCATCTTCTAGTTCAGTTAGTGAAAGGAGTTTATTATAGTTTTCAAGGTTTTTTTGATTTGAAGTTGAGTTTATATTTCTTGGCATTTTGTTTGATTGTTGTAAATTTTGTACTGTAGTTTTGGTTAGAAGAATTTTGTGAAAAAGTTTCAGCTAGTAAGTCTGCTATATTTTTTCATCAGTTGTGTTAGAGTTATTTATGACGAGGTGTTTGATTGGTATGGATTGCAATTTTTCGGATCATTTCCCATATTACTCTTGGTTCAGTGGAGGAATTTAGTTTGCTGACGTAATTTTGTCAGCATTCTTTTTTTTCTGTTCTTATAACTCTACAGGCTTTAGCTCTGTTTTGTTTGTATTCTATAAGATTTGGAGTAGTAGGTTGTTTCTGGAATTTTTTTAGGGCAGCTTTCCATAACTTGATAGCTTGTTGACATTTAGTGTCGAACTAAAGTCTGTTGTGTTTTTTGTTGAGGTTTTTGGGATGCACGCATTTGCTATTTCTATCAGTGTTTTGGTAAAAGATTCTACTGTGTCATGGATAGTTTCGATGTGGTTCAATCTAGTTTTGCATTTTTCCTTTAATATTTGCCAGTTGGCCTTGTTTAGGTTCTATTGTAAATGTTTTTGACTACTGGGTTCGGAGGTTTCGATTAGAATTGGGAAGTGGTTGCTGCCACAGGTGTTCCGTCTGCCTGCTTCCCACCGGACTACAACTTGGATATCTTCAAGTCCAACGTTAACAAATTTCTAATGAACCGCCCCCTTAAGTAAACACTTCAGCAAATCTCCACACTAACGTAATGTACTTGCAATAACCCTTATCCCTGAGTGGCTTCCGGACCTTGATAAGTGGTGATCACTGTGTAAAAAAAAATTTTTTTTTTTAAATCATACACACTCCAATTGAAATCCAAATATATTTGGGGGTCACACATACTTATATTAATGGCGGAGTAGTTTCCATTAGCTGGACTGATGTATGTGGGTGAACTGTTGTTAAGTAAGCATATATTGTTTTCGTTAATGTCCTTACACCCGCATAGTATATTGTGGCTATTAAAGTCACCTAACAGGATGAAGGGTTTGGGCAGTTGATCGATTAGTTTTTTTCAATTCGTCTTTGTCTATATCTTCGTTTGGTGGGATATATGTAGAGCATACCATTATAATTTTGTGCAGAGTGGTCTTGATGGCAATTGCTTGGATATTTGTAGTGATATTTACTTTACTGTGGGGTGTGCCGTTTTGGATCAATATCGACACTCCCTAAGGCTCTGCCTCTGGAATTATGGGTGTAGTTGAAGGATTAGAAGTTCTTGATGTTGATGCTGTCATGTTTCAGAAAGGTTTCTTGAAGGCAGATTATTGTAGGTTGTTTCTGTGTTATTAATAGTTGTAGTTCACTCATATTTGCTTTCAAATCACGACAGTTCCATTGGATTATTTTTTTCCCCATGGTTGGTTTTAAGTTTTTTGTTATTATTCTTCTGTGTGTTTTGTTGTTTCTGTCGGCTTTTTTATTTGTCTGGGGATGTTTTATCTTCTACCTCCATTTCCTCCAGTGTTCCTATTTTGTTTCCTCCTCTTGAGGTTGATTGGGATCTAGATCTTGGTTTGTTAATTGCTTTTCCTTTAGTTTTTGTTTTATTGTACATATAGTACATTAAAAAATTATGCCAAAACTCAAACAAAACCAACCTGCCTTCTCCCTTGAGGCTTGCATTTACGAACATCCGTGGGCTTAGAACTAATTTAAATGATGTTGAAGCATTTCTCCTAACAAACATCCCGGATATCTTAGCACTAAGTGAGACTAACCTACACTCCTCCATCCCTTCTAACTACTTTAACATGCCTGGATACCTCCCACTCTGCCATAAGGACTCTGACAGACATATGCATGGGCTTGGAGTCTACATTCGAAACACCCTCCCCTTGACTAGAGAAACTAAACTAGAATCAGACGATCAAGCCTTTATGTACTTTAGACTTAACATGCAACATAATATTAGTTACTTTTATTTTCTCTACCGCTCTCCCTCAACCCAGGACTGTACCCTAATAAACAGTCTCTGACAGCATAGATACAGCAGCACATAGATACACTAGCGCACAAGTACATGTATTTGGTGACTTCAATGTCCACCACAGTAACTGGCTTGGATTCTCTACTTACACAGACGCAGTTGGTACCACGACACATAACTTCTCTATATCTCATTCCCTATCACAGATGGTTACATTTCCAACCCGTTTCCCAGACCAGCAAGAACAACATGCATCACTTCTAGATCTGTTTCTGACCACAGTTCCCGATGATGTGTAACGAATGCCCACAGCCCTCTTGGGAACGCCGATCATGCTGTGGTAATGGTTGAAATCGCCCTAAACTCCAGAGCCAAAACTGAAGAGCCACTGCTCAAAACAATGAGATATTATAAAAAGGCTGACTGGGAAGCCATCAGGGATTTCATCAGGGACGCTCCATGGCAAAATATCTTTTCACTTCCTGCTGAACATTGCACAAATGAGACCAATGAATGGCTCAAAACAGCAACTGAAGCACATGTTCCCACGTGGAAATTCTACAGCAAGCCCCACTCTCCCCAATGGTTTACTTCTACTTGTGCAGCTGCCATAGCACAAAGACAGCATCCATACCGCAAATTAAACTGACATAAGTCCAGAGCAAACAGACAGAAGTATATAGAAGCCAGAAATAACTGTAAGAAAGAAATAGCGACAGCTAAGAGAGAATTTACTAAAACCACCAAAAAATGCATCGAAGCACAAAAATTAGGAACCCGTGACTTCTGGAAAATCTACAACAGTAAATAATGGACAATCAACAATTCTCCCACTAACCAACAATCATGAGGTTGTTTGCTCTGCAACTGAGAAGGCTAACATGCTTGCCAGACGGTTTGCCTCCAACTCCACACTGGACCCTGCTAACCACCCCCTACCTGACTTTCCTTTGCGGACAGACGCCACATTAGACGATCTGAAAATCACCCCTTCTCAGGTGCATACTATCATAAGAAAGCTTGACACTGCAAAAGCATGTGGACCTGATCTTATCCCAGCTGTGTTATTAAAAAAGTGCACCACCGAAGTAGCTCCAGTTCTCTCCAAACTTTGCAACAAATGCCTTAATGAATCTTGCTTTCCTGCCTGCTGGAACTGCTTCTGTAGTACCAGTTTTCAAGAATTCTGACGAAAGAAGTGACCCAATAAATTATCGCCCCATTAGCCTCCTCCCACTTTTTGCCAAAATATTTGAGACCATAATTAACCAAGCTCTAGCCCATCACCTTACAGATGCCTAACTTCTGACTGACCAACAATATGGATTTAGGCAAGCCCGTTCCACAGCAGACATCCTAACTGTAATCTCAGAATGTATATACCATTCACTGGACAAAGCAGGGGAGGGTAGAGCAGTAGCTCTAGATATATCTAAGGCTTTTGACAGGGTATGGCATGTGGGTCATCTCCAGAAAATCAGATCATACGACATCACTGGAAGGATACATAACATAATTAAATTCTTCTTAGATAAGAGAAAAATCCAGGTTGTCCTTGATGGTCGTACATCTAAATAATATTATATAAATGCGGGAGTGCCTCAGGGGCCTATCCTTGGACCTCTGTTATTCCTAATATACATAAATGACCTCCCTGACAAAATTGTCTGTGCGATGGGTATATATGCTGATGACACCACGCTCTATAACAGACACGACAGGAAAACAAATCAACACATATCTAAAGAAATGGCAGAAACACTACAGGATGACCTCTGATCCATAGTGGAATGGGGACGAAAATGGATGGTCACATTCAATGCTGCCAAGACTAAACTTGTTTCCTTCAATAATTACAAGAAACCTTCTCAACCACCAATAGCTATGGCCAATGATATATTACCTGAAAATACTTTGTTTAAAACTCCTCAACTTAATGTTCACAAGGAACACGAGTTGGAACAGATACATTGCTGTTGCTGCTGCAAGGAAGGTGGCATCTCTCTCTACCGTGCTAGAAAGTTACTTCCTGTACCTCTACAAGGCCACCATTTGCCCATATATGGAGTATTGTTGTCACATTTGGGTTGGTGTATGTGCTATTAGTCTCTCACTCCTGGACAGGGGTCAGAAGAGAGTAGCCAACCTGTCAGGTTTCAGACTCTGTCCTATTGATGAAATGTTACATCCCTCTGCCTGTTCTACTGGTAGATACTCTGATGAACTACAAGCCCTTGTACCCCTTCCATGTAAATACTCCCAACAAACCTGAGAAGCAGTAAAATCCACAGTAAAGATTCCCAGATGCCAGAAAGCCTTCTACTCTAACAGCCTGGTGCTACCAGATCGGGCTGTCTATTGGCTTCCTGAGACGAAATGCATCTACATTGATGTTCCTTTTTGTTTTTCTATTCTCTTTTGTAAAACTTAATTATGTTATACAAAATCAAAAACAAAAACAACAGCCTCCTTCCTTCCCCACCTCTTTTTTTCTTCCCCTACTTCCCAACTGGCCCTGTCGGTGGGGCATTAGAATACACCGACTGCCCTCCTGCAGAGAGTAAAAGTCTCTCAATGGGGTCATCTGTTGACCATAGGTGGCAACCTGTAATGCCTAAGGACGGGATCCTGGTGGTTGAGCAGATCATGTTCAAGGTCCTATTAGGACATGAGGTGCAACACGCCACTTTGGCTCTTACTTGGGTTAAGACAGGCGGTTGGATAGGCCCGATCCAATCAATCGGTTGGTCATGACTAGCATTAAATCAGACAAACACAACAAGAAAATACGCTCACGCTCCCCACATTAGGCAAAAAACTGATTTAGTAAGCGGTGGCTGGAGGGTCAATCAACTTGCTGAAGAATGGATAAAACACGGCTGGAAAACCAACATCTTTTCTAGAAATGATGCCATTAGAAAGGACGAAGGAAACATGGGTGTTTGAGTCCATTAGCAGGAAGAGTATACTTCTCCTGTATCCTTGTTGTGTTGGGGCGAATGGGTCCACCCCCCTAACACTTCCCAAATAGGGCTCCAACGCGGGTGGGGAGCAGGAGAAATGAAAAATTCAAAATATTTAAATGGCAAATAAAAAGCCTCAAAAAAGAAACCATTGTGAAGTTTCAGACAAATCTAGTTCAGATTCAGAAACAGAATCACAATACCAAAATCTCGTTCAAAATCTACCTTTTTTCATAATCATTGAAGCAACCAAAGGAGAACCGATAACAAAAGTGTCTTCCTTCAAAATAGAGAAAATTTTCTCAAGTATCAAACCAAAAATGGTCAAAAAACTAAATAACGGCACACTACTAGTGGAAGTAGAAAGCCAAAATCATATCGCAGAAATCTTTAAATGGAGACTTTTTAATAAGCAAAAAGTAAAAATCTATTCCAACAAAACTTTGAATACTAGTAAAGGAGTAATCAGGAGTTCAGAATTATCACTGTGTTCCTTAGAAGAAACTAAAATTAACCTAAAAAATCAAAACATTATCGATGTAAAAAGGATCCAAATTAAAAAATATAGTGAAACCATCGATACAAACTGCTATATTCTAGCATCAAATTCAAAGTAACATTAAAATAGGATATGAAAAAATAAATATAGAACCATATATACCAAACCCTCTCAGATGCTACAATTGTTAAAGGTACGGACACCATCGAGACCGGTGAACACGCTCTCCAGTATGCATGAGGTGTGGAGAAAAAGAAATCCATACAGATTGCCAAAAAGATCCAAAATGTATTAACTGCCAAAAAGGCCATAGTGCAAATTCAAAAGAATGTGATAAATGGAAACTTGTAATTATTAAAGGAAAGAAGTCTACCATCCATTTTTGTCCCCATTTCACTTCAGATTGGAGGTCTTTCTCTAGGGTCTCTGCGATTGCCTTGGATATGTGTTCATTTGGTTTCCCCTTGTGCCTGTTATAGAACATGGTGCTATCAGCAAATTTACCCATCTAAGAGACAATTTTATCAGGGAGATCATTAATGAATATATGGAATAATAAAAGTCAAAGGATTGACCCCTGAAGTACACCCGCATTATATCTGCAGTAAAACAGGCTCGTCTAAATCCATATTGTTGGTTGGTCAGAAGTTTAACAGCTGTAAGATGATGGACTAGAGCTTTGTTGATTATGGACTCAAATATTTTGGCGGATAGTGGGAGGAGGTTAATGGGGTGATAATTTAATTGGTCAGTTTTTTCGCCGGAATTCTTGTAAACTGGTACCACAGAAGCAGTTTTCCAGCATTCAGGAAAGCAAGATTCATTACGGCATTTGTTGTAAAGCTTGGAGAAGGTTGGAGCAACTTCAGCAGAGCATTTTTTTAATAGCACAGCCGGGATGAGATTGGGTCCACATACTTTTGAGGTGTCTAGGTTTTTTATGATATCATGCCCTGAGAAAGGATAATTTTCAGATCATCTAATGTGGCGTCTGTCCACAAAGGAAAGCCAGGAAGAGAGTGGTTTGCTAGGTCTAATGTGAAGTTTGAGGCAAACCAACTGGCAAGCATGCTAGCCTTCTTGGTTGCCGTGCAAACAACCTCGTGATTGTTGGTTAGTGGAGGAATTGTTGATTGCCCATTATTTACTACATTGTTGTAGATTTTCCAGAAATCACAAGTTCCTAATTTCTATGCTTCGATGCATTTTCTGGTGGTTTTGATGCATTCTCTCTTAGTTGTCACAATTTCTTTCTTAGAATTACTTCTAGCTTCTATTGTCTGTTTTTCAAATTTCAGAAAGTAAAAAACTAAATAATAAAAAGTAAGACAGTCGAATTTTAATAAAAAAATAAAATTTAAAATTCATAGTCAATGAACATCGACTCACAACACATGTCATCATATTAGAGGAAGGAAGATAATCTTCTATGATGTATCTTCAATGCATACAAGGAAGAAATGAATTTTATTTATTACTAAAATTCTACTTGATAATTTTCCATAACTTTTGTTGTAGATATCTATTTTTGCTTGATACGTTAGTATAGCAAAAAGTTTTCCTGTTATTTTGAATTGCCACCTGCATATTTTTTGTCAATAAACACCCAAATTTCGTTTTTTAAATGGTTTACAAATTGATATATGAAATTATCTATATTTTGTATTTGTTCTACTGGTACATAGAGAAGGAACAGACTGAGATATATCAGAGACTCTGATTGGTTAAGCTTGGTTATGTGTTCAGAAAGGAAGCTGGTTTAAAATAATCAGTCTTCAGTAGGCCAAGCTGCAACATTTGTCCCATCATTGCATCTCTGTTTTACAAGTATTTTACTGGAATGTGCTCCAATGAACACATAGCACTTGTGCCCCTTTGACATAAATACCCCAGAATAACCCAACGTGCAACAAAATCCACCCTCTCACTGTTGAAGTTCCTAGATGCCGAAAAGCCTCTTACTCTAATAATTTCTCTCTTCAGACTACTATTCTTTGGAATTCCCTCCCTGTTTCCTGCCTCTCTGACTGTACTAACCTGCAAAAGTTTAAATGTAATGCAAACAGATATCTCACTATTCAACTCCCCTCAGCTCCCTGTTAGACACAATCCCAAATTATAACCCCTTACATTCAAAGTGGCAGAATGATTTGTTTATGGTGAAAAAAAGAGTGAAAAAATAGTACTGCTTGGGAGAATATTAAGGCATTCTAGGGCCTCTGTCATCATGACTAACCTAGAAGATAAATATTGAAAATACTTAGGAGTTTATTCTTTGACTAAGAAATCATCTGAATTATACATGAAAGAACTGAACTTGTCAATATTCAATATTTCCATGTTCATCTGTTCGGCTTGAGTCATCGCTGAGCAACCAAGATGAAGTCAAATATGGCTACATGATTACACATTGTTCATACGAAAACTACTAGATTATAATTCTCTTTTTCTTAAAAATGTATTTTCTTTTATAAATTTTTATTTACTTATCAAACTAATTTAAATTTCATCTGTTCACAAATTCAACGTTAATAGTTGGTTTCAACATATTGGAAAGCTTTTATGATCTCAAAATGGTGATAATTCCTTATGGAATTTTAATCAGACATGCAAAAAAAAAAAATCATAAAATAGGGTGACTAAAAAAAATGTGTAACTTTTGGAATCATTGATATTATTTCTGCAATCTGGTCATATTTAGTACAAATAAGCCTGGCTTGTCCACCAAGTTCCAGTGATGAATGTTCAACAGTCTTTGTTTCATTATTGTTCATTAATATGCAAAGGACTTATCAGTAGGTGTGATCTTGAATAGGTTTTACATTCACTGAACTTTAATTTCCTCCAAAACTAATCTGTGACGTTATCTCAAGAATAATGTTTATCAAACCAATTTCTGAACTGAAGAAGGCCGTCACAGGCAAAGTCAGGTCAGTGCCAAGAGAAGTGCATGTCAGAGTTATTGGTAATTTTTGCACGTCATATCCAGGTGTGCTTATCATTAAATGGCAATAAACAGCAATAAAAAAAAGACTACTCTGTATTTGTAACTGAAATTTGGTGGACAAGTTAGGCATAGACAAATGTTTACTTGTACCAATTATGGTTGGATTGTAGAAAGGATGGTGAGTTTTATTAACAATTCCATGGGTGAGTGGCATTTAATGTCACTATAATTCAGTCGAATGGATGAGTAGCGCTTTAAAAATGTCATACCTGGTTTCCGAGGTGATTGGATCTCTGGAACATCTGGTGCAACATCATCATCTATGAATTCAGAGGAAAAACTACCATCACAAGTTTTATCATCCTGGCATTTCTGTAAGACCATCTCAGAATGCATCACAGACTCATTGTAACTTTTCTTGGAGCGGTCAGCTTGAGAAGCTGGCTTTTTCTGTAAAATCTTTTGGTTGGAAATAAGTCGATTTTTTGGACCTTCTCCTTCGGAGACGTTCAGCGGAGTTTTTCTATGAAGAGACAAGTGTGATTCAGAATTTGCCAGCGTATTTGAAGTCTTAGCACTAGTTCGTTCTGAATTCAATTCACGACCAGCACTCCTCACTCTAATTCGTCTGCGATTTTTTTCTGATGAAGGTTCATGGGGTGGATGGGGTTTAAAAGACATGTTGCATTCTAAGAAAGAAAAGAAAAATAAATATGTTTAAAGCAAAAATAATTGAACATATTTAACATGTTCAGTTTAAACAAATACAGAAAAAACATTCTTTGGACTACCGTTCTCATCTTAAATGTGATTTTCACGTTTCAATCGATGTAACCTCAAACCTTTTTCAGGTATATCTTGTCAAATTCAGAAATCTTTCTGTCAAACTTGAGAATCTGCACAGAATTTTGAACGGAACTCTTCATTTAATTCATGTAGGTAGCATGCGGTTATTCCTTTAGCTATGACTGGGTTGAAGTCCTAATTTACAATTGTATTTTGAGTTGCCCTCATTGAGTATAGAACCTTCAACCTCCAGAAGAGTGTAACTTACAACTGAATTTTTACCAAGTATTTTATCTACTACGCCACAGGTCCATGTTGTAGTGGATAAAGTGCAGACAACACTCAAAAATACCATTGGGAATTACTTAGGACTTCTGCCCAGTCATGGTTGATGGAACAACAGTATGCTAACCCCTTGGATTAAATAATCGGTTCTGTTTGAAATTTTGTGCAAATTCTCAAATTTGACAGAAAGATTCTTGGGTTTGACAAAATACATCTGAAGATGTATTCTGTTGCGGTGTACTACATCATGGTTCATATTTTGTTATGCCGGCCATTTTTTCATTTGTGAACAATCTCATATACACCGCCTGGCAGCAAACAATTCTTCTTGTTGCGAACTGAGAAGAAAGAAATATGAATTCAACCCTTTCTCTATTAAATAAAATAGCAAAGACTTTGATTCTGAGCTAAATCAGACATAAATACAATCAATTTACACTTGGAACTCATTTGATTGTATTCGATTCGGCAGAGAATCAATTCTAATCATTTGTTTGATTTTTACTGAGAGCACGCCTGTTGTAACAATAGCTTCTCATAAATATAGAGCGTAAGCAGCCGGCAAGATATACACGGCCAGGAAGCAGGAAGCGTCCAGAATGCAACTTTGATAACAGCAACAGCTCAGCAGCCGTAGTCTCTCATCATCAGCAGCAACAACTTCCAAAGGCATTCCAAGTGTACTTTTACATTTGCGGAAATACATATTTAACCTGTTTTTATGGTAATCACAAAAAAATATAAAAATTATGGTTAAATATTTAGAGATTTATAAAGAATCAGATTTGGTAATTGTATCAAAATCAGAAATTTTGTATGGAATCAGGAAAATATTGGAATCGTCCCATCATTATTACCTTCTTTATTTATTTGGGGGAGAGGGCATAGTGTAGAATCTGTTTTTTTATTATTTTCTCAGGTATCATCTCTTCCTTTCAGAAGCAGGAGGATGCTGTACACGTTCATCCTTCATATAAAATGCCATTAGATAGAGCATATTTTTGCTTTTTTATATATAATAGTCATATATTAACATACAGCATAATCATGTTGACACATCCATTCCTGTAGTTAAGCAACATTGAGCCTGTCCAATTCTAAGATGGGTGACACTTTGGTAAGATATGTACTCTGAAACATTAAGAGGAGTTGGCATTGCTAGGCTATTCTTGTCCTAGACACACTGCATAATATAATGAAGATCCTATGCAGTCATGATTAATGCAACAGATATCATTGTTGATTATCAAATAAGTTATGTAAAGTTCAAATCTTACCTCACATCTATTTTGTTTGATTATGTACTGATACAATTAGGAAAGTTATGAATCTGTATGCTACCCCAGCTATGGGTAAAGTAACAACTTATGTTTAATATATTGTATACATTTGCAATAGGTATGGTGTTCCAACATAAAATAATTAAACAGATTGGCAAGTCTCAAAACAAGCAAACTAAAAATGTGCACGTTTCTGAATTTTGGAGATGAGAATTGGTTATTTGTATTATTTGGATTCTTCAAACTACTGTTCTCATCTTGAGTGTCATTTTCACAATGTTTTCGTCGATATCACCTCCAACCTTCTTCAGGTGTATCAATTGTAAATGTGATATTCTCCGGAAGGTTCAAGGTTCAATTCTCAGTGTGGGTGACTGAAAAAAATAAAATTGCGAATTACTTAAGACCTCTAAATCATGGCTGATGGAACAAGAACATGCTATACCCATGAAGTAAATAAAGAGTTCCATTCAAAATTCCATCCAAATTCCCGAGTTCGACAGCATACACCTGAAGAAGGTCAAAGGTTACATCGACCAAAACATTGTGAAAATAATACTCAAGATGAAAATAGTAGTTTGACAAATCTAAATGCGTAAAACTGTGCAGACTTTCTATAAACTCAATCGGCTTAATAGAACACAAGAATAAAAAAAATTTTCAAAACCAGGAATAGTGAAAGGATTCTTACCCAATTGCTTTGTTTCAACTGGGCTGTTATAACGATTAGTATTGGTCCGTGTCGAAGGATGAGCACAATTTACAGATGATGTTACAGAAGAACATGAAGGGAGGTTCTTTTCTGCGTTTGATAAGGCACTGCCATCTTGCATAACAAAAAAGGCAAATAGAAAGAATCGAGAGAAGCAAAGTCACATTTTTTGATAGTTTGGTAGATCCGTTCATAATATAAAGGGCATGTTTAGTATTATATAATATTTGTACAATTTATTGAGATTGTCAGACTGACTTCCTCATCTTGGTTGTTATAGTCACAACGTTTCGGCCGTTTTGCCCTCCGGCCTTCATCAGGTGTTTTGTATCGAACTGGGGAACCGTTTGTTAGGAGTCTCAAACCCAACCCTTTATTATTATTACAGAGGTACGGTGTTCGGACTCCAGCTAGGCTCTGGGACATAGTTGCTGATTCTCTGTTTTTGAATGGTACTTTTCACTGCCTTCGTTCAGGATTGAACTCAGCACCTTTGGGTAACTGTAAACTTTGATACAACGTCTAGGACCACTCGGCCATTCAAAAACAGAGAATCAGCAACTATGTTCCAAAGCCTAGCTGGAGTCCGAACACGGTATCCCCGTAATAATAATAAAAGGGTTGGGTTCGAGACTCCTAACAAACGGTTCCCCAGTTCGATACAAAACACCTGATGAAGGCCGGAGGGCAAAATGGCCGAAACATTGTGACTATAACAACCAAGATGAGGAAGCCAGTCCGACAATCTCAATCAATGAAAACACCTCATCTCAAAAATACAGACAATTACTATTTGTACAATTTATTTAAAACTATACATTGATACATTATATATATATATATATATATAATCGTTTTTTGTTTTTTTTACCCCACTTCATATTTACCCCTTTTTGTCTACTTTATGTTTTTTAAACAATAAATTAAAGCTAAGGAGGGGGAAAAAAAGATTTTAGAAGTATATTTTAGTTTCGTTTTGTTGTTAAAATTTATCTTCTTTAATAATATATGGTTAAACTATAAAACTATATACGACTTTTAATCACGTTTGACACACCAGTTCCCATCAGATCACCGGTTAAGAAACGATGAGCCTGGTCAGTAATAGATGGGTGACCATTTGGGACTTCCAGGTCCTGTACATGCTCTCCGCTTATCTCGGCATTGTTTCTAGTCGTCCTGGACTTCTCCTTGCCACTGGATTCAAGCAGTACAGGTTCAGGAGAGGTGTGTTTGAGATTGCACAACCCTTGCCTCACAATTACACGTGCAGCTGCCCAAACAGGGGGTATCCTTTGTCTTTCGAGATTGAATGGATGCATTGAAACTATAAAATAATTTTTCAAAAATCAACGATTGATAATAATGGCACTGCATCTAGTATTATTCAAATGTTTTATAGATATGTTTTAAAATATGATGTAAATCATAAATTTATGACATCACACCAAAGCTATAATTATTTTGTTATGGTAATTTATTTATGAGAAAATGTGAATAGAAAATCAGACAGATCTGAAGATTTCAGTTTCGATTTCTGGTCATGATATTCACTTTATTTGTTGAGTATTTATTATTTAGTATGAGTAGAATATTTTCCATTTCTAAATGAAATTAAGATATTTTGATATGAAAATGTATTTCTTCCATTTACAAAAATTGTGACTAACATACAATGTGCCCCTTATAATATGAGTGTTTCTTGTTTTAAAATATTTGTTTTCTTTGTATTCATTAATTTTACATTAAAACGCAGATAAAATGTATAGATCTAAGAATTGAAAGAAGTTGAGGTAATTATGCAAAATATGACAGAATATTCTGGGGAGCATTATCACCATATTCTCACAAGGTGCCAAACAAAAGCTTTGTATTTTTTAGGTCATTTTTAAGAAAGGTATCAAATGAAAATTTTGTGTTTCTTTTACGCAAAACAATGATTCATTGTTAAAACGTGAGAAATCAGTTAAAAATTAAACATGATTAAAAACAGTTATCGTATGCTAACTACAATAAAAAAAGATTTGTGCGATATACGGACCATGCTTAAATAATGACATTATTTAGAAAGTCATTCTTTACATAGGGAATGGGGGGGGAGTCATTTTAACTATTTTATACTTTCACCTAACAACTTAAACAAAAAATACCATAAAAAAATATTTAATAAACAAAATATACTGTTCACTAATTGTCAGCTGCTGTGATATCATTGGCTAAGCATATAAGCACCTTAACAGTTATCATATGGTAACTTTATCAATAAAAAAAATGTACTTGTGCAGTTTACAAGCCATGCTGAAATAATATTATTTAGAAAACCATTCTTAACATAAGGAGGGGGAGGAGGGACTTTTAACTATTCCATACTTGCATCTAATAATTTAATAAACAAAAGATAATGTTTGCTAATTGTCATCTACTGTAATTTCATTGTCTAAACATTTCAACACCTGACAGTGGTTAATATAACCTGCCTGGAATATACTGATGATAACGCAGCCCCTATTCTGCATAAATACCGAAGTTGATGAAATTAATATTTTGTATTTAAAATACATCTTTTCGCCCAACCTCATTGTAAGTATCCGTGGCTAAACAGATTCTCAAAAAGTTGATTGTAAAAACCTTACAATATTGAATTCTGAAATAAAAATCAATTTATTAATTAAACTCTCAATCTCCATTTGTATGTTGTTGTTTTTTTATTAAAAAATAAAATTAATACAATTGTCAGTGAAGACAATTTCATGCAACATATAAAGAGATCATCCCCTCATTGTCTTTTTACTCAATTCCTTTTTCTCTACTAAGAAACCATCTCCTCCCATTCTACCATAACTTTATTTGCAATTTTGATGAAGCACAAATCGTTCATGTCCGAATGTGATCAGATACGTGATGCACTGGACACATACTTTACTTCAATTAAACATCATGTATGGAGTATTGTTGTCACATTTGGGCTGGTGCATCTGCTACTAGTCTCTCGCTCCTAGACAAGGTTCAAAAGAGAGTCGCCAATCTGATAGGCCCTGAACTGGCATCTAAGCTTCAGCCTCTGTCCCATCGACGAAACGTTGCATCCCTCTGCCTGTTCTACAAGTATTTTAATGGTGAATGCTCTGACGAACTGCAGACACTTGTGCCCCCACAACGTAGACACCCTCGACAAACCCGACAGGCAGCTAAATCCCACCCCCACACTGTAAAGATCCCTAGATGTAAAAGATCTTTCTACTCCAGTAGTTTCTTCCCCAGAATCGCTAGACTCTGGAATTCCATTCCAGGTCCCTGCTTCCCTAACTGTACTGACATGCAGAAGTTCAAGTGTAATGTGAACCGACATCTTGCTGCCCAAATCCCAACACAGTGCCCCAATAGTTGCTGCCCCTGATAGTAGCCCCCTACACCAAAGTGGCAATGTGCCTTGTTTGGGGTGAAAATGTAATAAAAAAAAAATAAATAAAAAAAAATGACAATAAAAATGACAATAAAACCCAAAATTGGAAGATTAAAGAAAAAAGCAGTTGTTTTTTATACTTACTAGTTTTACGAGAAGTCAGTTGGCTGTTTGCATCAGCAGAATGTCTCTGAAGACAAAATAAAATATATATATATACATAATAAGAAATAGTTTTCTTGTTTTATAAAGTATTGTTTCTATATGAAATTAAAACTATTAAAAATAATAAGTCATTAGAAAATGATATGCAATTTTGTTTTATTTTCTTTTTCAATTGAATTTTCAAAGACCTCTCATACATAAATGGTGGGCATAAAAAAAAAAAAAAAATCACTGCAGAATTAATGATGAAATCCTAAAAGAACATTCACCATAGGAAAAGAAAATACTCATTATAATGTACCTTATTAGGTAATTATTTGTCATATGATACAATGTCACTCCAAAAACAGTGCTTTTGCATAAAACACACAAAGTTTAATTGAAGTAAAGTATGTGTCCAGTGCATCACTTATCTGATCACATTCGGACATGAACGATTTGTGCTTCATCAAAATTGCAAATAAAGTTATGGAGGAGATGGGAGGAGATGGTTTCTTAGTAGAGAAAAAGGAATTGAGATGAGTAAAAAGACGATGAGGGGATGCCAAGGTTTTTAAACTCTCAAGACAGGAAGATACCTCATGGTTGTGGTCAGTTTCTGAATAACCAGTCAGAAGTGGCTGATAGAGCAAGTGCGGGCGTACTCAGTTACTATTAATTACGTGTGGCGATGATTAAAACAAATGACCAAATATAGAGGTCAGTATATTTAGAGATAGTTTTGGACAGTTTTCAGTTGACAACAGTTTCAAGTTAAGGACAGTCTGTGGCTAGAGAGCTTGAGCTGACTCAAGATGGCTGATAGACAGCTAAGATGTGGACGTTAGCATTTGGCAGGTTGTTTTCTACAATTGAATCACACATGCTCCCAGAGTAAAATTGATCTACCCACAATGTGTTGAAGTCTGTGCTTTTTTTGTGAGTTTGAATTCTTCTATCTTTTTAGACTTGCAAACCAGTGCTCGCCCTCTTGGCAATCTCCAATGTGAGAGACGATGACATGGTCAGAGCAAAAAGAAGGGATGAAGACTAATAGAAAACTATGGCCGACAGAGTTGAGATATGTGATTGTTTTCATGAGAGATGCACATGGCTTTACAGTCATGATAAAATTTTATACCACAAAATATATTCCAATCTCAGCTTAGAATGTAACTCAGGGGAGTAAAAACAAACAATCGTGATTGTTAAGACATGAGTAGAATTTCATGCAGACCAGACAATCCTGAGACACGATCTTCATGAGTTCTATGCAGAAGTTCAATTCACTTAAGAACAATAACAGCAACACAATCCATTTATTAAGGCTTAGATTTATCACATAACCAACCTACATGGTGGAACAATAAAATTATCTCCCTAGAAAAGATGACATGATTCTATTTCCGTTTGATGAAATCAGTTTTCTTTTTTGTTGCAGGCCATCAACTAGTTGGCCAGTTATGTACAAATCCCAAAAGCGATAGAAGCCTTCTATCATATCTGAAAGTGACACAATGTTCAACAAGTGAGATCAGAGATGCGCTGCTGTACAATTTATACTCTCTATCGATCCAAGTTATGATAGCATTAGCACTGCCAGCACCCTCAAAATGCCAATCTGGATAATAGGGATGTGCCCAGGGTGATAAAAACAAAGTTTCTGGTCATGGTTATGGTCTAGTGATGTTTCAAGTGAGGGCCACATCATGCCATCTCACATCTTCAAAGTCAGCTTGAACATCAACACCAAAGTGTACCTGGATGTGCTGAAGAGTGTAGTGATCCTCTGGTGCAATCAGGTAGCCGCTGGCAGACCTTGGGTGTGGCAGCAGGACTGGGCATTGGCCCACAAGTTCAAAGCGACCCAGGCTTAGCTTTAGAAGGAGTGTTATGACTTTGCACCCTTCTCTCACTGCATCCCCTCCTCCCCCGATCTAAACCCGCTGAACTTTATTTGGTCATACGTCAAGAACATCACATCACCAACATGACCTCCCACAATATCTGATCATTGCCATCTGCTGAGTATTTGCCAAGCTCCTGCCGGCGCTTGTGGAAAAGGCATGCTCTCAGTTCCAGACCCGTATCAAGGCGGTGATTGAGGCTGAAGGCGGCTACATTGAATAGATGGCTAGCTCTACTACATAATCAAGTTACCTGAATTGATTTTTTAATAAAAGTTTTAAAATAAAGCTGTAGTGTTTTTTTTTTTTTAGCTCAACAATTTTATCGTTCTACCATGTACTGTATATAGCTCGGTGTATATTTATAATATACTTATTAAAAAAACTAAAAATACAGGAAAATATTTATGATTTATATACTTCTCATGCACCAAAGATGTCATATTCCAAAAATCACATAAATTGATCAAGTATTTTTTATAACTAAGAAAATCAAGTTTTATGACTAAGTGAGATGTAAGGATTTTTGGTCAGACGTTTTTTGGTCCAGCATAAAATAAGGGGAGACAATTCAATTCGAAGTCTCAAGATCAAATTAGCCTTATAATGAATACATTAAGTATGAGAATCTTTTCTTTTCTTAGTTAAAAAACAATACTTCATCAATTTACATGATTTTTGGAATATGACATCTTTGTTCTGTGACCGGTATGTATATGATAAAGAATTATTTGTATTTGTTTTTTTTAAATAAGTGTAATTCTAAATAAACACCAATAAAAACCTAAATAATTAGTGGATTAAACTGAACATCTTAAGATCCTGTTTCTGATCTTAGCTCCAGCAATCCACTTTTTTCTCTCTTTAAAAATCCATTACTTTTCCTTTTATTTTTATGAAAATTACTCCAGACAAGCCACTTGATGTAAGAAACTAACAAGAAAAAAGATAGGAAATGCCTATTAGCTTTTGTAATGAAAAGATCAAGGTTATAGACAGAAGGAAAACAGTCAGCAGCAAGTGAAATATCACAAGCCTAAGTTCTTGTAAAGAAGCTACTGGAATAGGAAGCTGTATTACAATGAGGTATCAAAACAGTGAATTGATGAAGACCACTAGACGAACAAGTTAAATGAGCTGGAACAAAGGAAGCATGGAATAGATCAGATAATTCTGAAGAACGCATGCCAGAATAGTATTTGTAGAAAAACTGAGACTAATAACATCACATATGTGAGAAAAATAATACATTAATCTCAGGCAATGATGAATGGGTACAGCTATTTTTTAAAAATAAAGAAAAAAAATCTGATATAAAATACATTTATTTCGGTATAAAAGAAAAAGAAGAATCAAAACGTTATAATTTTACGGCATGTCAACCATAGTTGGATCATTTTATATCAAAACTGTAACTATGTTTTACATATGATTGATTTGAAGATTTATTTTGTAGGTCTATATTTGCATACAGCTCCTGATATTCATGAATAGTCACCTATCTAGTATGGGACAGACTGACCATTGCTTAACGAATCAAATCAGAAGCAAGCAAAATAAAACTACCATAAAAAGAAATAATGATCTGACCTTGTGTGAATTTCTCTTCGGAGCTAAATATGGCACTTTGGAACCGAAGGCAATGTGGCTTTTATGTTTCTGATCTAGAAAAATAGGAAAGAAATACCAGAAATAAAATTTGCATAAATTTCAATAATGAAATGTTTCAATTGGTTGTTTCAAATTTGCATCAAGTGCTTCATTTTTCTTTATGTGGAGACAAGAATGGCAAAAATAAAAACAATCAGTTTTGTTTAGATGTTTTTTTATATTTGAAGAAATTATATTAATTTTACACTAATTTAACAATGGGCATATTAGGTAAGAATAGTTATTTGCAGATGAGAAAACAAGTAACAATGACTGCAAAACTTCTACCAAAAAAATGCCAAACAAAACTTTGAGATTTTTTCTTATTACAGAAGACAACATCTAATATATAAAATTAAAACAGTTGGATTTTCAAAATTAGATTAAAAATGCAATGCAACTGTCAAATCAATATTTGATTTTGACTATCCAAGCAATTTCAAAATTTATTATGTTCTTTGCAAGTAAAAGTTTAAATTCCAATCGCTTTCATTGATTACATATTCTATCCATCCTAATATATCTTTTAGTAAGAAAAACTTCCTAAAATATATAACTTTTTGGGATAATGAACAGATATAATTATCCAATAAAATTATCAGACAAACGTCAAAGTTTCTTGTGTTCACTAGCATACAACTTTTTCAACTTTCAAAGGGATTACAAAACATTAATACTTTCTGTCTTCAATTTCAATAACACTATCATTTTAAGTTTTCATATATTAATGGTATCATATACACAACAACAAAAGAAATTAAATATCACTTTTAAGTAATTTCTATCATTTACTAGCACTAAAATTCAATGTATTTTAAGAAGTGTTGGTTGTTCAAAGAAATTTTAGATACAGCAACATCATCCTAATCTTTCTGTAGGTTATCATTGCTACAAATTATTTGTGAAGACCATTACTGCTTAGGGAGATTTATCTTTGCCAAAGTTTAAAAGAAACACATTTTATGCTAACAGAATTATTCATAAATATTTATTGCTGTCTTTTGAAATTTGATTTGCTTTGTTTTTCATTTCCTTGATTTATTTTTTTAATCAAATTGCATTTTACTAAATTGATTTTAACCAGATTGGATTCTCCAAATTTTAGAAGATTAATTTTTTTCTCAATAAACAAGTCAAAGTTGGCTGTGCTTGTTAAGCCAGAAAAGTCAAAAGTGCAAAAGTTTGCAAATTTGTAAACAAACAAAAGAAAAATACTTGAACATTTAAAAAATATATTTGGAATAGTCTCGACATTTAATAATATAATAATAGCTAATTTACACATATATATATATATATATATATATATATATATATATATATATATATATATACACACCAAGATTTATATATATTGAGATAAATTACCAATTTTTATCATATTTTACCTGGTCCTTAAAATGTTGATCGTAAAATGATAGACTGATTTTATGATTGAGTCAATTACTGAATTTGTTATTTCTTTGTCGGTTTCTTTCATGTAAAACTGGAAAGTACCAGTGATGAAGTGGATATCAATATGGAATGACAACATAAACAAGCTCTTGATGAGCCGTTCGCCTTAATTAATCCAATTTACCAAACTTATACTTCTAACGATTACTATGATATTGTCCTTTTGACTACGGTACACTCTTTAACCCTTATCCTCGAGTGGCCTCTTGGCCTTGATAAGTGGTGATTCCTTCGGAAAAAAATAAATAAATAAATAAAACTTGGATGTACCAAGTTCAAATCTAGTCAGTTCCATACCAACACTCTCACTGTGTGTTAAATAAAGAAAGGACCCAAAGGAAGGTCACCCTAAAAGGAGGGCGAAGCTGAAAAGCAGAAGTCAGAAATCACATCTGGAGAGCAGTTCTGTCTCTTGGCTGCTGACAACCAATCCGAATAGACATTAGACAGTGTTGTCCGGAGAGGGAGGGGGGTACAAGAAGCTGGAAGTCACCCTATTTTTTATATTTTATTAGCCTGCTTCCAATTCTTTCCCTCTCATGCACACACATTTCAGTTTTCTGTATTGTTTTGTTAAAATATATTTTAAAACAAACCAGAATCGACAATGTTTTCTGTTAACAGCCAAATTCAAAAGTGCAAGCATTGCTGTCAACCTGGTTTATAGCAGAGAAGATACACAGGTATTGATAATGTTATACAACTGTGATGGTAAGTAGTATACTACATATGGATGTTGGCAACCTTCAAATGGTCCCTCTTGTAAATATCTGATTCTAGAAAATATTTGAGAAACCAATGCCAACAACAAAATCAAAATGGTCACAAAAAGTTGCAGTGAACTGATTCATATGGATTTACTTTAATCGTTAAATTCTTCTAATTTGTGAAAATCAAACCATTTCTCTTACCAACGTCTAAGGATGAGTGAGGCTGGCTGATTGAAAATTGATTTTCTCTTGTATCATTGTTTTGGAGTTTGTCGCTTTTCTCAATTCTCTTCAAGTTTATCATCTGAAAAAAAAAAAAAAATCAAAACTAGTCTTCAGAATTCAAAGAATGACACAAGGTCAATTTTTTAAACTAATACAATTTTTTTTCTTTCTATAAAAATATCCAAATAAATACTCATTCAACATACAAATATCTTCAGATATTTAAATCTATTTTGTTTGTTTTTAATTTGGATTTTGGATTCAACATTTTCAATTCATACAGACATACAAAACAGTTGCATAAACATTTGTCATTATAATAAGCCGAGTTGATAAATGCTTGGACTCTTTTTTACTCCGTATTTTAATTGCATAAAATACGTACTAAAATATTCCTCAGTTTTGGGATTGAATTATGTTTAAAAAATTTTAATTTTAATTAGTCATAATTTGCTATTTATTCACCAAATCATTCATTCTTTACATTATCAACGCTCTGATCCCCATCTGACATCAATTGAAATGGATGGCTCTCGTCTAGGGGAGGCTCCCTGTTTTGATAAGCTTCTGGGCTTTACTTTTATTCCTGACCTAAAATGGAACACATACATCAAGTCAGTTGCCAAGGTTGCTGGAAAAATGGTAGGATCCTTCTACCACTCCAGAAGATATCTCACTGCTGATACAATTCTCTATCTATATAAAAGCCAAGTACGTCCAAGGATAGAGTACTGCTGCCACATCTGGGCAGGAGCTGTTAAAAACAGCCTATCCTGCCTTGACAGAGTACAAAATAGACTTAGTGGCTTAGTAGGAGATGCCCTTTTCTCTTCCCTGCAATCTGTCTCTCACAGAAGAGACGTTGCAAGCCTGTCTTTTGTTTTATCATTACTTCCATGGCAAGTACTCGTCTGAGCTCCAATCTCTGGTATCCCCCTCGCCAAGCTTTCACGATAAACACCCATCTAGCTGAAACCACTGTCAAAAATTTTCCCCACTCTTTATCTGTGCCAAAACTAAAACGTAGATTCCATGAACAAAGCTTCTTTCTAAGAAGTGCACACCTGTGGAACTCTGTTCCGTTTGCCTGTTTCCCACTTGACTACAACTTGGATGTCTTCAAGTCCAACATAAACAAATTCCTGATGAACCGCCCCCTTAAGTAAGACACTTTATCAAATCTCCAATACTAACAATTACTACGATACTATCGCATTGATTACTGTACACGCAATAACCCTTATCCTCGAGTGGCTTCCGGGCCTTGATAAGTTGTGATTACCATGTAAAAAAAAATAAAATAAAAGCTTCAAGTTTTTCATGGAAAAATTAATATTTTCAGTTTTCATAAACTGCCATAAGAGTGAAAACGCATAAGATGGAGAGAGGGAAAGAGAAAAAGAGATAAAACGAGAAAGAGAAGAGAAAGAAAATCAAGCTGAATAAAACATAAGGAGATAAGGCTGTAGTAATTTAGTAAAAATTTGTTTTTTCTTTAAAAAGAAAAAAAAAAACAGATTTTTACCAAATTGCGATTTAAATAAAATTCGCTTTTTCTAGATTTAAAAAGAAAAGCAGAATTCTACTAAAAAATGGAGAACTCACATCCCTATAAATAGCACCATCCCCAAGCATACATAGCTTTATGTTTAACATGCATAAGTTTATGTTTAACATGCATAGCTTTATGTTTAACATGCATAAGTTTATGTTTAACATGCATAAGTTTATGTTTAACATGCATAGCTTTATGTTTAACATGTATAAGTTTATGTTTAACATGCATAAGTTTATGTTTAACATGCATAGCTTTATGTTTAACATGTATAAGTTTATGTTTAACATGCATAAGTTTATGTTTAACATGCATAAGTTTATGTTTAACATGTATAAGTTTATGTTTAACATGCATAAGTTTATGTTTAACATGTATAAGTTTATGTTTAACATGTATAAGTTTATGTTTAACATGCATAAGTTTAAGGTGAGATGACATTTTTTGTTTTTGCAGTGAAGGAATATTTTCTTTTATTGTTGATTGATATTTAAAGCAGCATTTTGCAGCATTTCTTCCTCTTTCTCTCTTCATCATTTCTGTTTCACTCTTTGTTCTTTTCACCTTCCTATTTGTTTTCTCTCCAACAACACCCTCTTATCGCAACGCTGGACACAAATACATTCACTTTTTTCATGACATAAACAAGACAAACAATTCAATCACTAGCCAATCTGTAGTTAAAACTGAAAAGGAAATTTGTTAGATTTCTAATGACAAACTTTAAACTTATTTTGAAATACAATTTCAAGAAGGAAAACGTTTTCCATACTTGAGTTTCTTGTTGGACATCATTGGCAAACTGACACTGTTTGGGAATCTGATCACAGTCAGTTTGGGAATTCTGGTTAATATCTGCAGAATGAAAGAAAAAAATCAGAAACAATTTATTTTTAATCAGCAAACATGAATTTTTTATATTTGTAATATTTTAATTTTATAAAAAATCTTTATAAAAAACATCACAAGTTTTTAAAATTGGAGGACATTCAAAAAAAAAAAAAAAAATCGATGACCTTATTTTGAGCTTATGTTGTAAATATGTAAAGGAGCCTTTTACTTAATTTTCGGATCCATTTTCTCATTTCTATGATCACTTGTTTGTGTTAATCATATTTATATTCAATTTGTTGTACTCCACTACCTGAAATACAAAAGGCCAACATTTGTAGAATCCTGATAGGGTTCTTCTATTCTTGTGTTGGCTATTAAAGGAGTCCATGCCAATCATGACACAAATCTTTCTTTTGATCACCAGGGTTTTCATATCTCTTTCATACCAATTTTTCATAGTTCATGTGTCGACACCTGATCTAGATTTATTTCTTACCAGTAATTCTGTCATAAGAATAGTGTTTATCTATCTGATATATAGAAATAACTGTGCACCATTACAAACATTGTACGTCTTAGGCATTTACAATAAACAATGTTAATGAGTATATATAATAATATAAACATACATGACATGAAAAGAAACTGGAATCTTAGGAAGATCTCCATCAGAACAATTAAGCTCATAAAAAGGAATTTCAAAAACTGCCTAGCATTTATACCCGGTGAATCAAGTATATCTGCATGGCAGAACTGTTGCAGTTATCAAGAAATGTTGTTAGCTGGGTGATACCTTTGAAGTACAGGGTGGAACAGGTGTTAATGTGATTGCAAGAGTAAAGAGTAGATTCAGCAAGTTCTGCCTTTACTAATCAGCAAAGCATTACCTATCAGCATGTGATGTATGGAAGTGAAACTTGGTTGACAAGAGTTAAGGACATGCATTGTACAGCAATACCAAAGCAGCATTAACCCCAGATGGATTGAACTAGCTTCCTCCAAAGCATTTTATAGAGAGAAATGATATGAGAACAATATGATGGATGTGCAATGCAAGTTTTAAGGCAGGTTTAGTTCTGATGATCTCAGAAAAAGATTATATCTGGATAGTATAGAGGTATGTGTGTAAAACAGGAGACTTTGATAGTATGGGCACGTTGAAAGAATAAATGAAAGTTCTTAGATTAGTAGATGTAGAACAGCAGGTCTAGTTAACAAGAGAAGGTTAAGGAAAACATCAGAGGCAGTGATAAAAATGGGTTCAGGGAAAGATAGAAAACAAAGACCTGGTCAGAGATAGGTTAATTTGGAAGTCAATTTCTTAAAGTTGTCCAACACATACTAACATATAAAATGGATGTGAAACTGATGATGATGATGATGATGATGATGATAATAGCAGTGTGGACTAGTATAAATGGTGTTTATAAAAAAAGTGTAATTTTTTCTAACATTTGTTCGGAGTGTATTTTGCACATTTGCACAGAGTTGGATTAGGATACATGTCAATCTTGTATAAGTATAAGGTTAGACTCGTATAAAATTCCATTAGATGTTAACAGACTAGAATTAACATTACACTGCAAACTATGAAGTGATAGGAGGAAGTACATGGCAAAGGAACGAGATTGGTACTGATGCAAAATACTGTGTTATCATCGGCATATTCTAGTAGGTTACATAAACCACTGGAAGATGCCAAATAAAATCTTTGTACGTTTTATTTTGCAAAATCTCTGACCAATGTTTAAAATGCTAGCAACAGTTAAAAATTAGGGGTAAAAGTCATTGTAAGATAATTTCAATAAAGAAAAAAATTTTTGTTGTTACAAAGAAAATTTTTAAAAATTAAGGAAAAAAAACTTCACGAAAATTAAAAGAAAAAGTTCAAATCAAGGGAAAAAAACAATCATCATATGGTAAGTTTCATGAATAAATATTTATTTTGTTAGCAAGAAAATATAGTGCAACAACTAATAGCAAACAATTGGTTTTTATTATTTTTTGTCAACTCCTTTTCAACCATACCAAATATCAGTTAAGCTTAGGTTATTTTTCTATTAGGGTTAGGTTGTCTTCGCGTTTATGCACCTCCTAGCGTATTTGTAATTTAAGTCATTTTTTTATAGCATATTTGTCATTTAAGTCATTTTTTTTAGCGTATTTGTCATTTAAGTCATTTTTTTTAGCATATTTGTCATTTGTCATTTTTTTAGCATATTTGTCATTTAAGTCATTTTTTTTAGCATATTTGTCATTTGTCATTTTTTTAGCATATTTGTCATTTAAGTTATTTTTTTAGCGTATTTGTCATTTGTCATTTTTTTTATAGCATATTTGTCATTTAAGTCATTTTTTTTAGCGTATTTGTCATTTAAGTCATTTTTTTAGCATATTTGTCATTTAAGTCATTTTTTTAGCGTATTTGTCATTTGTCATTTTTTTAGCATATTTGTCATTTAAGTCATTTTTTTTTTTTAGCATATTTGTCATTTAAGTCATTTTTTTTATAGCATATTTGTCATTTAAGTCATTTTTTTTATAGCATATTTGTCATTTAAGTCATTTTTTTTTATAGCATATTTGTCATTTAAGTTATTTTTTTTAGCATATTTGTCATTTAAGTCATTTTTTTTAACTTGTTCGGCAACTCTTCTTTTTTCATCAACCAGTTTCCCATTTTTATGACAAAATTCAATAACTGCTTTCAGAGACAGCAGATTTGAACCAATTTTCATAAATTTATTAAATTTTTAATAATATTTTTATCACATTTGCCAATCACTGAATGCTGAGATTTCATTGTCTAAGTGTTTTGGCACATTCCAGCAGATTATGTAACCTGAATATACCAACGAAACTGGTTTTAGCACAGTCTATATTCTGCAAAACTAACACAAGATTGATTTTGTCTTTTGAGTATACAACATCAAAGTGACTAGACATTTTTTATGAGGGTGAAGTAGGAAATTGCAGCTCATTTCACTATAAATTAGTGAAAAAGCTAAACTGAAACAAACAAATAATGGGTTTATTTTCACATTCTTACAATAATTACATTTCGCAAGAAAAAGGGAAGAAAAATAAGCTGAAGACATACATATATACAGAACAAGTTATGACACGTCACCAGAACAAGATTTCAGAAAAGATGTCGGCCAAAGATATCCTGTGACAGTCTGCGATCAAAGAATGCCTCAAACTGTGTCACACATGGGGAAAATATACTTGTTCCATTTCAATCAGACGTCCTCATGTTCTTCGTACTGAAACCGCTCCTAAGAATACTTACAAAATTTTTAGCTTTTTTATGCAAATAATTTGATTAACAGCAAAAAATGAGGTAAAAAGTGAAGTAACTCACCATTTTCAACGGCAGTTTCATATGGTGGTCGTTTCATAGAAAATATTTTGCGCAGCTGACAGGTGGCCGTTACACACACACTGTCAACAGCCTTAAAGGTTTGTCCCTTCCACAAATCACTAACCAAAGAAACAAGGTCAATACACAAATTTAGCCACTGAAACAAAAAAAAAAAGGATTTTCATTCAAAATAAACATAAGGAAAGGGGGCTTCTTATTGCAAACAACCTAAATGCAAATTTGTACATTTGGGGGGGGGGAACAAATTTTTATAACTGATGATCATTTCTTAATGTTTTCTGGAAAATCATCTCACAAGAATAAAATTGATCTTTTTTCAAGAAATCTGTGTTTTTAAATATGTCTATACATAAACATCTGTCCATCAGTCTGTCATGTGTCCATTTAAAATAAAATTTTTATCGCTAAACATATAGATCGAAAAGATCATATTTTACATGAATCCAAACAAATATAAAAGAAGCTTTGTCTGCCAGTCACTTTGATACGTCTATGTACAAAAATAGGATTTTGCTCAGTTTTGACATGCTTAGATAAAAAATTTAAAGTATTTTCTGCAACATTGAAGTTAAAAAATAGCATTTCCTTTCGTCTATCATGCTTGTTAGAAATAGCATAACCTTTGGTTTATCATGCTTAAGTTAAAAATCAAACTTTCTTTGATTTGTCATGTTTCAGGTAGAAATAGCATCTCCTTTGATCTATCTTGCTTCAGTTAAAAATCAAACTTTCACTTATTTTTAGATGCATATTCTATATTTTAAATCTAGACAGCCTCTGTCATTCATGACTTAATTAGACAAAGCAATTGTTGAAGATAGATAAGTGTAAAAATTATAAATAAATTATATAAACATAAACAATTGCTTGTGCAAATTATGATTAAACTGGGCTCATGTTCAGAATAGATGGAGACCACTAATGCCTGACAGCTGTGTTCAAAACTTCATAATGATCTGTTAATTAGTTTTGGAGTGAATTCTGTAAATACAAATATAAAAACATACACATACTTAATTTTATATAAATTAAGTTAAAAGGATCGACCATAGTCAAGGCTGACACAAAGGCTCTCTTTTCAGAGATGTAGGAGAGGGTACCACTCCTTTTCTTGCATTGCACATTACCCTTGATCCTTATAATATATAATGCTGAGTGTGGAGTAAGGACGTATCAAGTACCATTTTTTTTTTTAGTCTTTGATAAGACTTGACTGGCGATTGAACCCTGTTCTTCCAGACCATTATCGAACATTACCCATTATAACAAATGGTCCGTAACTATAAAAGTTTAATTTTCAGAAATGAATGCTTGCATGAAAATTATCTACAATTGTTTGAGAGAAAAAAAAAAAGGTGAGAACACTTACCATTCCTCTTTTAATGATATTTAAAGGAACTTTTGCATGAAGCGGGGTCGATTGAACTCCTCTTTGTGAGGTTGATAACAGAATACGACGCTTATTGCAGCTGATATCTACAATTCTAAAAAAGCAAAAAAACATTTTCAAACTTGATTTTCTTTCCATAAAAAAAGGGAACTTCTTTAATAAAAACGCAAAATATTACCAAGTGTAATGGTATTATTATCTCATACACATGGGAAATTCTCAGACAAAACATTAGCAGTGATTACTCAGTGGTAAAAACATCATATACTTCCCTGAATTTTCCCCACACTATGCTCCATTTAATTATTATTGTAACTGTTTGATGTTTATCCATGATTTCTAACTGATTACAGTCTATGGTTTTCTCTGGAACCTGAGTGAAAATGTCTCTTTAAAATTTCGGCATTTCTGTATCTTAATAATCAAGGTTTGGATGCTGCTATTTCTTTGTGGATTTTTAATCTTCTCAAACTCTCCAGGGCCACTTTTCATGGTATCACTACAGGTTATTTTGTAAAGATTAATTTTTTTTTTTTATTATTTATGTAGAGATTATAGAAAATTAAATTATTAAACGAAAGAATAGAATTAGTTATTTTATTAATAGATGAATGGAAGATATAAATCAACAAATAATCATTAATCAATATTAGGTACTAGTGCTTTCTTTGACCCAGACGTAACTCAGCGTTTGCTCGGATTTCCCTGGAGCATGACATCAACAGCCGGATTATGCCAAGCATCGCTGATAAAATCATAACGCTATAGAAAAGAAAATTGCAAAACGTTAAAATGTAGAAACATAAAAAAAATTTTATTAACTGTGTGAAGAAAAGGTTATAAGAAGCAAATAGTAAAAAAAAAAAAAAATTATTCGTTACCAAGTGATTTCTTAATTAATTTTGGGGGCGTTTTTTTTTTTTTAAATAAATAATTTTAAGCAAATGTTTTCAAGAAAACGTTCAAAGGAACAAGTTTTTTCTTTTGTAAACAAGTTTGTTTAAAAATGTGACCATTTATTTTATTTTTAGGAATGAAAATTGGAAAAGAACTTTTACTGTCAACACTTCACATTCACACATCTCCATCCATAGCCATTGGTAATTCTCCCTCTTTTTACTAGGTTACAATTGTGACCGCATGTTACACATTGTATTATTTTTGCCAGTAGTTTCTGCTTTTGACAAAAGCTGTCGTTGGCCCAAGACAGTCAAATTCATGTTTGTGCTCTTCTCTTCCTGACTTACATGTAAGAAATGTTTTTTTTTGTTTTTTGTTTGTGGATCTTTTTCTCTTCCACTATTTATCCAATTTCTCATCTGCTGATCGCACACGCGTCGAGTTGAAACCAAGCACTCGGCATTGTGATTGGCTGATCGCCATGTTACATCAGACAGCAGCTAAACCCGAGCTGTTGACATCATATTCCAGAGAAAGCTGAGTGAATGCTAAATTACATCTGGTTCAAGGATGCACTAGCATCCAATATTAATATTATGATATTAAATCAATATTATGATATTAAATCAATATTATTATATTAAATCAATATTATTATATTAAATCAATATTATTATATTAAATCAATATATGATATTAAATCAATATATGATATTAAATCAATATTATGATATTAAATCAATATTATGATATTAAATCAATATTATGATATTAAATCAATATATGATATTATTAAATCTATATTATGATATTAAATCAATATATGATATTAAATCTATATTATTATATTAAATCAATATATGATATTAAATCTATATTATTATATTAAATCAATATTATTATATTAAATCAATATTATGATATTAATCTATATCTATAGATAATTATTTTTGTCCCAATCTAGAATGTCACTTTTTTAAGGAAGCTGGATTTTCCACACATTAAAAACAAACATATTGTTCAACTTGGCTCTTGTGAGAAAGAAGGAGGCAAGTAAATAGAAACTATTATTTGTTGCTGTTCATTGAATAAAGGCATTTGATTATTATTCTATCAATTACTAAACTACCCGTCAGGTCAGTACATGTCATAGCTAGCTATGGAATAGTGAGTACATGGAATTAATGTACAAATGCGATACTCACGATGGAATGAAATTATTTTTTTAAATTACATAAATGGATCAAGAATATATATATATATATATATATATATATATATATATACTTGTTATATAACAGAAACATTTGTGTGAAAGTGTGTGAGAGTCATTTCAAAATTAAATCTAACTATACTCATGTGTGTGTGAGTATCTTCCCTCAATTTCATGTAGATATGTAATGAAAAATTATTCACTGACGAATGTTTTATCATGTTTTTGTTATGATCAGGTGGAGTAAACTAAGTAGTATCATAAGTCAACGGCAATATCTTTTGCCAGTTTTAAACAAACTAAAAAATCTGGTTTCCATAACCTTTAAAGTAATGAAAACATTTGCAAGTAATTTTAATGTCTTTAAACTATCAATTACGGAATCTAATGCAATAAAAAATTATGGAATCTAATGCAATAAAAAATTACGGAATCTAATGCAATAAAAAATTACGGAATCTAATGCAATAAAAAATTACGGAATCTAATGCAATAAAAAATTACGGAATCTAATGCAATAAAAAATTATGGAATCTAATGCAATAAAAAATTATGGAATCTAATGCAATAAAAAATTACGGAATCTAATGCAATAAAAAATTACGGAATCTAATGCAATAAAAAATTACGGAATCTAATGCAATAAAAAATTACGGAATCTAATGCAATAAAAAATTATGGAATCTAATGCAATAAAAAATTACGGAATCTAATGCAATAAAAAATTACGGAATCTAATGCAATAAAAAATTACGGAATCTAATGCAATAAAAAATTATGGAATCTAATGCAATAAAAAATTATGGAATCTAATGCAATAAAAAATTATGGAATCTAATACAATAAAAAATTACGGAATCTAATGCAACAAAAAATTATGGAATCTAATGCAATAAAAAATTACGGAATCTAATGCAATAAAAAATTACGGAATCTAATGCAATAAAAAATTACGGAATCTAATGCAATAAAAAATTACGGAATCTAATGCAATAAAAAATTATGGAATCTAATGCAATAAAAAATTATGGAATCTAATGCAATAAAAAATTACGGAATCTAATGCAATAAAAAATTACGGAATCTAATGCAATAAAAAATTATGGAATCTAATGCAATAAAAAATTATGGAATCTAATGCAATAAAAAATTACGGAATCTAATGCAATAAAAAATTACGGAATCTAATGCAATAAAAAATTACGGAATCTAATGCAATAAAAAATTATGGAATCTAATGCAATAAAAAATTACGGAATCTAATGCAATAAAAAATTACGGAATCTAATGCAATAAAAAATTATGGAATCTAATGCAATAAAAAATTACGGAATCTAATGCAATAAAAAATTACGGAATCTAATGCAATAAAAAAAAAACTTTAAAATAGTTAAATAATAAAAAGCTAAATCAAATGCATAGAAAAGTAACTGCTATTGCATTTGGTTACAGTTACAATGAGATATTTACTCTAAATAATATTGCATTTGGTTACAGTTACAATGAGATATTTACTCTAAATAATATTGCATTTGGTTACAGTTACAATGAGATATTTACTCTAAATAATATTGCATTTGGTTACAGTTACAATGAGAAATTTACTCTAAATAATATTGCATTTGGTTACAGTTACAATGAGATATTTACTCTAAATAATATTGCATTTGGTTACAGTTACAGTGAGATATTTACTCTAAATAATAAAGGGGAGTGAAATAGAATTTGCTGATTAGATAGTTTTAATTTATTTGTTTGTTTTTTTCTTAAACTGGTTATCAATGAGATATAACTTTTATTGCCTATTATTATTTTTCTTAAACTGGTTACCAATGAGATATAACTTTTATTATGTAGAAATGTAAAAAAGAAAAAAGATATACGAAAAAGAACGGTTCATAAAATGCCAATATAAAAGAAAATTTGCATTTACGGTTTTGTTTTTATTTCAAAACGAGTATGTCAAAACACAAGAAATCTACTCATGCGCAGAATGTTTGAAAACTGGAAACACGGTTTCAACAACCGGACAATTTGATCTGGGTTTTTATATATATATATATATATATATATATATATATATAGAGAGAGAGAGAGAGAGAGAGAGAGAGAGAGAGAGAGAGAGATTATTTAATTGATAAAAATTGATAAGAACTTTCTGATGCAAGTGCAAGGGAGATAACTCTGGCAGAACGATGCCATTTGAAAAAGTTGTTCATTACATTTTGATTGTAAATGTTTTTGTTTTCCGACTTTAAAAACGAAATCATGTTTGTTTATTGTTTGTGATTGAAATAAATTTTAGCACCAGTCTGTTTATTTTAGAGATAAAACTTTTAAAATAAGAATAAAGGGGAGAAAAAATTCTTCCATTTTATGACAATCTAAAAATTTGTATTATTTGAATTATTATTTTTTTTTTTTTTTCACCTCAAACAAGGCACAATGCCACTTAGAGGTAAAGGGCTACTATTTGGGACCAAATTTACAAAGATACTTTGTAGTGAGTTGGGTAGCAAGATGTCTGTTCACATTAGACTTGAACTTCTGCATGTCAGTACAGCTGGGGAGCAGGACCCAAGAGGGAATTCTAAAGTTTAGCAGTTCAAGGAAAGAAAATATTTGAATAGAAGACTTCCCGGCATCTAGTGATCTCTACGGTAGATGTGTCAGAAACTTCGTCAAAAATATTGAATAATTCGACCCCCTGTCTTTCCAAACTTATAACTACTCGAAAAATGTAATTCAAACCCTAAATTTTTTTTCAATTAAAGGAGCAAGGACCAAGGTTTCATTTAAAAAAACAAAAAAAAAAAAAAAAGTGATTTTAAAAAGAAAAAAAAGGTTTTAAACTTCGGACTTTACAGGTAAATTTCTAAAAAACACTTCTTTTTTTTGTTTTAAATTTGAATATATTATTTATTGATCTTTTCTCTTCAATTTGTGATTTATAAAACTTTGGTGAGTAAATTAATTATTTACTTTTTAATAGACATTTCAAAATAGGGTGGCGTGAATTTAAAAAAAACGTTTGTCTAAAATATTATATTCGGTTTATTGGAAAGAGCATAAAATTTCACATTGACCCTGAAATATCGTAAAAATAGAATGAATAGAAAAATTTTGATAGATTTTTAAAGTTTAAAAATTGAAAAATACTGAACTTGTAAAATTCAATTAATTTCATTACTGTTTTTTAAAAAATAAAAAAAATAATATTTCTATTACTTTTTATACAACTTTATTTTGGAAGTATAATCCATAAACAAAATAAACAACCCACTTTTAAAAGAGAAATTACAAGTTTTTTATATTTTATTCGCAGTTTCGTGTTAGGGGTTTCAAAAATTCCTACAAAAATTCTGATACACCTATCTCTACGGTATAGGGGTGGGATTTTGCTGCTTGTCGGGTTAGTCGAGAGTACTTATGTTAAAGGTGTAGAAGTGCTTTGAGATCATCAGAACACATTTCATCAAAATACTTGTAAAACAAGTGCAGAAATGCCATATTTCGGCAATGGCACAAAGGTTGGAGTTTGGTTGTTAGTGCAGTCGACTGCTTTTCTCATCTTGGATATTTATTTTCATGTTTTAATCTATGTAACCTATGCGAGAGTCTTTCTGTTAAACTTAGTAATCTGTATGGAATTTTGAACAAAACCATTTATTTAATCCATGAGGGTAGATTGGTCTCATTCTATCAGCCCTGACCAATTAGAAGTTTTAAGTTATGGCTGATACAACAAGAGCATGCTACCCCCGTTGATTAAAAAAAAAGGTCCATTTGAAATGCCAAAGTTTGACAACACGCATTTACCTGAAGAAGGTTGGAGATCACATTAACCGAAACATTGTGAGAATAACACTGAAGGTGAGACCAGTAGTTTGAATAATAGAAAATATCCTCATCTAAAAAAAATTTCAAAACATAATTTACAAATTTTGCATTTTTTTAACATAAACGTCTCCTTCATCAAAGATATAAAATAAAGAAAAAGTGGAATTCTGAACAGAGGAATGATCCCCTTCCTATCCGCTTGATACTCACCCAAGTTCAATTGCAAAATCCTGGCCTCTTTTCACATAAGACTGGAAAATTAGATAATGTTGGACAAGAACCACTGAAATGGAATAAAATGTTTTTTGAACAAAAATGAAAAAGAAAATCCAAAAACAAATTTTTCTGAACAATCATCATCATTGTTATCATCATCAATTTAGCATCCATTTTACATAATGATATTTGTTTGATAGCTTTGAAATCGGAATTTTTTATCTGACTCCAACTCCTTAAGTCCAATAAATTTATTTTTTTAAATGGTTTTCCTGTTTGATTTTACCAGTTGCACAATTTAGCAGTCTTTGTAATGTCTTGTTCTTATTTTTTTAGATATATCATATTTTGTACTGTACTGCAATGCTTCTACTTCAAGATATTTCGGTTCATCGGATCACTGCAAATCCTGTCTGGACAGCTGATCAATGAAAATTCTGTCTTTGAGTGAGATCACTGTGGATTACATCGGATAACAATAGGATTGTAATCCGAAAGTTACCCAGTTCCTGAATCAAATGGAATTTGGCAATTGGATTAGTCCTAGATCGATCCAGAATTACAATCTTATTCGAAAAAAAATGGGCCTAAATCAATAAGAAACAACCCATGCGTCTATAGCCCTTTATAGCTTTTTCCTGTTTTTCCTTTGATCCTCTTTCCATAAAGGCAATATTATCTCTTAAAAAATTTCTTCTCTGTATAATATGTGTCTTTACTCCCCTCTTCTGATGAGAAGCATTTGGCTTTAACATGCCATAGCCTAAAGAACTTTCCCTATCCTTAAATATCGTATTATTTTTTGAACTGATAGCATAATAATGTAAATTTTTTATCCCTTTGTTATCTTAACTTATTCTATAAAGCTGGTTGAGTGTATATGTGAGTATTTTTATCGTACAAGAAAATGTTAAACGTGAATGAAAAGTATTTATAAAATGTTTGCTGAATAGGTGTGGGAGTCTGGTATATGGATCTGCAGAATAGATTTCCACATAGAGGTCAAGGAGTTCAAAGTCGGAGATATCAAAGGAGTCAGAGTCAGCATCCTAGGAATTCTAGGATTACTCCACTTGTCCTTGATCCTCTCCTTATAATACTGAGTGTTTACCAAGAGGGTATATTAAGCACCATCTTTTAAGTCTTTAGTATGACTTGACTGGGGATTGAACTCGGGTCTCCTAGCCTATTAGTAAACACTCTTACCATCATGCCAAAAGGGGCTGGTAATTCTTCACACAGTAACAATCAAATCAACTTACAACTTTGCCGCAAATCTTTTGGGAGCGTCATTTTCGTGGTGCTGCTGCTTCCTTCTAACGAATAAACAAATCCTTTCACTTCCTTCTCGTAAACCTACAAAAATAAAGCAAACAAAAAGTCAACAAAAAAACGGATTTGTGAGAAAAAAATATTTTTAAATCTAGCCTTATTGCTTCGTCTTTCCAAATAATTTGAAAAAGATGCAGATATGAAAACGAGGAGGAGACTGCTGTTATATAATAACTCCTTTTAGATATTGAAACTTTTTTTGCCTCAAGGATGTTTCATGCCAATTCTGGCACAATTCTGCCATGTAGTTTTGTAGCTTATAAGTGACCTGTAGTAGAATGAGTTCAAAAATGGATGGCCACATTTAATGTTACCAAGACAAAGCTCCTTTCCTTTAACAACTATAAAAAAAAAAAAACTTTTTAACCACTGATTACTATGGTTGATAACACCATTCCAAGGATTCCAACATTTAAACTCCTCAGTTTGACATTTTCAGGCAACATGAAGTGGATTAAGTACATAGAAGATGCTGCCAAGTCTGCTGCAAAAAATGGTAGGCTCATTTTACCAGGCTAGAAAACTTCTTTAATATTCTTTATCTCTATAAGGCCAGCATTTACGAAAGCGTGAAGTATTGTTAGCATTTCTGAACTGATGCATGAACCTTAAGCCTCTCCATCTTGGACAGGATGCAAAAAAGAAAACTCCAGCCTCTACCACATCGTTGCAGTGTTGCATCCCTGTACTTGTAAAACAAGTACATCCACGGAATGTATCCCAATGAATTTACTGCATTTGGATCCCCTCAACATAAATGGCCCGGACCCACCCAATTAGCAGCAAATTTTCACTCCTTAACTGTTGAGATCATTAGGTACTGAAATACTCTAATGATATTTTTTTTCCTCAAAGCACTTGCCTTTGCAATTCCTTCCCTGCTCCTTGTTTATCTGAGCATACAAACATGCGGAAAGTTAAGCGTAATGTAAACCATTATCTTGCTGCCAAACTCCGCATCCAGGTTGGTTCCTATAAATCTGGCTTCTACTACAGTACTTCTTAACACTTCAGTAGTAAACATACATTCAGTTTAAACTTCAAATTGACATTTTAAAGAAAATTTCTGACTATTAAACTGAACATTATCTTTTATGAATATATTCAAACAATAATTCTTAAAATGTCGTCTATATATATAAAAGGCCGAACACATTTTTGTATGTCCAAGAAAGGCTTTTTTTCGGTGGTTCTCGAAAGAATTACTATTTTGTAGAACTTTTTATATACTCCCTAGATAATAATATCTACGATTTGTGAACAGACGTCGTATCTACATTTATTTACATCGACTTTTAAAAGATTCCCTCTATTCCTTCCTTTCGCATGTTTGTTAGTCTTTTCCGTATAAATAAAGCGAACCTAACCAGAGCGAAGGTACAGCACCTGGCCTTTCGTGCCAGGACGTCTTGAAAGCAATTAGTTTTGATCAATGTAGGGGAGACCCTTCATATCAGACAATCGCTATTCATTTGGACACTGCCAGAGTTCCCCCTTTTTCGGTGGAACGATCTCATGAGGAAGAAAATAAATACCACAAGAGAAAGCTTGACTGGCCTGAGGCCAGACCTGCCTACTAACATTTTTTTTTTTCTCAACACACACCTCCAAACACCCTGGGAAATGCCGGGTACCCCCTCTAGTTCATTAATAAAATACAAATGTGAACAAGTTGAATTTCAAAGGTCATATTCCATCTTACCTTTTTTATACCTGGACTTCCAACAAGTTTCCAATTGACCAAACCATCTTTTCCCTGGGCGGAAAATATTTCAAAATAGGGCCCACCCTTTAAAACAAAACAAAGCAAAAAAAAATATGAATCATACATAAATAAAACTTAGTTGTTAACAAAAGCAAGATACGGTTAATATGTAAATGTACTCATGCTGATAAGCAAAATATTGCCTGCAAAAAATCAATTTTAAAGTAATTTTAATTGTAAAAAAGGAAATCAAATTTTATGGCAAATCAACGATTTCTCAATGGCATTTTGCAGGATAAAGGAGATAATTCCAAATATTTCAAACTTTTGTGAGATTTTAGAAAGCCATTCTTAACATGGAAAGGTTGTAATACCTACAAATTCCCACTAATCATTTGGTCCTGGATATGACCTTAAACTATATCCAGTGGTAAGGCGCCAGCTTGCAGGCTTTGGGGAGTGTGGAGCCACCTTTTAATTGCCATTACTCCCAGATCCACTCTGTGCAATCTCAAGATAATGACGCTGCCACTTTGACCATTGTGCCATGAACGCATGGGCGAATGTAGGTCAGTTTTTATAATATTTAAACGAAATCAAGGGACAATGTCTTTTGTGCATGCTTATGCATGTGTATAAGCTAGATTGTCATGAAGGAACGATTTTTTGCTACCCCTCCCTGTAGAAAAGTGTCTGGTTGAGAGTGAAGAAATGAATGTTTTTAGCCAATTTTTCGATATTTGTTGTCAGACGGTTCGAGCTTCAAAATGATACCTAGCTGGTTAAAATGTGAAAAGTTCCGCCCTCCAACCTCACTCAGCATTAATTTACAATAGTAAAATCAAAAAAATTTTGGTTTTTGTTTATCTCACATAAATTTATTCTTAATATCAGAGTTTCACTCTGAAAGACTCAAAAGACATTCTAACATGGAAATGTTCAGTGGGTTAAAGCATTACCACCATTATTACCAATGAGGTCACAATCAAATCAAGGGGGGGGGGAATAGGCATCACTAGTAATATGAACATGCACCTGTGATCACTCACCGCACACAATGTACATTTGTTAGTCGTCGTCTTCCACATTATGTCAGGCCAAAGTTACTCATCGATTCATCTGGTCAGTGCTGCAAATGAAAGAGTCCTCACACCAAGCAGAACCAGAAGTCAAGTTTACAAAAAAAATAATAAATATTTTTAGTTTACAAAAAAATAATAAATACTTATTTTTAGTTTACAAAAAAATAATAAATATTTTTAGTTTACAAAAAAATAATAAATATTTTTAGTTTACAAAAAAATAATAAATACTTATTTTTAGTTTACAAAACAATAATAAATATTTTTAGTTTACAAAAAAATAATAAATACTTATTTTTAGTTTACAAAAAAATAATAAATATTTTTAGTTTACAAAAAAATAATAAATATTTTTAGTTTACAAAAAAATAATAAATACTTATTTTTAGTTTACAAAAAAATAATAAATATTTTTAGTTTACAAAAAATAATAAATACTTATTTTTAGTTTACAAAAAAATAATAAATATTTTTAGTTTACAAAAAAATAATACTTATTTTTAGTTTACAAAAAAATAATACTTATTTTTAGTTTACAAAAAAATAATAAATATTTTTAGTTTACAAAAAAATAATAAATATTTTTAGTTTACAAAAAAATAATAAATATTTTTAGTTTACAAAAAAATAATAAATACTTATTTTTAGTTTACAAAAAAATAATAAATACTTATTTTTAGTTTACAAAAAAATAATAAATATTTTTAGTTTACAAAAAAATAATAAATACTTATTTTTAGTTTACAAAAAAATAATAAATATTTTTAGTTTACAAAAAAATAATAAATATTTTTAGTTTACAAAAAAATAATAAATACTTATTTTTAGTTTACAAAAAAATAATAAATATTTTTAGTTTACAAAAAAATAATAAATACTTATTTTTAGTTTACAAAAAAATAATAAATACTTATTTTTAGTTTACAAAAAAATAATAAATATTTTTAGTTTACAAAAAAATAATAAATATTTTTAGTTTACAAAAAAATAATAAATACTTATTTTTAGTTTACAAAAAAATAATACTTATTTTTAGTTTACAAAAAAATAATAAATATTTTTAGTTTACAAACAAATAATAAATATTTTTAGTTTACAAAAAAATAATAAATATTTTTAGTTTACAAAAAAATAATAAATATTTTTAGTTTACAAAAAAATAATAAATATTTTTAGTTTACAAAAAAATAATAAATACTTATTTTTAGTTTACAAAAAAATAATAAATATTTTTAGTTTACAAAAAAATAATAAATACTTATTTTTAGTTTACAAAAAAATAATAAATACTTATTTTTAGTTTACAAAAAAATAATAAATATTTTTAGTTTACAAAAAAATAATAAATACTTATTTTTAGTTTACAAAAAAATAATAAATATTTTTAGTTTACAAAAAAATAATAAATACTTATTTTTAGTTTACAAAAAAATAATACTTATTTTTAGTTTACAAAAAAATAATAAATACTTATTTTTAGTTTACAAAAAAATAATAAATATTTTTAGTTTACAAAAAAATAATAAATATTTTTAGTTTACAAAAAAATAATAAATACTTATTTTTAGTTTACAAAAAAATAATAAATATTTTTAGTTTACAAAAAAATAATAAATACTTATTTTTAGTTTACAAAAAAATAATAAATACTTATTTTTAGTTTACAAAAAAATAATAAATATTTTTAGTTTACAAAAAAATAATAAATATTTTTAGTTTACAAAAAAATAATAAATACTTATTTTTAGTTTACAAAAAAATAATACTTATTTTTAGTTTACAAAAAAATAATAAATATTTTTAGTTTACAAACAAATAATAAATATTTTTAGTTTACAAAAAAATAATAAATATTTTTAGTTTACAAAAAAATAATAAATACTTATTTTTAGTTTACAAAAAAATAATAAATACTTATTTTTAGTTTACAAAAAAATAATAAATATTTTTAGTTTACAAAAAAATAATAAATACTTATTTTTAGTTTACAAAAAAATAATAAATATTTTTAGTTTACAAAAAAATAATAAATATTTTTAGTTTACAAAAAAATAATAAATACTTATTTTTAGTTTACAAAAAATAATAAATATTTTTAGTTTACAAAAAAATAATAAATACTTATTTTTAGTTTACAAAAAAATAATAAATACTTATTTTTAGTTTACAAAAAAATAATACTTATTTTTAGTTTACAAATTCTACTTATGTCTACTTATGTGAATTACAGACTTGTAGCATTGAAACTTTACTTGACCAAATTAAAACATACTCTTGGTTGAAAGTTCAACGGACTCAGCCTGCTCAGAGGAGCCTTGTGACTAAACTGCACACTAGCTCCCCCAAAAATCAACTGTCTACTCTGGAAACATTCAACTCCTCCTTTTCCTCCTCCTCTTCATGGGATTTGCTATGACCACATCTCATATTCTACTGAGATCTGGTCTGGCCCTTTATTAGTGTTCACTATTCATTTTTCCCATGGTTAGCTGCTCCAGACATTAACTTAAGATAACATCTAAAACTGTCTCCATTCATGGGGCTTGCCTGCAAATAAGCTTGGATATTTTTTTTCTTTACAAAGTCACCACTTATCAAGGCCTAAACGCCACTTGGGGATGAGGATTAATGAGTGTACGGTAGTCAATGGGACAATATCATAGTAGAAATTTGATAAATTGAATTACTTGGACAGCTCATCAAGAACTTGTTTACATTGGACTTGAAGACGACCATATTGTAGTTAGCTGGAAAGCAGGGAAATGGAAGAGAGTTCCACAGGCAAGCAGTTCTAAGAAAGAAGTTTTGTTTAGGTTTCTTGGATCCCTAACCTCCCTCCCCTCTCTTTATGCATGTTCAAAAATGGCAAACCAACAATTTCTTTGGTCATATAAAATACAGTTATGTCCCTTGGATATAATTTACCTTTTCAGTAGATAGCCTGATGATCGCGTGCTTGGTATTTTAGGAATTGTAACTGGAAAATGGCATTCTCTATCAGTGAAAGATCTTTAATTAGATAGGTCAGGTATCCCAGGACTTTTCTCTCTAACACACCTTGCGTAATAACTTCTTGCTACACTTTCATGTGTCACATATGCATCTTGTATTCGTGATGCCAATTACATTTAACTTGCATGACGACATTTGTGTCATTCTTATTCTGTTCACAGTACATTCAGCGTTAGCATCTCACAGATATACTAATGCTAATATCGGGCTCTTGAGGATAGAGTAATTCTTTCTCTCGTGCATCCAATAGTCACAAACAAAAATAATTTGACCTCACAGAACAAAAATATTAGTCAGTCATAAAAACTGCATAACTCCACCTAACATCATAAGCATAAATCCAAGTCTTATCTTTGCCTTATTTCTCAGTATTGTTTGAAGTATTCACAAATTTATGCCATAAACAATGTTAGTAACTCAAAAAACTATTTGATAAGGTTGAAGTTTTGCATGTTGGTCACTGTTATCAAAGAGTATCAAGTCTATACATCAAATTTGAAAAAAAAGACAGAAGTTGAAATTTTATTAAAATTTTAACCTTGAATGAATTTTTCAAGGTCATATAAGATGTGAGCATTCAATATGAGGCAAGTAGCAAGTCTATGATAAACAGAACCTAAGTTATGACTAAAAGTGTAACTTTCACCATTTCTGTGACTTTAATATTTTAGCCAAGTTTGGTCAAGTGATATGGACAATAGGCTGGACACAAACAAATATAATGACAAACTCAAGCAAAAGCATATCATCTTCACTGAAGTAATACCACTTTTGGTTTCTTTCCCTTCACTTTAGAATTAAACAGTTTTTTATAAAACTATTCGTTATACACATAATCATTAAAACTTCAAAACTTTCCATATTTTAATTAAATGAGAATTTTCACTAAGAATTTTACAGTCAGTTTAAATGACTTCCTATTCAAGAGTTCAAATGCTTCCAAATTTCTTTCGAATTTCAAAGCGTCACAAAGTGATTCATTATTTTTTCTCTTTTTTAACTATTAACAAGAGATTAAAAAGGCTGACTTGTTCACAAAGAAACCGAAATGCATTCTGATGAATTTCAGTTTATAATTTAATTATTTTTTAAATAGGATTTTTTTAAAGTTTGTTTAGTACCTTATGCTATTGCATTTTTAATTCTAATCAATCATCAATTAATAGTAAATAATCAATCAATAAAAAATTAGTTAAGTCATTTTCATATCAGATTTCATAGCTAGCAAGCTTGTGAAATTTTTGTGTCAAATTGTATCAAAGGCATTTGATATGTCAAAATCTTTGCAATATTTTTTGCTTATAATGGGGTATAATTTTTTATTTTTTGCTTATAATGGGGTAGAAAGTTGGAAGGTTCTACTTATAGACACTGGCAATAAGAATTGACCAATCAAATGGAGCCACATTTTGCTAGCAACCAATCAGAAACCAGAATTGCTCCATAAAAGTATTGGATTTTTTAGCATTCCAACACATAATTTTTTTTGTGTCCACATGAGAAAGATCTTTGCTCTTTGCCTGCAAAATTTCATCTCCAGGACTTGCACAAAATAGCTACCCATCAGAAACTCTTCTGAAATTAAACATGGCATTCAATTCAAAACTTATCACCCATAAACTAAGACCATTGATAGATTCATCGATCCTATACAATATTACAGTGAGCACATCAGCTGTTGATCTTGCAGGATGAAATCCATATTGCTCATCACTAAATAGGTTGTTTCTGCTGAGGTGATTGACGACAACTTGATTCATCACAGATTCAAATTATTCATGCTGCACAGGCATAAAGAAAATAACGTGCAAGTCACAGAGAGACGAGAAACACATACACACAAGAAATGGTCACACAATTTTATTGATATGGAATTTAGAAAAAGTATTTCTTCTTACCTGATAATCGTGCTTAAACATTCTAAATAACTTTTCTGTTTCCCTTTTTATTTCTTCGGCTTTAAAAAAGAAATGACAAACAAAAATTCTAGATGAGAAAATAATGCAAATTGAAACAAAAAACATAACAGATGGTCATAATTTCAGTCATTTCATAGAATATTACAAATATATATATATATATATATATATATATATATATATATATATATATAACTGATAAAAAAAGCTATATTCCAAAATTCATGATGTTGACCATCTTATAATTTATTCCTTTAATTCAATTGAAATTTACTGAATTAAAGGAATAAATTATAAGATTGTCAACATCAAGAATTTTGGAATATAGTCTTTTGCCATTTATTCACTATATTGCTCTGTAAATACATTGAGCTTCTTAAATAAGGATTGGTATATATTATAAGAATATATACAGGGTGACCCCCAAAAAATGGGCCCAACTCTAATTAGGCCTTGTTTCTTAGTGTTTTGTCCGAATGAAATGAAACTTTGGTCATAACTAATTTATTATATTCAAAACATCACATCAAAACACTAGGGTCTTTGACCTTTTTTTTCTCTGTTCTACAGCATATGTTCTAGATGGCCTCCATTTAGCTTTTATTTTGGAGGGGTCACCCTGTATTTCTACAACAAAAATGGTTAGCACTGTATACTAATTTTTATAAAATCCTTTTTTTTGCTTTTTTAAAACAATTACATGCAAACAGCTTGAAAAAGTTAACGGTAAAAGGAAATTTTAAAAAAGAACAAAAGTTGTGACTTTAGAAAGGGCATCACTTTCAGATATAAATTAAATGTAAATGATCACACTCTCCAATACCACCAGGTGATATTGATCACCTACTTCCGGATCAGAGAGGGTTTTTTAAGAATAACATAATCAAAATTTTTTTTTTAAATAATACATGGCCGCCTATTGATATAATATTGACCTTATGAAAAAAAAAAACTGATGCTTGTGTATCTATGTTACAGTGCTATTTTTAGTATTTTCAAGTTAAATTTTTTAGGGTATTTTTGTTTATTTGATAGGTGAAAGTACAGAATATTTACAAAACACCCTCCCTATGCGAAGAATGGGTTTCTAAATATTATTTCAATGCAGTAACATAGATGCATAAGTACCAAGAGACAAAAAAGGCATGGCCTTTAGAGGTTAGCACAGAAAGATGGGGGAGATGATCCCAATACGTGGGAGCAAGCTAATGAATGAATGGACCAGCTCATGTAATTTTTCTTTTTACAAATAAGTCACCACTTACTAAGGCCAAAATATCCACCCTCCGTCAAACTACTTCCTTACCCCTTCTATTTGATAAAATCCAAAATAAAAACCCTTAAACTTTTGGCCATGACAAACGATCAACCATTGGTCTGTCAAAGTTATGCTTTGAGGGTATGTTAGAAGGCAAAAGAGGCAGACGAACGCCAAGAAGGTGGCTGGAAAATGTTTTTGATTGGACAGATCTCAACAGTTGGGCGTCCATCAACCAACTTGCCCTGGATTGGAAAGAATGGCGAAAAATAAGTCACGTGAGTTCGCAATCCACACCAAGCAGAAGATGTGACTCATAATGATGATAAATTGTATTTGATTATAACTAATTTTTTTCTTCTATTGAGATTGTCAGTTTGATGATGAACATTATTATGAGAGGATTGGAAATGATGAATGAAATGGACAAGATTTGATTAAGATGCCTCAACAAGCATTTGTTGACATTGGACTTGAAGACAACCATATTGCAGTCTGCAGAGAAGTAATACTGTGGTAATGTGTTCCATGAAAGGGGAGTTTTTGGAAAGAAACTCTTTTAATGGAAATTCTGTTTGGTTTTAGTTACAAATAGTAAATAAGGAAAGTTTTTTGTGGTGATGATAGGTAAAGTTCTTACTGTGAATGTTTTCAGAGAGGAACAAGAGAGTGGACATCAGTCGAGCACCTTCCATGCAAACAGCGATAGAGTAGAGGAATAAATAATTTCCCCCACACTTTATCTGTGCCTAAACCTAAATGTAGATTCCATGAACAAAGTTTCTTTCTTAAAACTGCACACCTGTGGAACTCTCTTCCATTTGCCTGCTTTCCAAGTGACTACAATTTGGTCGTCTTCAAGTCCAACGTAAACAAGTTCTTGAGGAGCCATCTCCTTAAGTAATCTAATTTACCAAATTTCCACTACTAACGATTACTACGATTTTGTCCCACTGAGTACTGTACACTCATTAACCCTTATCCTCGAGTGGCCCCTGGGGTTTGATAAGTGCTCACTCCCATGTCAAAAAAAAACAAAAAAACTCTTCTGATTGAAAAGAGGCTGTACAGAAGAAAATCGAGTTCTTTGTTATTGTACGTATTTACTATGCCTCCCCATGGGACAGAGTTAGACACCAGGGTCGTTTTTTAACGTGAAGAAAAGGTACAAAAATAAAAAATTGTCTCAGTCGTGAAGGACTGATCCTCTACAGAAAGAGAACAAGAAATGGAAATGTAGCATCTGGAGAACAGATACTACACTTTGATCTTGTTTATATATTTTATTGCTTTTAAAATTTTGTAAATACAATTAAGTAAAAATAAACAAAAGATTATCAAACAACAAAATTAGGCACAAGGCCCTACAAGAAATTGGGGAGGGGAAGGGTTCAGGGTCTTTGTAACTAAAGTGATTAAAAGTAATAAATGTAGACTTTGGAGTCTTACTCTTGACTGGCAACATTTACCAAAATACCTCATTCACTCTATGGATCTTAATCTAACTAATAAATCCCCAGCGTTTAAGAATCAAAACCATATTTACAATTAATAAACAGTTGTCTATGTGTTTGTGTATGCATCTTTTTTTTTTTTTTTTTTTAATTTTGTGTGTGCATGTGTGAAAAAATAAAGTTCAATTTCATTAGAAAAATAAAAAGTTTTTGAATTAGGAGAAAAATTGCTCGTGGAGAGGGGAAAACTAATTAAAAGTGTTCATATCAAAAACAAAAAATAAATCCTACTGGGTTGTTAGTGAGACCCCCCTGTACAAATCTAGGTGACTAGACCCCCCACTGTTTTCCGGGGAACCGAAAACAAGCAGGGCGATCCCTAATGGGGATTGGGGAGAATATCTTAATGGAAGTGGGAGAAAACAAAGCAACGGGTGGAGGGGGGTTGGAAGGTGACCTTTGCATAGGGGAGTGACCGGGGATGTTGAAAAAGCAAGGATGTGGCACAAAGGGGATGGGTAGACTCAGAGGTTCTCTAGTACCAAAAAATAAAATCAGGAACAGGATCTCATTTGTACCACCAGTCAAGAGTCTTCTTAAAATGACTTAGCTAGAACCTAAGCGGGATGGGTTCCGAAGGACCCAGCACCGCCCGTGCCATGCTTAAGGAGGGAACATGTATTGAAACTTGGCTCCTCGACGGATGCACAAACTAGTGCTGTGCACCCACCTCTTGTCAAATTCCACTCTAGGCAACCTCCTCCAATCGCATCTGATCTTTACTTTAAGCAAATGTTTAAAGTAAACGATCAGATCCCGATCCGGAACAGATGTCCCTTCGCGGACCAACTTGAGGCGCGTGATCCAAATCACCATGCGCGCTACTGCCAGGATCGCCAGGACAACCATTCTTTCCTCCCTGGGGAACGGCGGCTCCATGTTGTACACAAAATAACCTTCATCGAGATCGAGTGGACATTCGGCATTGATGCAAGCCGTTACCCCCTCGTACTACACTTTGATCTTGACCAAAAGGCCAAGTTGAGATTCTTTGTTATTGTAGTGAAGTTCGAAAATTGAAATATTTAATTTCAAGTGCAACCAATAGTATCTACTGAACTGTCATGTCACAGTAATGAACATATCCAAAAATTATGAAAAACGATATGATAGAAAATTAATAATTAATGAAAATAGTTTTCAAAGAAATTAGCAATTTTAGCTTACATAAGAGCTTCTACTTCATTTCCCTTGTGTTTAAATCACATGCCACACGTGACAAAACAAACACTGCCAAAATATCAAGGTCTCATGTATGATATGAAAAGAAACTGGAATCTTAAGGAAATATCAATCATACCAGTTATTATAGGAACTACAGGGCTTATGAAGAAGAACCTGAAGTCCTATCTAATCAATATTCTTGGTGAACCAAGTGCAAGAGAGATCCAGACAATTGCACTAAGGAAACAGCAAGGATACTAAAAAGAGCTCTCGGTTGGTTTCAATAAAAAGCAGGGGAATATTGGCAGCTGATTTGGCTGCCTCATAGCCAGCATTACAATCTTCAAAGAAAAAAAAAAGCGAAAATAATTTTTTCATTGAATCATCGAAATACATGTTGAGCCTGGCTAGTACTAAAATGGGTGGCCACTTGGGAATTCTCGGCGCTATGTCTGTTCTCCGCTTATCTCCACATTGTTTCCAGTCGTCTGGTACTTCTCTTTGCCACTGGACTCAAGCAATGCCGATTAAGGAGTGGTGTCGGAGCTTGCACAACCCTTGCCTCACAATTACATGTGCAGCTACACTTACAGGGGGTATCCATTGTCTCCTGAGACTGAATCGAGGCATCACATGTAATATTCTAGAAATATTTAACTCATTGTAACATGACAATTAGATAACATTACTTACTGTTGAAATTTTAAAAAAAATCTCAGTAGGTATCATTGTTTTTAATTAAAACTCAATTTTTCGACTGTCAGGTTTCGCTACAATAACAAAAAACAAACAAAAATCGATCATTTCCTACTAGATTGTGTAATCGATTTTATACTTTGTCACGGTTAAAAAAAAAAAAAATGAGATCTCCCTAAATGTGGTAACAGTATTCCATCTTAGAATGTATCTGACTCTTATACAGATAAAAAGTATTGCATTTGGAGCCAGTTTTCCGGAGCAGTAGAATGATCCAATCACCTTTGCAACAGATTTGATGTAAGCCTTCCATTTTAAGTGTAGGAACTTATCAAAAGGGAGCTTCCTATGAGAGAGAGAGAGAGAGACATTAAATTTAATTAAGGCAAAACAAGAATCTGAGTATTGGAGGTGAAAGGAGAGCAGCTTTTTTTAATTTTTTTTTTTTTTTCTCCACCCCAAACAAGACACAGAGCCACTAAGTAGTAAGAGGTTACTATTTGGGACCAGATTTGTAGGATACTATGTAAGGAGTTGGACAGCAAGATGTTTGTTTACATTATACTTGAACTTTTGCATGTCAGTACAGTCAGGGAAGCAGGGACTTGAGAAAGAATTCCAAAGTCTACCAGTTCGAGGAAAGAGACTATTTGAGTAGAAGATTTTCCAGCATCTAGAGATCTCTACAGTGTAGCGGTGGAATTTTGCTGCTTGTTGGGTTAATCGGGAGTATTTACGTCGAGGGTGTACTAGTGACTTGAACTTGTAAAACAGGCACAGGGATGCCATATTTCGACGATGGGACAGAGGTTGGATTTTGGCTGACAGTGCGAGACCTAGTTTAGTTTTAAAGGTGTTAAAAGTAACACGCCATAACATTTTTATGGTTTTTTTTTTTTTTTTTTTTACACAGTGATCACCACTTATCAAGGCCCGGAAGCCACTCAGGGATAAGGGTTATTGCAAGTACATTATGTTAGTGTGGAGATTTGATGAAGTGTTTACTTAAGAGGGCGATTCATTAGGAATTTGTTAACGTTGGACTTGGACACATCCAAGTTGTAGTCCGGTGGGAAGCAGGCAGACGGAACAGAGTTCCACAGGCGTGCAGTTCTAGGAAAGAAGCTTTGTTCATGGAATCCACGTTTTGATTTAGGCACAGATATAGAGTGGGGGAAATTTTTCACAGCGGATTCAGCTAGACGGGTGCTTTTCGTGAAAGATTGGCGAGGGAGGGCGAGGGATTGGAGCTCAGACGAGCACCTGCCATGGAAATAACGATAAAACAAGGATAGGCTCGCAACGTCTCTTCTGTGGGAGAGAGGTTGCAGGGTAGAGAAAAGGGCAGCTCCTGCCCAGATATGGCAACAGTATTTCATCCTTGGACGTACTTGGCTTTTATATAGATAGAGAATTGCATCAGCAGTGAGATATCTTCTGGAGCGGTAGAAGGATCCCACCATCTTTCCAGCGACCTTCGCAACAGACTTGATGTACGTGTTCCATTTCAGATCAGGAGTAAAGGTCAAACCCAGAAGCTTGTCAAAACACGGGGCCTCACCCAGACGAGAGCCATCCATCACAATTGATGCCAGAATGGGATCAGAGCGTTGATGATGTAAGGATAGGAGTTTGGTTTTGGATGCATTAAAGGTAACCAGCCACATCTTCCCCCACTGAACCACGCGCTCGAGATCAGAGGAGAGAGAGAATCAGAGAGAGCTTTGTCATTTACAGCCTTTGATGTGTTGCCGTAGATGGTCGTGTCATCAGCATAGATGTCAACGAATGATTTAAGTATGTGTTTAGGGAGGTCTTTGATGTAGATCAGGAAGAGAGTAATATTTGCGATTATTTTTTTTGTTGTTGTTTTTGTTTGAAAGATTATAGCCTAAAGTTAATTTCTAAAAGGAAAAATATAATTTTACACGTGAAAAAAATATATAATGATTATTATTAAGACCTAATAATATTAGGTTATCCCCAAGTTCCGCGTGTGTTTTTTTTTTTTTGCTTTTTTTTGTTGTTGTTGTTGTTTTACTTCTTTTCGGTTCCTGCTGACAGTTCTGATTCACGATGACTGCCCTGGAAAAGTTCCTTCAGATTAATGTTTTCCGGTTTGAAAATAAGCAAACAATCTTTCTTTTTTTTTTTTTTTTTTTAAGAATAACAGAATATTTTAAAACTGGTAAACATTAACCAGAAGGAATTCTTCTAGGGCAGTCATCGTGGAGCCGAACAGTCAACAGAAACCAGAAGTGTATAAAAAAATAAATAAATAATAAAAAACACGCGGAACTTGAGGATAACTTTTTTAGGTACTCATGCACTACTGCAGTGCATGTACTTATTGATCCGTTTTGAAACATTACGGTTATTATTTAAAAAGCCATTCTTAACCTGGGGAGGGAAGAGTGTTTTGTACCTACATTTCTTACAATTGAATAAAAAAAACATATCATAAAACTTGATTTAAACTTGGAAATACGATTTAAAAAAATAACGCGGATCAGTAAGTGCATTAGCACCCTTTTTTATTATCATGCTATTCAATAGCAGCTATTGTTATGTAATGTAAAGAATTTTTTATAAAACAATTATTTAAACACAGACCCTGCATACTTAGTGTCGTCTGCCTTTCTACATTTTTTTTTTTTTTTTTTTTTTTTTTTTTTTGCTAATTTTAAAGTCGTGAACTGCTTCAGCAATTTTCAGTATTGACTCGAGATTCTCCGTCTATCTCCCAAATTAATTCCTTACAAGTGTAAGTTTATGGGCAAAAGTCAAGTATCACGGTTCGTTTGTGCTTCTAAAACAAAAGTAGTATTTTTCGACAAGTAACCTAAATTTTTTATCGTGTTGTTTTGTTTTGTCCGAAAAAAAAAAGAAATACATAAAAAGTGACAAAAATATTTTTTTTATTTTATCGATATTTAAAGAATTTTTGTTTTCGTTCAAAATAAACAAATAGAAATACTAACAAAAAAAAAAAGAAAGAAATGAGAAAACAAAAATGCGTTTAAAACGGTTATTTTTACCTGTAATTCACTTGCGAGACGAATAGAGGGCAAAGTAATTGAAACCATTTGAGGAACAAGTTAAGTGTGATGAAAACTTTAAATAATTAATTCTTGACAGGAAAGAAAAAAATGTCAAAACAAAACTTGTCGTCTTGTATGAAACGCCATCTTTGAGGAATTCAAGGGAGATCATTTTAGTTTCTACGAAGAAAAGATAACTCTTGTAAGTTTTCATAAAAGGGGGATAACTCTTTGACTTTTACACAAAAGTTAAAAATGAAAGTGCTTTTACCTAGCAACCTCAAATCAATCATAGACTCCCCCCCCCCCCCTGCATTCGGCATAATTACGTTGACACACCGGTTGCCGCTGGAACACCGAAGTTAAGCAACGTTGAACCAGGTCAGTAATAAATGGGTGACCATTTGAGACTTCCAGGTGCCATATGTGCTTTCCGCTTATCTTGGAATTGTTGCCAGTCGTCCTACTCCTGGACTTCTCCTTGTTACTAAACTCAAACAGTATCGATTCAGGAGAGGTGTGGTTAGAGATTGCGCAACCCTTGGGTCACAATTACATGCGCAGCTGCCCCTACAGAGGGTATCCTTTTTCTTTCGAGACTCACACAAAGCAAAGTTAGACATTTGAGATCAGTTTGAATTTGTATGAGTGCAAAACTAGATGTGATCGATCGGCCTGTCGCCATTCTACGACGGGGCGCCTCAGACAATAGATAATAAGCCAAACACCCTACTGAAGGAGAAGGTAAGGCCTAGGAGGGTAATCATTACTATTATGAACATGAGTTATTTTCAAAGAAATACCGTTGGAAAATTAGTTTAAAAACAATTAAGTTTGCTTCGCCTATGTATTTGTGACATGTTTGCACTAAACAAAAATTATTACTTAATATTTAAAAGAAGTTTTAACCAATTTATTGTCAGTAAAATAATCCAATTATGTACTTACTTTCTGGAATGGCTGAATGCAGATTATTTTACCCAGTCACTTTTTATCACAAATTAAATTACCTTCAACTTCTTTTAAATATTCAACTCTAGAAGAAAAACCCGATGTTGCTCAGGATTGAATGAGGAGTACTCCAGTAGTACTTGCTCTAGTTCTTTCCTGCATCAGAACTTCAAACAGTTCCTGCTCTAGCTCCTTTCAGTTGTTCTTGCCTATAGCCTCCAACTCCTTGCTTCAGTGCTCATTGATGCCTGATTTCAGTGCCCAGCAGCATCCAGTACCCTGTCCCAGTGACCGTCAATGCCCAGCTCCAGGATCTAGCTTCCATCCCTTCAATTTTCGTTCCTATTAATCCAGCCCTTAGCCATGTCCACACGGACCAAATACCTGAGGTATCTTATCACACCTCAAAACCGTCCACATCAGTCTCCATGTGACATCTTTCCATGTTATCCAGGATCCAGTTTCCCCACTTATATTCCTGCAAACACTGTTCCTGTCAATCCAGCCCTTGGCCACATTTCTACAGACTGGACCTACCTGAGACATCTCATCACATATCGGGTACATCTCTTTGTGATGTCATTCCATCCTGTCCAGAATCCAGTTTCCACATCTCCAGTTACCCAGCGCCCTGTCAATACTGTTGCCCAGGTACAAAATTTCCTGTTCTCCAAGCCTCCTGCTTCTAAAATTTTCATTGGTCGACTTCCTTGTGTATTTATGGTGGAATAAATATGTTTATTTTATAACTGTTTATTTGCATTTGCACTCTCTTCTTTGCCATTTGTCATATTTTGTCTGTGTCTACTTTCTTTGTACAGTCAGTTGGCATCTGACCATCATCAGCTCAAGTGTAAGACTACTGAAAAGTTGAAATACATACATACATCTCATACATATGGTTTAAATTTCATGAAAAGTGAAATATGCATTTGAAATTTTAAGCAGATTCTGCCTGCCATAAATGTCTTGTAGAGTAACATAGAGATTCTGGATCACTTCCATTGTCTTCCCCGGAAAACTTCATACATATGATATAAATTTCATCAAAATAGAATATATTTGAAGTTTTAAGAGGTTTATGTCATCATGGCCATACACTTGGAAACTGGAAAATTCATTTCAATTTTAATATTGTATGTCTTACTTTGCTTTCAATTCACATTAATTCATTAGATCTACGCATTGGAATAGCTTCCTAGAAATGATCTATCTATCTATCTATCTATCTATCTATCTATCTATCTCTCTCTCTCTCTCTCTCTCTATATATATATATATATATATATATATATATATATATATAAGCGAGATAGGACACTGATAGAATTCAGATGAAATTCTGATATACATTACTTAAAGTAATACTTTCAGGGTGATCCTAGCCAAAAAGGAAAAGCTCAATATTTAAGAATAGAGCAATATATGAGTTTGGTGGTTAAATTTTAAATTCTGAAAAAAACAACATATAGACACATATATTCGAATTAAGAATTTATTGTTTGACAAAGGAATATATAGTAGGGGTTATGTTAATTTCCTTAATCCGCGGATTTTCAATAATGGCTCATATCATCAGAGGAAATGAAATGCAAAATGTTTAGTTGTGAATAGACGCTTATTTTGCTTTTCAGCACAAATATTGAAAATAGTTTTTTGAGTGGTTGTTGATAATTATATGGAAATGATTATAGGAAAAGAGAATTTAATACAACCTGGGCAGTCCATTATCGGAAGGAGTACAATCTCCTCCGGGGTTATAAATCCAGGTAGGCAGAAGATAAGTCCTGTTGCAATTTAAAAACATTATCTTTCATCTAGCAATTAATGATATAGATATAAAATTTTCAATGATTTTTGTTTTTAAAGTTCAACAGAATGTACATTACATAAAATAAAACCAAGGTAATTTTTTTATTCAATTTAAATTAAATTTTTATACCTTACTTTGTAAAATTTATAAAAGTGCACTTTGAAAATAAATAAATTTCAAATTGAATCTTGCACCTTTATTTTTAAAGCCTATAGTAAAAACATTTTGTTTAACAATTTTCATGCCTTGGATGAAATGCTTTTCCAACTTATATATATATATATATATATATATATATATATATATATATATATATATACTAGCATTTCAACCCGGCGTTGCCCGGATGTTTGGATGTGTATGTTGAGCAAAAACAAAAAAAAAAGTGGTAGTAGGAAGGCGGGCTCGAACCCATACCACAAAGGAGGAAAAGAAAGGAGAAAAAACCTGACGTCTATGCTGTTACAACCACCGCAAGACCGGAAGTGACATTTTTTTAAAATTAAGGCAAGACAATCGAAAGGAGAGGATGACTTTCAAAAATATCGGCGAAAAAAGCAACCATCCCCCCCCCCGTAGAAAAGTGCCCAGTTTAAGGTGAAGATGTTAATGTTTTTAGCCAATTTTTCGATATTTGTCGTCTGAATGGTCGAACTTCAAAACGATACTGATCTTGATAAAATCCGTCGTCTCTGTCAAAAGTTTTAAGCAGACATGGAAGCATACATACATACATACATACATACATACATACATACATACCTTTATATATTGGTAACTAAAAATTTTCAACCCAAACCGATGAAAAAGCTTGCCCTATCTCTGAATACCCTTTATGTAAAATTTCAAATGTTTAGACTAGAAATTGTCTGAGTAATTTGGTTGAGACCGCAGAGGTCAAATTTTTTTTAACTTTGACTCCTATTATGACCCTTAACATTTATTCTTTTGGGCTCAAATCAAGTTATTAAGTTAGATCCATGTCCAAGGAACCTATATCTAAAATTTCACGTGTTTAGACCCAAAATTGTCGGAAGAGTTTGGTAGAGTTCTCAAAGGTCAAATCGTTGAACTTTGACCCCCTTAACAGCCAAATTTTTTGCCGAAAACCGATCACATAGATTTTCCCAAATCTCAGTACCCTGTATATCAAATTTCGAGTCTGTAGACTTTAAATTGACAGAGTTATTGCGTAGGGAAATGTACACATACAGACAGACAGATACACAAACTTTTATAGATAGATAGATAGATAGATAGATAGATAGATAGATAGATAGATAGATAGATATTTTTATATATGTTTTTATTACCGTTTTTTGGTCTACTTGGTTATATGTTTCCACTACCAGAATCGAATTAATATCCGATTAGTACAAAGTGTAATATCTGTTCTGATGCTACATTCAGTCTATTCTGTCATCGCTCAGTGATGGAGAAGTCCTTCTGAATTGAAACAATTCTTAGATTGTTGCAATCCAGAGTGTCCCCTATTTGGGGAAACTGGATATATTCCACATTAAAAATCGATCTTGTGCCTAATTCTGCCCTCGTGGGGAGACAAGTAACTATGTACTTTAGTAGCTGTGATTAATACAAGGGCAAAATTGGATACAAGGTCGAATTATATTGTGGGAGAAATCTATCTCCCTACAAAGGGATACTCTGGATTGAAATGAAATAAAAATCGCCTCAGTCTAGGATTTCTCATTCACTAACCGAGGAATGTATAACCTAAATGTACCACCAGAAAAGACACTACACTTTTCTCCTAACCGAAAGACCAAAGAAAATGCTTAGTTCTCTCCCACTGCAAAAAACTTAGACATCAGGTTCAGAAAATGGGATTGAGGAGGAATGCTCTGATCTGCAAAAGTGCCTGGGCAGCTCAGTCGGCATTCCCTAATAAGGACGCCTCAGACGACTAGCAATAAACTAACCCTTTCTCAAAAAGAAATCAAAGCTTGGGAGAGTGGACCTCCTAGGACTACACAGAACTAAACTCCCACCGCAAAATCAACAGGGACTGTATTATTACAAGAATGGTCTAATGTCAGTTGATTTGGGGGGTCCAGAATAAAAAAAAACTAGAAATTTGTTTGATGTATATTTTGTATCTATAAAAGAATACAACAACTTTATTTCATTAATCACAACTTTCTTGCATTAATCGCAACTACTAAAATGAATTCTGTTAAAAAAAAAAAAAAAAAAAAAAGACAGAACAAGTGTCATATTACTTCAACAACAAAACAAAAATAATTTTCATTCTCTTTTTAAAAGTAAAAAGAAAAAAAAAATTTTTATGGAGGGTAATTTCTTTTTTCAATAAGCCCTAAAGAAAAAACTATTGTCAAATCACTAAATATTTAAATCTCAAACAAAGTTTTAAATTTAAAAAAAGCCACACTGGCTTTCATTTTGTAAATCTTGAGAGCAGACGACTTTTTTTTTTTTCATTATCAAAAGGATACACTTGACTAGTCACATAAGATAAAACCTTGTCTGGTTTGGTGGCGGACAGTGGTGGGCATAAAAAGTTAAAATTTGAAAAATGAAATTTATTTGAAAAGGAACAGATATTTAAAATTTTTCTTTTCTTAGAGAGGAATTAACATTATATTCTCTGTATTTCCAATATTTATAACAGTTTACAATGAGGCTTAGTTACCATTTGTATAGAATCTGAAAATTGTTACTTTTTCTTTTCCAGATTTCAATTTGCATTTTAATAATTGATTAGTTTAATGTCTTAATTATATGGTCCGTTTGAATCTTTGTATTTGCATATTATGTTTGTTCATATTTATATATCACTAGCAAAAGTACCCGTCGTTGACTGGGTTCAAAAACAGCCTAAAGAAAATGGACTCTGATTTATGAAAGTGTGATAGGTTATGACAAGGAAGGGTTGTAAATTTGGGTTGAATTTGGGGGTATCAAAACCAAAGCAAAATATGATGAAAGTAAAAATAAAATAGATAAGCCCCATAATTTATTATACCATACCTGTTCACACTGAAACACTTATCACAATATTCTGTGGATCTATATTAAAAAATCTTGTTAAACTTTGTGACATATTTCCATTCTATGGAGGTCAGGTGCGAACGAACACCCCATAATTTTATGATACCATATTTCTTCAAACTGAAACATAATTTATCAAAGTATACTTACGCAGATAGATATGAAAAGTTTTTATTAAAGTTTGTGCCCATTTCCATTCTATGGATACCAGACGCAAACGCAGACCCCACAATTTTATTATACAATCCCTATTTAAGTTAAAACATACTTATCAAAGTATTATTATGTACATCTATATCAAAAACACTTGTAAATGTTTTTTTTTTAATTTAAAAATTTTTTATTTCCATACTTTGTAGACCAGGCGCGAACACAGACCCCACAATTTTAATGAACTACCATTCTGCCAGATCAAACATACCCATTCCTGTGTCTCGATACATCTTCTATCATTACATGTAATCAGTTATTTAAAATAGTCAACCATATAGGAATCTATTCGTTACCAGACACACCCGCGCACGCGCGCACGCGCACGCACACACACACACACACACACACACATACAGACATTCAGCTTTATATTATAGATTTTGATGCAGAAACGAAATAGATTTGTAAAGGGGGATTAACTCTTATTTACTATCCTTAGTTATCTCCCTTTGACTATCTTTTTTGGATTCTTGTTATGAAAAATATGTATAGTTTGTGAGAAAATTTTGGCATTCCCCTGGCTCCCCCTCTCTCTCTCTCTCTCTCTCTCTCTCTCTCTCTCTCTCTCTCTCTCTCTCTCTCTCTCTCTCCTCTATCTGTGAAATGACAATAAGCGTCTGTTCCAAATTTACGTTAGGTTTTGTTTTCGTGTTTTTTTTTTAAGAAAGAAGGAAAAAAAACTATTCTTGGTAATTTTTTCCATTGATCATTCTGTGAAAATGATAGTTATCACCCTAAACTCTCGACCCAAGTTGAAGAGCTACTGCTCAAAACGATAAGGTACTACAACAAGGCTGATTCGGAGGCCATCAGGTATCACATCAGATATGCTCCATAGGGAAATATCTTTTCTCTCCCTGCTGAATAGTGCACAAATGAGACCACTGAAAGGTTCAAAGCAGTAATTGATGTACATGTTTCCACACTTAAGTTCTATAGCGACCCCAATTTCCCCAATGGTTTACTTCTCCACGTTAAAAAACGACCCTGGTGTCTAACTCTGTCCCGTGGAGAGGCATAGGTACTTCAACTTGTGCAGTTGCCATTGCTCAAAGGCAGCATGCATACTGCAGATTTATCCGATATAAATCCAGTACAAATAGACAAAAGTATATAGAAGCTAGAAGTAATTGTAAGAAGGAAATAGCCACAATCAAGGGAGAATATACCGAAGCCAGCAGAAAATGCATTGAAGCACAGAAATTAGGAACTCGTGACTTCTGAAAAATTTATAACAGTGTAGTCAATAATGGGCAATCACCAATTCCCTCACTATCAAACAATCTTGAAGTTGTTTTCACGGCAAACAAGAAGGTTAATCTGGAACAGATACATTGAGAGCATTGCTAGGACAGCTGCAAAGAAGGTGAGCTCTCTCTACCGTGCTAGAAAGTTATTTATGCCTGAGAGTATCCTGCACCTTTACAAGGCCACCATTTGCCCATGTATGGAGTATTGTTGTCACATTTGAGCTGGTGCATCTGCTACTAGTCTCTCACTCTTAGATAGGGTACAAAAGAGAGTCGCCAACCTAATAGATTCTGAACTATCAACTAGGCTTCAACCGCTATCCCATCAATGAAATGTTACATCCCTCTGCCTGTTTTACAAGTACTTTAATGGTAGATGCTCCGACGAACTACAAGCTCTAGTACCACCTTGATGTAAATGCCCCCAACAAACCCGACAAGCAGCAAAATTCCACCCCTACGCAGTAGAAATCCCTAGATGTAAGAAAGCCTTCTACTGCTGGACTTTGGAATTCCCTTCCAGGTTCCTTTTTCCCCGACTGTACTTATATGCAGAAGTTCAAGTGTAATGTAAACAGACATCTTGCTGCTCAGATCCCCACATAGTACCTCTACAAATTATGTCCCATATAGTAGCCCTTACATCAAAGTGGCACTGTGCCTTTGCTTGGGGTGAAAAGAAAATTAATGGGAATTCGTAGGCCTTACAATGTAAATCTCGCAGGCTTGCATTATTGTTGGGTTAGTTCCCTTTGTTTCTTGAGCTTGTTTTCAGAATGGCAGGCTGGTCCTTCTTGGTTTTATTAAAATAAAACTACTTGATCAATTCACATGAATTTTGGAATATGATATATTCGTTTTGGGGATATGTATATATGATATTTTTATTTTGAAATATGATATTCCCGATCTACCAAGGATACAGATTTTTCTTTATTTTTGTTTCTTATGTAGGAAAAATTCTTGACAAAAACCAAAAAAACATACGCGACCGATCATTTTTTTTTTTTTCTGGATTCCTAATTAGAAAGAGGAATTTCAATAAAAATAGAAATAATACATCGTCTGTTTTAACGAATGACATCATCTTTTTGTTACTGTAGCATTTATTACATCATAAATGATCGATAGTCTACTATAACTCTGTGGATCTTGTTTGTTTTGTTTGTCTCCATGCACAATGGATGCTGTCATAAAGGGATAATATCACAAAAGGAGTGACGTCATACACTAAAACAAATTGCATCAAATTTGATAAGTTCAGAAAGGGTATTTACTTCTCATCCACTACAAGAACTGTGACACCAAGAGTCAGAAAGTCGGATTGAAAAGTCGGCACTCAGACCTGCAAAAAGTGCCTAAGCAGCTCTGTCGGCATTCCCCGATTGGCCATAAACTAACCACTTATCACAGAGAGAAGGTAAAGTCTGGGAGGGTGGATCTCCTAGTACTGCATAGAGTCAATATTTGGCTTAAAATGTTTTTATTTTTATTAATCCAGGTGGATGAATGCTGGGAATTCTGTGTGCAGAAATGATTTTGAGCACATTCATTCTAGGCACGAAACTGTGCTTTAGAGTGTTTTTTTTTTCTTTTTTTTTTTTTACACAGGCATCACCACATTATCAAGGCCAAAAGGCCGATCAAGGATAAGGGTTAAAGAGTGAACAGTAGAAATTGGAAAATATAGTAATCATTAGTAATGAAAATTCGGTAAATTTGTTAACTTATATGGAACAGCTCATCAGGAACTTGTTTACGTTAGACTTGAAGACAACCATATTGTAGTCAGCTGGAAAGCAGAAAAACGGAAGACAATTCCACAAGTGTGCAGTTCTAAGAAAGAAGCTTTGTTCATGGAATCTATGTTTAAGTTTAGGCACAGAAAAAGAGTGGGGGGAATTATTGATAGTGTTTTCAGCTAGACGAGTGTCTCTTGTGAAAGTTTGGCAAGGGGGGATCATAGACTGAAGCTCAGTGGAACACTTTCCATGAAAATAACGATACATCAGAGACAAGCTCGCAACATCTCTTCTGCGAGATAGCGGTTGCGGGGAAGAGAAAAGGACATTTCCTACGAGGCTACGAAGTCTATTTTGAACTCTATCAAGGCAAGACAAGTTCTTTCTAGCTGCTCCTGCCCAGATGTGGCAACAGTATTCCATCCTTGGACGTACCTGGCTCTTATATAGATAGAGAATTGCATCAGCAGTGAGATATCTACTGGATCGATAGAAAGATCCCACCATTTTTCCAACGGCCCTGGCAACAAATTTGATGTATGTGTTCCATTTAAGATCAGGAGTAATTGTCAAGCCCAGAAGCTTGTCAAAACATGAGGCCTCCCGAAGATGAGCACCATTCATTTCAATTGATGCCAGATGTGGATCAGAATGTTGATGATGTAAAGAGAGAAGCTCAGTTTTAGATGCATTAAAAGTAACCAGCCACTCCTTTCCCCACGTGTTCAAGATCAGAGGAGAGAGAATCAGAGAGAACTTGGTCGTTTACTGTCTTAGATGTGCTACCATAAATGGTAGTGTCGTCAGCATAAATGTCTACAAATGATGTAAGGATGTGATTTGGAAAATCATTAATGTAGATCAGGAAGAGAGTTGGGCCCAGGATGGACCCCTGAGGGACACCAGCATTAATACTGTGAGCTTCTGATTTTTGCCCCTCAACTACTACTCTTATAAACCTATCAGAAAGAAATGATTTAATAATTGAGAAGACTTTTCCAGCTATACCATAGCTAGAGATTTTGTGAAGCAAACCTTTATGCCATACCCTATCAAAGGCCTTTGATATGTCAAGAGTAATTGCCCTAGAAAGGTTGCCTCCATCGAGAGATTTGCTAATCCTATGAGATATAACCATAAGCACATCTGCTGTGGATCTAGCAGAACGGAAACCATATTGAGTGTCACTAAGAAGGTTATTTTTGTTGAGATGGTTGATTACTTCTGTATTTAACACAGATTCCAGCAACTTACTCATGATGCACAGGCAATTTATTGGCCTGTACTGAGAGGGAGATGAGCGATCACCTGAATTCTTAAATACAGGGCATAATGATGAGATTTTCCAGGTTAATGGGAAGCAATTCTCCTTAAGACAACGTTTAAACAGTTTTGTAAGTATGGGCGCTAGTTCAGGTTGAAGTTTTTTGAGTACTATACTTGGAATACCGTCAGGGCCGGTTGCTTTACTCGAATCAAGGTTTTTGATTAGCTTGGCAACATCACATACAGATATATGTATATCACATAGCGTGTTTTCTGATACAGGAGGAAATATTGGGGATTGGCGGCCTTGGTCGCAAAGGGTAGAATTAGCATGTTCCCATGCGGAAATTCTATAGCAAGCCCCACTCTCCCCAATGGTTTACTTCGACTTGCGCAACTGCCATTGCTCAAAGGCAGCATGCATTCCGCAGGTTTAACCGACATAAGTCCAGTTCAAACAGACAGAAGTACATAGAAGCTAGAAGTAACGTTAAGAAAGAAATAGCGACAGCTAAGAGGGAATTTACGGAAACCACTAAAAAACGCATCGAAGCACAAAAACTAGGAACTCGTGACTTCTGGAAAATCTACAACAGTGTAGTAAATAATGGGCAATCAACAATTCCCCCACTAACCAACAATCACGAGGTTCTTTGCTCAGCAACCGAGAAGGCTAACATGCTTGCCAGTCGGTTTGCCTCAAACTCCACACTGGACCCTCTAACCCACCCCTACCTCAATTTCCTATGCGGACAGACGCCACGCTAGACGATCTGATAATCACCCCTGCTCAGGTGCATGCTATCATAAAAAACCTTGACACTTCCAAAGCATGTGGACCCGACCTCATCCCAGCTGTGCTATTAAAAAAAGTGCTCAGCCGAAGTAGCTCCAGTTCTCTCCAAACTCTACAACAAATGCCTTAATGAATCTTGCTTTCTGAGCTGTTGGAAAACTGCTTCTGTAGTACCAGTATTCAAGAATTCTGGCGAAAGAACTGACCCATTAAATTATCGCCCTATTAGCCTCCTCCCACTTTTTGCCAAAATATTTGAGACCTTAATTAACCATGCTCTAGTCCAGCACCTTACAGATGCTAAACTTCTGACCGACCATCAATATGGATTTAGACAAGCCCGTTCCACGGCAGACATCCTCACTGTAATCTCTGAACGCATATACCATTCACTGGACAAAGTGGGAGAGGGCAGAGCGGTAGCTCTAGATATATCTAAGGCTTTTGACAGGGTATGGCATGAGGGTCTCCTCAGGAAAATTAGATCTTACGGTATCACTGGTAGAATACTTAACATAATTAAATCCTTCTTAGATAAGAGAAAAATCCAGGTTGTCCTTGACGGTCGTACATCTAAACAATATGATATAAATGCAGGAGTGCCCCAGGGATCTATCCTTGGACCTCTGCTGTTCCTGATATTCATAAATGACCTCCCCGACAAAATTGCCTCTGAGATGGGTATATATGCTGATGACACCACACTCTATAGCAGGCACGACAGGAAAACAAATGAACATATATCTAAAGTAATGGCAGAAACACTAGAGGATGACCTCCAATCAGTAGTGGAATGGGGACAAAAATGGATGGTAACGTTCAATGCCACCAAGACAAAACTGGTTTCATTCAATAATTACAAGAAACCTTCTCTACCACCTATAGCAATGGCCAACGACTCTTTATCTGAGAGTACGTCTCTCAAGCTCCTTGGTCTAATGTTCACAGGAAACATGAGTTGGAACAATTACATCGAGGGCATTGCCAGGGCCGCTGCAAGGAAGGTGGGCTCTCTCTACCGTGCTAGAAAACTTCTAACACCCGAAAGTATCCTGTACCTTTATAAGGCCACTATTCGCCCATGTATGGAGTATTGCTGTCATATTTGGGCCGGTGCATCGGCTACTAGTCTCTCGCTCCTTGACAGGGTTCAAAAGAGAGTCGCAAATCTGATAGGCCCTAAACTGGCATCTAAACTTCAGCCTGTCCCATCGTCGAAACGTTGCATCCCTCTGCCTGTTCTACAAGTATTATAATGGTGAATGCTCTGAAGAACTGCAAGCACTTGTGCCCCCACGACGTGAACACCCTCGACAGACCCGACAAGCTGCAAAATCCCACCCCCACACTGTAGAGATCCTTAGATGTAAAAGATCTTTCTACTCCAGTAGTTTCTTCCCCAGAACTGCTAGACTTTGGAATTCCATTCCAGGTCACTGCTTCCCCAACTGTACTGACATGCATAAGTTCAAGTGCAACGTGAACCAACATCTCGCTGCCCTAATCCCTACATAGCACCCCAGTAGATGTTTCCCCTGATAGTAGCCCCCTACACTGAAGTGGCAATGTGCCTTGTTTGGGGTGAAAATGTAATAAAAAAAAAATTAAAAAAAGCTGCAAAGTTCTTGGCAAAGAGTTTGGCTTTGTCTGATGCTGACGAGATTACCTCAGGCCCATTGATGATAGTTGGGATAGAACACACGCTTCTGTTCAGGATTCTGTTTGCTATTTGCCAAAACTGGTGGGAACCAAGCCGCTGCTCAGCTACTTTGGACTTGATGGATTGAGCATATAACTCTCTTGCGTTCTTTATTACTTTCTTACAATGGTTGCTGGCAGTCCTGAAAGCAGCTTTAGTTTCCATACATCTATTATGTTGGAAGCAGTGGAAAAAGTGATTTCTGTGCGCAATGGCAGCAGCACATTCAGGAGAGAACCATGGCTGACTGTTAGGTTTTTGCTGGAACTTTTTCGAGGGTATGAAACAATATATACCTACAATTAACCATTCCGTCAGGTTTGATACTATAGAGGACACATCCTTTTTAAACATGGAATGCAGAGGTAGATCCGATATGAATGCACGGAAGCTATCTCAGTCAGCCTTAATGTATCGATATACTGTACGATGGAGAGGTGTGTCTGGGGACTTATTACATTTCATTTTTATTTTAATTGATACAACTGAGTGGTCAGAATATCCAAGAGGAGACAGAACAGAAGCTGAACATAGTTCAGGGCAAGTTGTGAGAAAAAGGTCTAGTAGACTCGCATACTGGCCATCATTGTCGGGCACACGGGTGGGTTCGTGAACAATCTGAGTGAGGTCATAAGCAATGGAGAAATCATGACAGAACCTCCCCTCATCATCGGTCTTGTTTGAGTGGGTCAACCATTCGACGTTGTGAACATTAAAGTCTCCACATACGTGAATGTTAGCTGAAGGATAAGTAGATAGGACTTGGTCAATTTTCTCAGATATGCTTTGAAAGATAGTAACCCCGCTGTTGTGGGGGCGATAGAGAGTAAATATAAATGCAGTAGTGTGAGCTAATGCAACCCGGAAGCACATATAGGGTAAGTTAGGATCTTCTCTTGAGATATCCCTACCACATGGAAAGCCATCTTTAATATAGGCACATATTCCATGCCCATGGCGATCTTGGGGATCAGATTTAGAAGTTAAGTTAGAGTAACCTTTAACTGCGAACTCTTCTAGGGAAATAGCCTGTCCAATGCCAGTTTCGCTTAAAAATAAAAGGTCTGGTTTAGTCTCCTGTAATTGTGTTTCAACCTCTGGAAGGTTAGAACGTAGACTCCTGATGTTGGAGAAGGAGACATGGTAGTAGGGGTCTACGTTGGAAGTTGTAGAACCGGGTTTAATCGTGTATTTTTTCTTGAAACTTGTCATGATGGAATTTTGGAATTTGTGGACTAGGTCGTCAGATTTACTTAGAGCAGGACAGAGAGGGGAAACTAAGAGAGAAAAAGAAATGAAGAATTTTTTTTTTTTTGTAGAACATGATAAGGTAAAGCCGTAACAATTACCCACTAATATGGCATCGAGAGGCCCCCACCAGAAACTACTGCATGGTCCAGAATCCATTCACCAAATGGCAATACAGCAGCCCCAGTACTTTGCACCTGCTGATAGGACAGCCTCCTTAGTGGTTAATCCAAGGTTCGGGTTCCTGACTATCAGGCGGATAACGTCAGCCCAGATAAAACGTTTGGGAGAAGTATTTTTGCGATAAGCTGGATTCAGAGAAATATTTTTAGTGAAACAAATTTTAAAGGTTTCATAATCAAATGTGAGAAAACGAGAGACATTGTCATACGGTAAAACAAAACAAAATGAGTTCAGAAAGCTGACTACAATATGGCCATCTTCAAGTCCAATGTAAACAAGTTCTTGATGAGCCGTTCCCCTTAAGTAATCCAATTTACCAAATTTACACTTCTAACGATTACTATGATAGTGTCCTTTTGACCAATGTACACTCTTTAACCCATATCCTCGAGTGGCCTCCGAGCTTTGATAAGTAGTGATTCCTTTGTTTTAAATAAAATGGCTCTCAGAAAAACCATTTTGTATAAATTCAGAAAGTTCTCTTATTGGTCTAAAATATAATTATTTGTTTTTGTTCAGGATAGTGTATGCACAGATGATGTGCGCACAAACAAGTTCAGTTATTTCATTTTGAACGTTGAGGTGTAAAAATTCAGAGAACTCCCCGTTCAGGGATAAAGTCATAAGCTTACTTCGCATAAAATGTTTATAATCAAATGTGAGAAAATGAGAAACATGTTATATGATAAACAAAAACAAAATAATGAGTTCAAAAGGCATACATTCACAAAAGAGATATTTTTTTTTTTACATGGAGTTCACCATTTATCAAGGCCCAATGGCCACTCAGGGATAAGGGTTATTGTGTGTACAGTAATCAAAGGAATAGTGTAGCAATAGTATTGGAGAATTTGTAAGGTGTCATTACTTAGGGGGGGGGCGGTTCATCAGGAATTTGTTTGTGTTGGACTTGAAGATATCCAGGTTGAAGTCGAGAGGGAGACAGGCAAGCGGAACAGAGTTCCACAGGCGTGCAGTTCTAAGAAAGAAGCTTTGTTCATGGTATCTACGTTTTGATTTAGGCACAGATAGGGAGTGGGGAAAATTATTGACGGTGGTTTCAGCTAGTCGAGTGTTTTTTGAAAAAGATTGGTGAGGGGGGACCAGAGAATGGAGCTCAGACGAGCACCTGCCATGGAAATAACGATAGAACAACGACAGGCTCGCTACGTCTCTTCTGTGGGAAAGAGGTTGCAGGGTAGAGAAAAGGGCATCCCCCACCAAGCCACGGAGTCTATTTTGTACTCTGTCAAGGCAGGATAAGCTGTTTTTAGCAGCCCCTGCCCAGATGTGGCAGCAGTACTCCATCCTTGGACGTACTTGGCTCTTATATAGATGGAGAATTTCATCATTAGTGAGATATCTTCTGGAGCGGTAGAAGGATCCCACCATTTTCCCAGCGACCTTTGCCACAGACTTGATGTATGTGTTGCATTTAAGATCAGGTGTAAAGGTCAAACCCAGGAGCTTATCAAAGCCTGGGGTCTCCCTTAGACGAGAGCCATCCATTTCAATTGATGCCAGATGGGGATCAGAGCGTTTATGACGTAGAGATAGGAGCTTGGTCTTAGATGCATTAAAGGTAACCAGCCACCTCTTCTCTCCACTGTACCACGCGCTCAAGATCGGAGGAGAGTGAATCAGAGAGAACATCATCATTTACAGCCTTTGATGTGTTGCCATAGATGGTCGTGTCATCAGCATAGATGTCAACGAAAGATTTTAGTATGTGTTTTGAGAGATCATTGATGTAGATCAGGAAGAGAGTTGGGCCTAGTATGGACCCCTGAGAAATGAAGCCTTTGTCAAGAGATTCGCTAATCCTATGAGATATAACCGTTAGCACATCTGCTGCAGATCTAGCAGAGTGGAAACCATATTGCGTGTCACTTAGAAGGTTATTTCTGCTGAGGTGGTTAACTACTTCTCTATTTATTGTAGATTCCAGCAACTTACTCATGACACACAGGAGACTTATTGGTCTGTACTAAGAGGGGGATTACTTATCTCCTGAATTCTTAAATACAGGGCATACTGATGAGGTTTTCCAGGGTGTTGGGAAGCACTTCTCCTTAAGGCAACGCTTAAACAGTTTGGAAAGTATAGGGGCAAGTTCTGGTTGTAATTTTTTTAACACTATAATTGGAATACCGTCGGGAACAATTGCTTTACTGGAGTCAAGGTTCTTGATTAGCTTGGCGACCTCACGCACAGATATTTGTATGTTGCATAGCGTGTTGTCTGTTATAGGAGAGAATATGGGGAGTTGATGGCCTTCGTCACACAGGGTAGAATTTGCCGCAAAATTTTTGGCAAATAGTTTGGCCTTGTCGGATGCTGTCGAGATGACCTCTGGTCCATTGATAATGGTTGGGATAGAACGCACGTTTCTGTTCAGGATCCTATTTGCTATTTGCCAAAACTGGTGGGAACCAAGCCGCTGCTCAGCTACTTTGGACTTAACGGATTGCGCATATAGTTCTCTTGCATTTTTTATTACTCTTTTACAGTGGTTGCTGGCGGTTCTGAAAGCAGCTTTAGTTTCAGTGCATCTATTACGTTGGTAGCTATGGAAAAAGTGATTTCTGTGTGCGATGGCAGCAGCACATTCGGGGGAGAACCATGGCTGGCTGTTAGGTTTTTGTTGGAATTTTTTGGATGGTATGAATTGGCCTATGCCTACAAGTAACCATTCGGTCAGGTCTGATACTATAGAGGACACATCCTTTTTAAACATGGAATGGAGAGGTAGATCAGATAGTAATGTACGGAAGCTATCCCAGTCCACCATAGAGTATTTTTATGTGTTTAAAATGAAACTTTACAACGTTATAAAAAACATAGAATGTCTGTGAATATTTTTAGAGTTTTTTTTTTAACAAAAGGTTTTCATTAAACGTTGACGAAGTCTGGATCCATTAATTAAGAGCCGTGAGCTTCACGGGTCAGGAAAACATATTCCAAACTTCTTTGCTCATTCTTATAAATTATAATTAATTGAAAGTTGTTTATAAAAGTCAATGTTCTTTTGATTTCGTATTAGTAAGATAGTCAGTGAGAAAGATTGCAAACATTTCAATGAATAAAGTTCATTCGGATTTGCAGACGATAATGAGAACCTGAGTTGTGTGTCTGTGTGTTCGTTAATGTTTGTGTGTGTGTGTGTGTGTGTGTGTGTGTGTGTGTGTGTGTGTGTGTGTGTAAGTGGAGAGAGAGATGATGCAGAGATTAACACCCAAAGAGGGGCGCCTAGCGACAACCAATGCGTAGACTTGAGACAACTGGGTTCCACTGGTTTACTGAAGAAAAATGTATCTTTTTAAAGTATTTAGGCGGCTTCCATAAAGACCATCTCCATATATAATATTTTAATTGCAGAAAATCTCCTCTGGATCAAAGTACCGTGGGTTTGCAACGACAGATGCCACATACAAATTTATTATGTCAAGGCTATTAAACACTATCATGTAACTTTAAAGCGACATTTTAGACACATTTAGTCGTTATGATAAAATCCAACATTTCATCCTAGGAGCAACATCATCACAATCGCAACCATCTTTAGAGGAAATATACAAATTATATATATATTGTGCTTGCACCCTTCATAACTGGATCATAAACTCACAGACATAACATAATCTTTCCCTTTTCCAATTCAAAAATAATAAAATCTCCCCAGAATAGCCCCGCTCATTCTGATTGGCTGAGCACTGATCATTCCTATATTCTGGATTAACTGTATTCGCATGTTATATGAACACTAATGTACCATTCAAATATAGCATTGCAATGATACTTACTTTTGCCCTCTGAGTAAATTACTGTGTTCATTTACTTAGATTTTATGATGTCAGTTTGCATTTCCTCTCTCTATCCCCCTTCCTCCCTGTCTATCTCTGTATATATTCTTACCAACTCTCTCTCTTTCTCTAGCTTTCTCTCTCTCTCTCTCTCTCTTGTTCTCCTTCTCTCACTCGCTGTTTACATTTCTTTTTATGCTGAAGAAGAAAAACGAAACGTTTCACAGCGATTCTGAAGAAAAAACAACAAACATTTATTTCCTCTCTCATTTCGCTCGCTCCCTTTGTACATTTCTTCCAGTAATTATATTTTTCAAACATAGTTACGTTGTTTTTATGCATTTTATTTAAGTATATTTTATTTAAACCTGCACAATCTATTACGATCGTCACCAATTTAAAAATACATGTTTCGGCAATATCATCATACTTATTATGTTGTTTGAATTTAAGGTTTTCTAACATATGTGAAATAATCACATTGTGAGACTACAAAACTATTTTTATAGTTAACTATATTTTTTCACTCCCCCTTATAATAAAAAATATATAAAAATATGTAAACGTTTTTATCAATTGATTTTTTTTATTTTTTAAGCGCATATCTTTTCCAATAATTATGTTTATTTAAGTTAATATGTTATATGTTTTGTCAATTGTTTATATATTTTAAAAATATATTTATTTAAAGAAACATGAAAAGAAAACAATAAGACAAAAAGAAGATGGAGAAAAATAAAAAAGATAAGTAGAAAATAATAACAAGAGGAAGAAAAAAAATAAGAAAATAAAAATAAGGAGAAAATAATAAGAAAAAAGAAGAAAAGGAAGAAAAAGAAGAAGAAAAAGAAGAATAAAGAAGAAGAAAAAGAAAAATAATAAGGAGAAGAATCAGCAGAAAGAAAAAGAAGAAAAAGAAGAAAAAGAAAAAAGAAGAAAAAGGAAAAATAAGAAGAAAAAGAAGAAGAAAAAGAAGAAAAGGAGGAAAAACATGTTTTTATAGTTTTAGCAGTTTCAAAAAGGTGAATGTGCAACTGAAAATAGTTTAATAGTTTTAAAATCAGAATATTTCACATATGTTTAAAAAAATTCACTTCAAACAATATAAGTACGAATCCAGTAGATGATATTGCCGAGACATTTATTTTTAAATAGGCAAAAATCGTAATAGATTGCACAGGTTTAAATAAATTATATTTAATTAATTATATTTAAATAAAGTACATAAAAAGTGTAACTATATTTGAAAAAAGAATGGTCTATCTTCATTTAACATTTTGTTCCATAAATGCTTAATTTTCATACCTTGACAAAATTAGTTCTCCTGTGTCTAATTTTCCTAAATTTAATTAAATTAAAATAAAAATATAAAAAGTGATTTTTAATGTTCATGATTCGTTTGGGATTTATCTGTTTTGGTTTTGTTTTAATTAGATAATGGTTTTTGTCTCTTGTCCTTTTGTCCGGTCTCTTAGCTAGCAGTGGCAAGGTTCACAAGGAGTTATCAAAAAGTGTGCTTACAAAAATAAACTTTTGAGAATTTCACAGTTTTAGCCTCGCATGAATTGGCCAGTAATAAAATTAATACATTCCTTTCGAATCTATAGGCGTCAACATGAGTTGATTCATTTCGTCTTTGATTGCGGTTTATAAGTCCGTATTTGTTTAAATGAATTAGGTATTAACAGGATTAGTATATTCAAAACTTTTCACACCTATACGTTACAATACGTGTTGGCTCATTTCTTCTTTAGTTTCAGTTTATGTGTCTACTAAAACAAAACTTCTGAATAAGAGAAGACAGATTTGGATGGTAATATAAAGGAATTTAGGAAAACTCGTCCCGGGAAAACTCGTCTCGGGAAAACTCATCTCCGGAAAACTCGTCTCCGGAAAACTCGTCTCCGGAAAACTCGACCCCGGAAAACTCGTCTCCTTTCGCTAGGTAGGAAAACTGGTCCCTTATTGAATAAATATCGATTGAAAACACATTTTATGATCGTTCTTGGAGGAGATATTGTTTTTTTTTTTTTTTAAATAGACTATAGCCCCCACAATATTTTTTGAAAATATTTTTATTTGTTTAATGTTTTTTTTTTTTTTTTTTTTTTAATAAAATCGATGTTCTAAGTGTCCGTTTTCTACCTAACTGGCTAAGTTCTTAGTGGTTTCACTTATTTTAAAGCGTTTATTATGTTCATAAATGATACCGCATATTTTTTTTTATATTAATATAAAAAGAATTTACTTATTTACTGTTGTTTATAAAAGGGTAAAATCGATTTTTCTACCTCGCCGACTATGTTGTTTGTTGTTTAATTTATTTGGAATCGTTTATTCGGTAAAGAAAAAAAAACACAGAAAACAAACAAAAAACATGTCGAGTGTTACGTGAGAACGAGAAATAATGTCCGGTATATCACATCTTAGGGGTCTTGATAATCGCTAAAAAATAGAAAATTAAAGAAATTACTGAGAGAGATTTTTGTTTTAAAAAGAAAATAATAAATTTTAATATTTTTTAAAATATAATTTAGAGAGAGAGAGAGAAGGGGGGGGTAAAAACTATATCTCCCTCCGAAAAACAACCAACAAAAAATGAAATTAAAAAGATTCTTGATAAACGATAGCGGAGTTTTCAATAAAATTGATTAATAAATTTATTTAGTGATTACTTTTTCTCGTAATGATTGATTTTAGAATTTTGAAGTAAAAATTAACAAAATTAAAAATGAGTTAACGAGAGATTGTTAGCACATGGGACACATGACATCTCTCACGCCAAAAAAATATTTCGCTTTTAATTTATTAGTTAATTTTTGCAAAATTTGACAAGACGACAATAAATGTTGATAATTGATAAAATTATAATTTTAAATAACGCATGAGTGCATTTGGTATGAGAGAAAACAAAAACATAACAACAAAAAAAACTATCATAATTAAAAAACAAAAACAAAAAAGTACCGAAGAATCGAATCGCTCCCTGTTTTTTAATTTTTTTGTTTTGTTTTTTTATTATTGTTTTTATGACTCAAAAAAAACATCGTTCAAATAAGAACAAAAAAAAAATTGTAATTAACATTGTATGAACATAATAAACGCTTTAAAATAAGTGAAACCACTAAGAACTTAGCCAGTTAGATAGAAAACGGACACTTAGAACATCGATTTTATTTAAAAAAAAAACAAAAAAAAAACATTAAACAAGTAAAAATATTTTTTTAAAATATTATGGGGGGGCTAGAGTCTATTTTAAAAAACAATGTCTCCTTCAAGAACGATCATAAAATGTGTTTTCAATCAATATTTATTCAATAAGGGACCAGTTTTCCTACCTAGCGAAAGGGGACGAGTTTTCCGGGGTCGAGTTTTCCGGAGACGAGTTTTCCGGAGACGAGTTTTCCCGGGACGAGTTTTCCGGGCACCAATATAAAGCAATAAAATCTACTAATAGACAGTGGCGGCTCGTGCCTGGAGCTGTGGAACTGCAGCAGTGTAGCACCCCCAATCATTTCTACTCAATATTATCGATACACGGTAAAAATAATACGTTTATTTTTTCCTTTCTTTGTGATAATATATCATATTAATAATATATATATATATATATATATATATATATATATATATATATATATATATATATACTAGCAATCGGTGCCCGGCGTTGCCCAGGTGTTTTGAAGTGTATGCTGAGAAAAAAAAAGGTCAATTTTTTTAAACTTTGACCCCTATTATGACCTCTTAACATTTATTGTTTAGGGATCAAGTAAAGTTAATAAGTTAGATCCATGTCCAAGGAATCTATATATAAAATATCACGTGTTCAGACCTTAAATTGTAGGAGGAGTTTGGTAGAGTTCTCAAAGGTCTAGTTGTTGAATATTGACCACTTAATCGCCAAATTTCTGTCGAAAACCTATCACATCGATTTCCCAAATCTCAGTACCCTGTATATCAAATTTCGAATCTGTAGGCTTAAAATTGACAGAGTTTTAGCGTAGGGAAATGCACACAGACGCACAGACACACACAGACACTATCACTTATACATATATATAAACATGAACATCATATATATAAGGATAATAGTACGCCATATATATAACAAAATACCATTATTTACTGAAGTGAAAGGAAACCCCAGGGGAACTTTACCCAAAAATAAATCTATATTTTTTTGTGTGTATTGATAGTCTGGTACTTATACAGTTTAGTGACGACATTAAAAAATGGAAATATTGAAAAAAAATTTTATTGTACGTAACTGTTATAGACTGAAGTTCTCCGAAAAAAAATTCACTTCATTTGATCAAGTAGTTTTTTTTTACAGCGAAAAACAATGATTTATCACGGCTACGTCAACGTGGCCATTTTGGAAATGTTATTGCAGGCCCAGGAATTCCCCAAGGGCAGGTAACTGCCGCACATAGCAGAATACCTCCATTTTAGGCCAATCTAGCCCTTCCCCCCCACCAGAATGAGATTTTTTTTTTTTTTTTGCGAAGACAGATGCCATGTTTGGAGTGTTTTTTTTTTTTTTTAATTTGTAACAGAAGTAAATAAACGAAGTTTCGAAGTTATCCATGCGTGTCCAACTGAGCATGTTTCGAAAATAATCTCGTATAAAAATTCTTCAATTCTTTGCATTCTTCAATTTCTTTGCATATTCAATAGTATTCTTATTTAAAAAAAAAAAAATACGCAAAAAAATACCAGATTTAAAAAAAAAAAAACGTAAAAAAATTGCAGATGTGTTGTGCGCATCTCAATATGGCGAGAAAAAAAGGCTAGATTGCGAAATTTGGCCTAAAATGGAGGTATTCTGCTAGGTACATTTCCAAAATGGCCACGTTGACGTCGTCGTGATAAATAATTGTTTTTCGCTGTAAGAACAAACTACTTGATCAAATGAAGTGAAATTTTTTCTCGGAGAACTTCAGTCTATAACAGTTACGTACAATAAAATGTTTGTTTCAATATTTCCATTTTTTAATGTCGTCACTAAACTGTATAAGTATCGATAGTCTTATCAACACCCCTTTTTTCTATTTATTTAAAAAGAAAATACAACTTTATACAAATTCCCTATTAGTTTTTTTTTTCGGTTCTCTTATACGATGATCATCTTTATTTAACTATTACGTGTAATTATATTCATACAGATATTCTATATGATTTACATTTGCGTAATATTTGCGTAGAAATGAAGAAAATAAAATTTACTGTGTATTTATCGTGTTGCCATAACAACGTGACGTAGCCAAGTACGGTAGTGGACGTGAGTGTGTGTGCGTGTGTGCGCGTGTTTTCGTGCTGTATTGTTTGTAGTAGTAGTAGTACTAATAATCTGTCCAGCGTTTGCTTTCTGAATGGCGGACGTTGAGTCGGAGGTTCGATTTTTAGATTGTAAGTTAGTTTCGTATTTTTCTAATTTGTAAATGGCAAGTTAGGAAAAAATTAAACCCTTCCAAGATGGACAATAAATAAGACCAAAATATTTTATGGTAAAGTTAAGAGCGTAAGAACTATACTTTTTTAGGAGATGTGATTATTGGATTAACCAATCAGAAATCGTCTGTGGCACACACATCTCTGTTTTTATAGATATACTAGCAATCGGTGCCCGGCGTTGCCCAGGTGTTTTGAAGTGTTTGCTTAGGAAAAAAAAAAGGTCAATTTTTTAAAACTTTTACCCCTATTATGACCTCGTAACATTTATTGTTTAGGGATCAAGTAAAGTTAATAAGTTAGATCCATGTCCAAGGAATCTATATATATAAAATATCACGTGTTCAGACCTTAAATTGTAGGAGAAGTTTGGTAGAGTTCTCAAAGGTCAAATCGTTTGATAGCGAGGCCAAATTTCGCGAATTTGGCCTTTTTTTAAAGCAGTTTGGCCTTCAAAATTTCTGTTTGGCCTTTTTCTTCACCGATGAAATCTGGGGACGCAACGGGAATTTTCGGCTAAAAAATGTTGTTACTATGCACATCTATGTATTGAAATACAATTTGTGGCAAAATTTCAGGAAAAACTAATGGATGGTTCTCTCGCAATAGTCCGGACAATTCGCTAAATTATCTCGTCAAAACCTTAAATCTCGAATTTTTGTGCATTTTTTTTGGGCTAATTTGGCATAATAGTGTCCATTTAATAGTATTATCTTGAAAAAATAAAAAAATAAGGAAAATTACCAAAAAAAACAAACAAGAACAACAAAGGTGTGCCGTATTTGTAAAAGTTTTATTGCGTTGTTTTTATTTGCTTTTTTTATTTCATCGGTGAAGAAAAAGGCCAAACAGAAATTTGAAGGCCAAACTGCTTTAAAAAAAGGCCAAATTCGCGAAATTTGGCCTCGCTTAAAAAAAAAAAGGGGGAAATCCCCCTACTTGAACTTTCTGTTTAATTAATAATGACTCGCTTGTAGCGTTGATTTTTTTCTTTTTTCGCTATAAAAAAATAAATACTTGATGAAATTACGTGATTTTTTCTGTAGGAAAACTTTATCCCATGACGAGTACGTACAATATATATATATATATTTTTTTAAAATATTTCCATTTTTTAATGTCAATGGAAAACTGCACAAGTACCCAAACCCGAAATGTAAAGACCACGAGTGAAGGCGCTTTTTTTTTTTTTTTTTGGTTTAGTTTCATAATGGCGGCTGTGATGTCGGAGGTTCGATTGTTAGATTGTAAGTTTCGTATTTTTTTAATTTGTAAATCGCAAGTTAGGAAAAAATTAAACCCTTCCAAGATGGACAATAAATCAAGCCATAATATTTTATGGTAAAGGTAAGAGCCTACGAACCATAGTTTTTTAGGAGATGTGATTATTGGATTAACCAATCAGAAATCGTCTGTGGCACACACATCTCTGTTTTTATATATATATATATATATATATATATATATATATATATATATATATATATATATATATATATATATATATATATAAAATCCTGAATCTTAATGTCGATAACTGTCCCCATATTCGTATAAGTATAAAAGTAAAACTTTGCTTGGAGCTGCCAAATTCACAGTTACACATTTTTAGCGAAGTTCGCTTATACGCATGCCCGCTCCAGACGGCGAATGAAAGCTAAATTGGAACTGTCGTTTTAGCAGTTCCAAACGCTCGTGAAAACCGGTGTTTGCGTGTTTTCGCTTATATTATTATTTTTTTAAAAGGCTTGTTTACAAATGTTTTGTTTTTATTATTATTAAAAAGTGTAAAGTGTTCTTGTAAATAAATATCCACCTTAAAAAAAATTCTTACACTTTTAAATGCGATTTAAGCAGACAAAAATATACAATATGCGAAACTTTTTTTTTTTAATTAAAAGTGTTCAGGCTTTTTACCCGTAAAGCTACCAACGTAACTAATGTTATTTTTTCACGTACGGCTTATTTTGTTTGTGTTTTTTTGTAGTTTGAAATCTATTCATTTTGTGGTAGTTAAACTTTACAGAATAAAAAATATTTACATTTTTTTCTAAAGAAAAGCGAAGAAAATTTTATTTTTTAAATACATTTTAGTTAAAAAATATTTTTAAATGTTGCTCATAGTACAAACATGTAAACTTTTTTATTCTATATTTTATTTATAAAGTAAGTTTAGTTATAAACACATTTTTAAATTTTAAATAAAACTGTTGTCCAATAAAACCATTTTAAATGGTAAACTCCTAACTTTACCATCGTGTGCAAGCAAGTAAATTTCAAAGATTTTGTTTTTATGAAAAAATGAATTATCAAAAAATTGTAAATAAAATGTATTTAAAAAATGTTTTTTGTTTGTTTGCCTGTGGAAAAGCCCATAAAATTTATTTAATCTGTAAAGTTTAAAAGAAATATATTTTTATATTTTTTATTACTCTGTAAAGTGTACACAATTTAAAATAGTATTTTTTTATTAAAATGTTTTTGCGTATTATCCCTTTTTCGACGGCTTAAAATGGCAAAGTTAAAAAATATTTGTATTAAAAAAAGACAATTTTAATGGCAAGCTTATCTTGTTATACGCCTATTTTTAATTAACAATAAGCTTTTTTATAAATAAAAACGTTTTTAAATAGTAAAACTATTTTCGTTAATAAAAATCTGTTATCTAAAAGTTATAAAAGTACGATTCAACTCATTTAGAACTTCCGGTTCAGTTGAATCGCAAAAAGAGGATCACGTAAACATTGTATTCCTTCTACCCTAATTAATATTCTACTAATAGACTGCCTAGTACTTACCTTTCCCAACACAATTGCATGAGGTCGCCAAGCTAATAAAAAACCTAGATTCCAGTAAAGCAACTGGCCCTGATGGCATCCCAATTATAGTGTTAAAAAAGCTTCAACCAGAACTTGCTCCCATACTTACGAAACTATTTAAGCGCTGCCTTAAGGAGTGCTTTCCGACCCCCTGGAAGACCTCATCGGTTTGCCCTATATTTAAGAATTCAGGTGATAAGTCATCTCCCTCTCAGTACAGACCAATAAGTCTCCTGTGTGTTATGAGTTAATTGCTGGAATCCATACTAAATAGAGAAATAGTCAACCACCTCAGCAGGAATAACCTTCTTAGTGACACACAATATGGTTTCCGCTCCGCAAGATCTACCGCAGATGTGCTGATAGTTATATCCCACAGGATTAGTGAATCTCTTGACAAAGGCTTCCTTTCTAGGGCAATTGCTCTTGACATCAAAGGCCTTCGACAAGGTATGGCATAAGGGTCTACTTCACAAGATTTCCAGCTACGGTATAACTGGAAATGTTTTCTCAATTATTAAATCATTTCTCTCCGATAGGTTCATAAGAGTAGTGGTAGGTGGACAAAAATCGGAGGCCTGCAATATAAATGCTGGAGTCCCTCAGGGGTCAATCCTGGGCCCAACTCTCTTCCTGATCTACATCAATGACCTCCCTAAACACATACTTAAATCATTTGTTGACATCTATGCTGATGACACTACCATCTACGGCAACACATCAAAGGCTGTAAATGACAAAGTTCTCTCGGATTCTCTCTCCTCTGATCTCAAGCGCGTGGTTCAGTGGGGGAAGATGTGGCTGGTTACCTTTAATGCATCCAAAACCAAACTCCTATCCTTACATCATCAACGCTCTGATCCCCAGCTGGCATCAATTGTGATGGATGGCTCTCGTCTGGGTGAGGCCCCGTGTTTTGACAAGCTTCTGGGTTTGACCTTTACTCCTGATCTGAAATGGAACACATACATCAAGTCTGTTGCGAAGGTCACTGGAAAGATGGTGGGATCCTTCTACCGCTCCAGAAGATATCTCACTACTGATGCAATTCTCTATCTATATAAAAGCCAAGTACGTCCAAGGATGGAATACTGTTGCTATATCTGGGCAGGAGCAGCCAAAAACAGCCTATCATGCCTTGACAGAGTACAAAATAGACTTCGTGGTTTAGTGGGGGATGCCCTTTTCTCTACCCTGCAACCTCTCTCCCACAGAAGAGACGTTGCGAGCCTGTCCTTGTTTTATCGTTATTTTCATGGCAGGTGCTCGTCTGAACTCCAATCTCTAGTCCCCCCTCGCCAATCTTTCACGAAAAACACCCGTCTAGCTGAATCCACTGTGAAAAATTTCCCTCACTCTATATCTGTGCCTAAATCAAAACGCGGATTCCATGAACAAAGCTTCTTTCTTAGAACTGCACGCCTGTGGAACTCTGTTCCGTCTGCCTGCTTCCCTACGGACTACAACTTGGATGTCTTCAAGTCCAATGTTAACAAATTCCTAATGAACCGCCCCCTTAATTAAACACTTCATCAAATCTCCACACTAACGTAATGTACTTGCAATAACCCTTATCCCTGAGTGGCGTTCGGGCCTTGATAAGTGGTGATCAATGTGTAAAAAAAAATTTAAAAGAAAAGAATTTAACCATGGCCTCCTTGCATCCCCAAGAAATAACTTCTGTGACGGTAAGTGAACTTCAACAGATTGAGTTTTCACAGCTGCCTCTCCATGATAAAGTTGAAATTAAGAAAAGAGGCCGTTCAACGCCTAATATTCAAATATCTCAGCCAGGCATTAGCAACAACAAAGTGTATATTCGTAGCTTTAATTCTGACTGGTACCAACGGAAAAGTTGGCTTTGCGGTTGTGAACTAAAAAAAGGCATTGTTCTGTTTTTCTTGTTTGTTGTTTGGGGGTGATGTAACATGGACAAAAGATGGTTTCAGAACTATTAGCAAAATGAAAAATAGAACTGAAAAGCATGAGAAGTCAAAGAAGCACGTTGACAATGTAGTTTCCCTATCAATTTTGGGGACCGTAAATATTAAAGAAAAACTTAGTGATGCCTACAGACTTTCAATCAATCATCATAACATGGATGTTAAGAAGAACCGTTAAATTTTATCTAAAATAATAGATTGTATTTTCTTTTGTGGGAACTTTGAAACTCCCTTACGAGGACATGATGAAAAGGATGATTCAGTAAATCCAGGTGTATTTAGAGGATTAGTAAATTTTGCATATAAATTAGATCCAGATTTAAAGAATCACTTAGAAACCAGTAGTGTCTTCAAAGGTGTTTCCAAGACCATTCAGAATGACATACTTGACTGTCTTTTACAAATATACCGTGATGAAATAAGGGCAGAAATTAGCAAAGCTTCCTTTGTAGCTGTCATGGCTGACGATACAACAGATGTGTCTGAACATACACAAATGATCATTGTTTTACAGTACGTCTTGGATGAAAAAATACTTGAACGCTTTTGGGGATTCTTTATTCCAGAAAACCAAACCGCTGATGGAATATCAAAGTGTATTCTCAACAATTGGATATAATCCTTCAAGGGAATCGCCAAAAACTGATAGCTCAGACATTTGATGGTGCAAATGTCATGAAAGGCAAAAAAGCTGGTGTTCAGGCGAAAATAAAAGCAGTTTATAGTAACGCACATTTCACTCACTGTTATGCGCATCAACATAATTTAATAATGAGGAATGCAGCAAGCATTACACGAAATGCTAGAATATTTATCTCTAACATTTTGGCTATTCCGACTTTCTTTTCTAGATCACCACAGCGTCTTTCCATTCTCAAGAAGCATCTGGATGTAAGCATTCCACGTCCATCCGCCACAAGGTGGAACTTTAACATACGGACCATAAATAGAGTTCATGAAAATGTTCAAGAATTAAAAAATGTCTCACTGAAATTCAGTCAACATCATATGTAGATGAAACCGTTGCAGAAGCGACAGGAATTCTGAAATATTTGAACGATGAAAATTTCATATTTTGATTAGAGCTATTTCATACAAATTATGTCTCATGTTGAAATTATTTATAATCAAATGCAATCTCGGGAAATTAGCATATATAAAGTCAATGAATACATAGCAAATTTCAAAACTGCTATTTTAGAGATAAGAAACTCCAAATACTGTGAAAATCCTTCACAAACACTCAAGGCCGAAGCTAAAGAACTGTGTGACAATATATCTGTTGATATAACGGACAGATATTCTTCAACTAAACATTTAATACTTGCTAAATTGTTTAACAAGAAAAGCTTTGCTAGTTTTAAGAAAGAACTACCTACAGACGAGATATCCTTGACAACTGAAGCATGTCCCATGATTGACAAACAAAAGCTTGAAACTGAGTTAGAAATATTTTATAGTAGGTCAGATATCCATGAGTATTGCAAAGTAATTGATCTCCTGAAATTTATTTTGGAAAACAATTTAAACGATGTTCTTAGTGAAATCACAAAACTCATAAAAATTATCTTGACAATTCCCATGACTACATCAGAGGCAGAACGTTGTTTTTCAACTCTGAAAAGAATAAAAACTTTTCTAAGGAGCACCATGGGTTGCGAAAGACTAAATGCATTTGCAGTGCTTTCAACTGAAAAAAAGTTCTTCAGTAATCATTCAGAAGTTAAGGAGAAAATTATCAATCTTTTCTCACAAATTAAAACAAGAAGAATGGAATTTACTTTCAAATAAATATAAGTAAGCTATTCCAAATATTTACATCTATTTAGAATTCCTTTAAGTTATTGTATTTTTATACGTGTGCATACGTATAAATTATGTATATTTTTTATGTTTGTTTTATTTTTACACAATATTAAAACAATACGCATTTTTTTTTAAACAGCACCCCCACTAATCTTAGGCACGAGCCGCCACTGCTAATAGAAATTATTTTTGGCAAACAATATTTTTCATTCCGTTCGGCAATTTAGTTTTCAAGTTTCCCATACGCTAAGAGGGTGCACAAAAGACATTGAAAATTTGCCAATATAAAATGTAAGTGTATTTTTTAGACCTATCTTAAAGACATTCAAAATGTGTTTCATGAATTGAAAATTGATTACTGACATTTTTTTATTTTTGTTTCATGTTTAAACTTTTATTTTAATGCAATACGAAAGTTCGAATTGTTTCCTTTGTAAAAGTTAAATACATTATTTTACTAGGTAAAGAGTTATTTATCTTGCCTTTGGTATCATTTATTCGTTTTGTATTTAATTTTTCTCCTTTTTTTGTTGCTTTCTTAGATAATCTGGAAAATCATCCACCAGGCGAGAAAAAATAAATTTACGAATTTAGAGGGGAGGCCATTATTATATGTAAATTTAATGTAAAATAAACCTCCATATTCGAATCATTTTAGCGTTTTAAGGCAGTTAAGCCAAAAGTGATTTTCTTGAAATATTTTTGTCGATTTTTCTACGGAAAAGTTTTTTCTGTAAGTTGAATTTTTTAAAGCCCCTTCCCCCTCCCCGTAAATTAAAATTACTTTCAAAATTAAAAACTTCAGTCGCCACAACACAAATTATAGTAGATTTGAAGAAAATATAATTATAAAATTTTACCATTCGATTTTTTATTCTACATGAACCTCAACTTTGTGAGGGGTGGGGAAGTTTGTCATTAAAAAGGCATATGATTTTTTTTTCTAAAATTCTTAAGCCAATCTATTCCTTGGGCAATCTTGACTAAAGTCGTACGCAAGATGGTGCTTGCGAACGGATGTAAAAAATGGAACAGAACCCAAATTTAAGCAATACGAAATTAGTGAGTCGACCGTACACCCTAGCAAGAGAAAAATCAACTCGACTACTGATAATAAGGGTTTTTAATGTTTAACCACACTGTTTTTGTTATGAATATGTTAGTAATGAAATGAAATACATAAAATACAATTAATTACAAAAACAAACAATGAAATGAAAAAAACTTAATAAAATATTTTTTTCGTTTGTTTTTCCAAAATGGGTGAAACAATAAATAAACAAAAACCAAATGTTACCAAAGGCAAGTTAAGTTACTTTTTTTACCTAATTGGATAAGTTTTTTGTGTTTTAATTTATTTATTTACATTTTTTACACTATTTTTTTATTCTCAACTAAAAAAAGATTATAAATTGTTTTGTTTGCTATTCTGGATGATTACATTATTTTTTTTAGTTATTTCATTCCATTGTTTTGTTTTATTTTTATTTCATTGTTTTGTTTTATCTTTTCATTCCATTCTTTAGATTTGGTAATTATGCAGAGAAAAGACGATGAAATTCAATTTTTACGGTATCTTTCTTTTATTAAAATGTTATGTGAAACTACAGTCTAGTTGAAACCCAAAAAACATTTTTTAGTTATTTCATTCATTATTAACATATGCATAACAATACAGAATAGTTCAGAATTAAAATACGCTCATTTGTGGCTCTTGGAATTGATAATATTGTCGAATTGAATGTGTGTGAATTGTCGAATTGACGTAACTTGGGTTAGGAGAAACTCAGAAGATCCAAATGTACGTGTAGAGATTGTACTTAGACACGCACATGTCATAGTTATCTCTACGGTATCACGACCTGAAGATAATCATTTCTCTAACATAAATTTAAATTTGCCCTCTCTCAGAAATCGTTCCAGCAGTATCTGTCAGTGCAAAAAGGCAGGCTCAATAACCAAACTGTGATCATCCGATGCAGTTCAGGCTGTTACTGTTTTGTAAATATTTGAGCGTACGCAGTATAAGCTCGACGCTGTGTCGTCTGTCGTCATGAAAAGGCGGATAAATAGCAACCTATATTTCAGCTTTTCCGGCGAAACACAACACCGGTATCTCACCTTTCATGATAAAAACGATCTAGCCAGTATCGGATGCCCAAATGACAGTCTCATCCCAGGGTATTTATCTGAAATGTTATCTGGTCATTGCGGTAGAAGGCGATTTCAATTGTTGTTGACTTTCTACTGATATGTGAGATGGGTGATCGTGAAAAATTTACTAACTTGTATAAAATATTCTCTTTTTCTTTCTTTCTTTTTTTTTTTTTTTTTTTTTTTTTACATTCGTCCAATTTACTCTTTCCTCGTCTCTCCTTTTCACTATTTTTTAAATTTTTTGCTTGTATGGTTGGACGGTATATAGGAGGGAAATGTGCATTTCTCTCCTAATAATTACTTAAATAAACACAAGGCCAAACGACATTGTTTTTAACAAAACAATAATAAAGGTTTATTTTAAAAAGGCGAGATTGTATCTCAAACTGGAGAGAAAGAAAAAAAAGAAAGTGTAAATGTCTGTTTGAAGGTGTCGTCTGCCATCAGACTGCAGTCGTCAACAAGTAGCAGTGGGAGGGGTCAGTGAGAGAGGTCTGTATAGGTCGCTTGCTGGCGTCTCTGGCGATTGCAGCTGAGATCCCAAAGGGCTAAAAATAGTCCTTAAGGGGACAGCTCAAATCAGTGCGCCCTGCCAACCGATTGGTCAGTGTGGCCGAATCACTTTGCCACTGGGCATTGATCCGCTTATAGTAAATAGTTTGTTAACTGCTACATCACCCTCTGCTTAGGCGAAAAGCCGATGAAGAAAAATAAAAAGGTAGCAGTCTTTAGAAAAATACAGAACACAAGGCAACGTAATGTCTGGAAGTTTATGTTGCCGAAGAAAGAATATATAAAGGGATAATGAGAATAGAAAGTTCCAGCTGAAATTTCTTTTTTTTTTTTTTTTAAATAAACCGAATTTACAGGGGTTTAAATATACAAAGTTTTGCATTATTTTTAAGACGAATGTACACGGCGGCCACTACGTGTAATAGTGACATAGTTGTCATTTTCAATATTCACTTCAGGTATTTGTTGTGTGAATGTAGGTGGGATATGTGTGTCTTTTGTTTCTAAATCAAGAAAAGTTCTTTTCACACTGTCAACAGATAATGTTTCTTTTTTGCCCCTAATATCCAGGGTGAAAAGTTTAGAAGTGCGTGATAACACATGATATAAACCAGTATAAGGCGGTGTTAGAGGGACTTTCACACAGTCTTTTCTAAGAAACACGTGTGTCCATGAAGAAATGTCTTTCGGGACCAAAGATTTTATGGTCTGCTCCCTAGGTTTCATGGGTGGGAGCTTACTAAAGTAAGCTTGCAGCCTGTTTATAAACAGAGCTGGATCTAACAATCCTAGTTCTATTGGGATCAGCATCTGACCTGGCAGCGATAGAGGTACTCCATAGACAAGCTTGGCAGGAGAATATCCCAGGTCCTCTTTGATAGCTGCACGACAGCCAAGAAGGACAACAGGTATGTATTCGTCCCATCGCTGTTGGTCCGGGTAAGCATGTAATGCAGCTTTCAATTATCAATGGAAGTGTTATATCATCCCATTCAAAACTGGGTGATAGCTTGTTGTTCGAATACGTTTGATCCCTAAAATCCTGGAAAGTTTCTGGAACAGGTGGGATTCAAACTGTGCTCCACGGTCTGTGGTAATTGTTGTAGGGACTCCATAGTGCGATATCCAACCCGATATAATGGCTCGCGCTACAGATTCAGCCGAAATGTCCTTTAGGGGAATAGCTTCAGGCCACCGTGTGAAACGGTCTATGCAAGTCAGGAGATAAGTAAATCGCTGGCTGACTGGCCATGGTCCAACCAGATCGATGTGAACATGGCTGAACCGAGCATCTGAGGTGCTGAATGTTCCCAGGGGTGCACGGATATGGTTGTGCACCTTTGACTTCTGACAGGAAACGCAGGAACGTGTCCAGGCAGTGATGTCACGCCTCATATTAGGCCAGAAAAATCTAGCTGTAATCAGCTTCACTGTGGCTTTGCTTCCGAGGTGTGCCAGATTGTGTAATGTGTCAAAGACAGCCCTACGATGAGTCATGGGAACAAACGGTCTAAGTGAATCTGTTGAAGTGTCACATATGATCTGCATGTCCGAAGTAGACACAGGTAGATACGCAAATTTGCAAGTTGCGAATTCAGGTGATGATAGATCCAACGTGTCCAGACTTTGCTGGTCTAAGGCCATTTGTTGTAAATCGATATCCGAAGGTGAGAACAGAGAATTAATAGGGAGACGGGATAAGGCGTCTGCCACAGTGTTCTGTCCCCCAGAGATATGTCAGATATTGCTAGTAAATTGCAAAACAAAATCCAAGTGACAAGTTTCGCGAAGTGAATATTTGTTCGGTTTAGCATGCAGTGCGAATGTAAGTAGACGGTGATCAATGTACATCACAAATTGTCGGCCCTCGAGTGAATGCTGAAAGTGTTTCACTGTGAGGTACATAGCCAGGAGTTCATGGGCAAACGTGCTGTAACGTTGTTCTGCTGGTTTCAGCTGCCTCGAAAAATATGCGCGGGGTTGTAGTTGTTGCTGGTGCTGTTGTTGCAACATTGCACCTACAGCTGTGCCCGATGCATCCATAACCAGTGAAAACTGGGCATCAGGCACAGGATGTGCAAGTAATGTGTGTGTTGCTAGTTTCTCCTTCACTTCTTTAAAGGCTTTCAGCTGAATATCATTCAACGAAATCTGCTCAATTTTCTTCTTCCTGTTATGTAACAAGTCAGAAAGAGGAGACAAGAGATCCGCACAGTGTGGGATGAAGTGCCTATAGTAATTTAGCAGGCTGAGGAAGTGCCTTAGTTGGTGAAGTGAAGTGGGTGGTTTAAGGTCTTGTAGAGCCTTAACCTTTTCAGGTAAGGGAGATATACCCTCTGGGCTGATGATGTGGCTCAGGAAAACTAACTCTGAAGCACCAAAAACACATTTACCAGGGTTAATTCTAACCTGGTACTGTTGAAACCGTTCGAACAGTAGGCGGAGATGAGTGACATGTTCCTCAGGTGAGGCACTTGCCACTAGAATGTCGGCTATGTAGTTATAGACGAAGTCTAAATCACGCACTACCTCGTCCATGAAGCGTTGAAAGGTACTAGCTGCGTTTCGCAAACCAAAAGGCATAGTTTAAAATTCAAATGCTCCAAACGGAGTTTTCAGGATGTCGGCTGGATTCACTGGAATCTGATAGTATGCCTTAACCAAATCTAGTTTGGAGAAGGTCTTACAACCGTGCAGTGAAGAATCAAAGTCCTGTATGTGTGGGATTGGGTAACGATCGGGTACCATAGTGGCATTCAATCGTTGGTAATCCCCAGTCGGACGCCAATCTCTGGAACGTTTCAGGACCAGTTGCAAAGGGGAAGCCCATGGACTGGACGAGGGGCGTATGATTCCCAGTTGCAGCATATGTTTGAACTCTGCCTTCGCTGCTTCAAGCAGGGAGGCGTCGAGGTTGTGAGAACACAGGAGCACCTGTGGTCTCAGCATGGTGAGCTGTTGAGTGAGGTGGTTCGCTCACAGCAAAATTCAAGTTAGTTAACTCCGGGTAGGAGTTTGATAATGTATGATGTGGATCATCGGCAGAAGCGATGTAAAATACAGGGCCGATAGATGTGAAGTTCGATTTTGGAAAGTTCTGTATTAGCATCTATCAGCTGTTGTCTGCGTATGTCAACTAATAGGTTGAAGTGATGCAGAAAGTCTGCGCCTATTATGGGATAGGGCAAATTAGCTATCGTAAAAACCCACGTAAAGTCTCTATGTAATTTCAAGTCAAAGGAACGAGAAATTTTACTGTACATCGGAATAGATGAGTGATTTACCGCTTGCAGTGTGATGGATAAAACTGGCGGCTTCTCGGTGAGGAGTTTCAGTGGCCAAATGCTGCAAGCTGCTCCTGTATCGATCAAGCATGGGATAAGGAGTCAGTGATAAAATAGGCACGGTTGTGGGAAGTCTGTGGAGAATGTGCCGTGCTCACTTCTCCAGACGATCGTTTCCCGGGTTCAAATACGAACAGGGCATTGTATGCGTCCTTGCCAAAACGACTATGATAAAAGCATAGTCCTGGCTTGCTAGAGTGACGGCGGTGATGTGGGGATGGTGAACGGCTCTTGTAGCGGCGTCTGGGTGATTGTGATTTGGCCATACTCAGATTCCTTACCTCTCTGGTAAGCCGCTCGAGAGTGTCAAGTATAGCCAAGGAAGTGGCTTCTTGACTTGTGTCCGTAATTTTGGCTGAGAGCGTAGAAACTTCAGCCGAAGTCTGGGGGATAGCTGCGGTGGTAGGACCCTTGGTAAAGTCCATAACTTTATCTGCCGATGCCGCTACAACGTTGACAGAGTTTTTTTTTTCAACATAGGAGCTAAAATGGCTTTCACCTGTGCCGGCAGCCTCGAAAAGGAAAGCTGTTTTATAAGGGGACGTCTTCAGCTAAATCTCTCATTTGCCGGAGTAGCTCACTAGGCAAACGGTTTTCCAAGAGCTCATCATGGACTAATGTTTGGAAGCGTTTTTCTGCTGACACTGACGTCCGGAGCAGGACCTCCCGTCTTATCGAGTCGTATGTGGAGTTAGGAGGGGTGTCAGTGATCAAAGACTTGATCACTGGTATCAACGACGCAGGGAATGCACTAAATAATATCGGCAATTGCCGATGCTCTTTAACGTCGTTTGCTGAAAAATATGACTCAAGTTGATCGAACCAAACTCAGATGTCACCCGCATAAGCAGACAAGGTAGTAGACATTAGATTAATAAGTAAAATGAACAGACCAAAAAATCAAAAGTCGAAAAGTGAAAAAAAAACTTCTTCAAAGAGACTCGAATGAGAGATAGAAAAAAGAAGGAAAATAAGTCAGAAGAATTACAAATAAAATAAAAATAAATAATATGGATTTGGAAAGGAAAGATTTAAGAATTGTGTGTGTGTGTGTGTGCGTGTGTGCGCGTGTGTATGTGTGTGTGCGTGTGTGTGTGTGTGTGTGTGTGTGTGTGAAAAATGAAGTATTCCAGTTCAAACTAGGTCAAAAATCTGCCGAGATAGATCGTGATATCAATGATGCGTTTGGCCCAAGAAACACTAACGAATGTGTTGCACAACGGTGGTTAAAGAAATTTCCCAATGGTGACAAGAGCCTCGAAGATGAAGACAATCATGATCAGCCGACTGCGGTTGATAATGAATAATTGAAGCCGGTCCTCGCAAACCCACATGAGAAGTTGCTGTTGAACTCGAAGTCGACCACTCAACAGTCGTTCGCCATTTAAAGCAAATAACGAAGTAAAAAAGTTGGATAAATGGGTGCCGCATGAATTGAACGATAATAAAAAAAATCGTTGTTTTGAAGTGTCTTCTACGTTCCTTCTGCGCAACAAAAACGATCCATTTCTCGAGCGGATTGTGACATGTGATGAGAAGTTGATCCTCTATGACAACCGGCGACATTCGGCACAGTGGTTGGATGCCGGAGAAGCTACAAAACACTTTCCGAGGCCAAAATGGCATAAAAAAAGGTTATGGTGACTGTTTGGTGGTCTACAGCCGGTCTCATCCATCACAGGTTCTTGAATCTGGGTGAAACGATTACGGCAGAGAAGTACTGCCGAAAAATTGATGAAATGTATCAGAAGCTCCAGGTCTTGGATATGACCTTAAACTTCAAAAGCCGAGATGATGCCGAATCAGCCTTCAATGACTTCATCGTTTCCAGAACTCTGGATTTCTATGCTAATGGGATAAATAAACTTGTTTCTCGTTGGCAAAAATGTGTCTATTCTAATGGTTCTTATTTAGATTAATAAAGTTTATTATGAAAAGAGTTATTATCTTTAGAAGTTGAACGTCAGAAAACGACATTATTTTTCCACCAACCTAATATCATGTGTGACGTCTAGTGGTTAAAATGTTCTTCTATTATTGTATGTATGTGTGGGTGTTTCAATTAACACATTTACAAAAGAGATATTAGTGATAGACGAAATACCATCTGAGTACCGACTTTATCAACTCTTCAAATTAATATCCATTTATATATTACAAAATTTGTTTACACAAAACACTAGTGTATAGAACTATTAAGTACAATCTAAAAAAATAATAGAATTATTTGAAGGAGAGAGAGTTATTGGCCAAAAAAAAAGAAGATCCGCCATGACAGTTTTGGACGGCAAATAAAATGTGTCTGGTATCAAAGACTTTAATTACCTTGCATCTAGCGGATTCTACCTTATTATTTTGCTCTGTAAGTTGTTGAATAAATCTGTTAAAAATTCATATTTTGTCGTCTGTTCAGTTTAGATTAGTATCATCAGATGTAACCCTAATTTGGGGCACTGCTGTTTTTGTTTTTGTGGTGGAATTGAACAACAACAACAACAACAACAACAACAACATTAGGGAAATTGATTACGTGGTGAAAGTAATGAGAAATTGACTTACACAAACGGGTGTGCCTCTCTCTATCCTGTCGAGTAACGAAATGAGAGAAGGAAAAAGAAAGAAAAGATCTTCGTTTGCAGAAAATTTATATATTGGCGTTGATTTATAATTAATTAATAAAGGACAGAAACTACTATGAAAAGGACGAATTGGAAGCACGAGGTGGTTTTCGACAGTTGAGAGCGAGAGAGAGAGAGAGAGAGAGAGAGAGGGAGAGAGAAAAGGAGAGAAACAGAGAGAGAGAGAGAGAGAGAGAGAGAGAGAGAGAGAGAGAGAGAGAGAGAGGACGGACTATGAAAATTACAGTTGAAGTTAATCGTGGAAAAGCAGGAGTTCACAGAAATATTTTTTCTTTTTTTCTGTTTATGCTTCATTCAGTTTTTACTAGTAATTAACCGTTGCTGGACGTCTTTTATTGTTTTAAAACTATTATAATAAATATATTTGGAATATATGTTTAATACATGACCTGTGAAATAAAATAACTGATATCCCAACTCTATTAATATCTGTTCCTTTCTGACTTGTACTTATTCCTTGGTCTTACAGAGTTACGCGAACCATCCACATGACAGTATTTGGCCCATTATAATTCCCGGAAACTATCAAAGATAAACTTAAAAGCCTTACATATTTTCATGTAGTATGACTTCAATCAAGTTATAGTAATAAAATCATGTAATATTAACTAATAAAAAAAAAAAATGAAACCATAAAATTAAAAGAAATCGTCCAATAAAGAAATCGAATAAATAAATGAGAATAATATAAGAAGTCGATTTAAAGTTATTTTCCCTCAACCAATTAAAATTGAAAATTATCGAAATGAAAAAATATTAATATAAATTGTAATATAAGGGATCAGGGCTGGGAGTAGAAGTACAAAGGTTTTTTATTTTTTATTTCCAGAAAACGTTTCTTTCTTTTTTGCTTATTATACTTATATTTTATTGCCTGATGTAAACAGAATTACGATTTTTAGTAGCAGGTCTCTTGACATTTCTTGGTCTTAAAATACGTCTATAATATAAATCTCGCCTTTCTGTTTAAATGTATGCATGTATGTATGTATGTATGTATGTATGTATGTGTGTATGTATGTTTGCCTAAAACTTTCGATAGAGGCGACGGATTTTCACGAGATCGGTATCGTTTTGAAGCTCAACACTTCGGACGACAAATATTGAAATATTGGCTAAAAACATTAATTCCTTCATCGTCAACTGGGCCCTTTTCTACAGGGAGGGGTCGTTTTTGTGGGGGGGGGGTCGCCGATATTTTCAAAAGTCATCGTCTCTTTTCGATTGACTAGCCTTAATTTAAACCTACATCACTTCCGGTTTGGCGATGGGTACACCAGCAAAAATGTCAGGGTTTTTTTTGTGTGTTTTTTTTCACGTTCTTTTCCTCCTTCGCGGAGCCTGCCTGCCTACTACCACTTTTTTTTTTTTTTTTTTTTTTTTTTTGCTCAACACATACCTCCAAACACCCGGGCTAGTTAAGTAAGATATAATATTTAATTTATGCGGATTTTCTATTTATTATTATAGAACTAATTCACTATTGATTATTATATTGTACCCAATATATAGTAGTTATTTTAAAAGTAAAAAAAAAAAAAACATAACTTGGGTCCCATCAGCTAGAATCGGACCTAAAACATATAGCTCCCCAATATTATTTGTTACCATCTGAGCTAAGTATGTATGCATATCAAAACTTAAAAAATTAACATAGTTAAACGTATTTGCGCATGTGTGCTTAAGTGACCAACTTATTTCATTTCAACGTAAAGAGAGAGAAAGAGAGAGAGAGAGAAAGAGAGAGAGAAAGAGGTACGAAGCGGAAGTATAAAAATATGAATGAATTGACAAGTTAAAAGAATGGGTTCATATGCGATGCTAAATGCATGCTAACACATTGGTTTTAATCTGATCACGGAAGTTAAGCAATGTCGAATTTTTTACTGTTTGGATGGGTAACCGTTTATTAATAGCTTATGCTGTAAGCTAACACACTCTACTGGGTGTAGTAATAGGTCGGTAGAGTGTGTTTACTTGCAGCATCTGTTATGACTATGTAAAATTCAGTTCTAACTGACACCCTTCTGGAGGTTGAAGGCTCAATCGTCAGAGTGGGTGATTACTAAGAATATAATAAGGAAATTACTTGAGATTTTTTACTTGGCTGACAAAATGAGAGCATTCTACTTCCGTGTAGTCAAAATTCTGTTTGACAGAAACACCTGAAGAAGGTCGGGGTGTAACAGAGCGCATATGAGCGCGAATGAAAATATCAGCAGCAGTCGAAGGATGGATGGCAATCGATTGCATTAGCAGCAGTAGCAGCGTTTGAACGTGTATGCAAATTGGCAAGTGTGCTTGGGCTTGCATCTGAAGAAAAAGAACACCATGTGGTCAGGGAAAAACAAAGTCAGCGTCGAAGGAGATGGACGTGTAAAGTGAAACACGAAGAAAGAGTGCGGGCAAAAAAGATTGACGTATGAGAAATGGATGTCTATGGGTGGCGTGTAGTGGAGCAAAAGCGAGAGACTTTTAAGCTGATGTCGGGATGGGAGAGTAACAGTAGTAAATGCCGACCCAGATTTTTATTTCTTTCCTTTGTTTGATTATAACGGCTACGTTACAGGAGGTTACATCGGCTGAAACGTTGTGAGAGTAATAGTTCCAATAATTCAAATAATACAAACCATTGATGCTTTTTCAGAAGAAACAGGAGGAGGATGTGTTGAAGAGGTGAATGTGTGAAAAAGAAAGAATTAAGAGATATAAAGATATAGAGGGAGGTACTATGAAGAAGGAGAAAGAAAGAGAGAGATAAATACTAAGAGAGAAGGAGAGGTTAGATATCTAGCGATAAGCAAAAAATAAATGCTATTAATAGAAACAGAGAAAGTGGTGATGCTTTAAGGAGATTGGTGTGTAAGAATAGAGAGATAAAAGAATATGTGAATGGAAAAGAATATGAAAAGTGGGTGAAATATTATGGTTTAGTAAATATATAAATATGACACATCCTCCTCCTGTTTCTTATGAAAAGCATCAATGGTTTGTATTATTTGTTTAATCGCAGACAAAAATTTTACTGTGAAAACTGTTAGAATAGTGTGTATGTGAGTGAGAAAACTTCTGAGAAAATTTCTGATTTTCTGGCATTAAAACCCCAAAACGAAAAGCAAAACACACAAAAAAAAAAACGATGTCATAAAGTTAACACCCATTTTGTCCAGTGAACGAAAATGAGCGGAAATAAACGGAAATGAACGGAAGTGTTTCAATAGAATGATAAGCGCTGATATGCTATCCCACCCAGAATTGGTGAGGGTGGTTTTTCCACCTCAGAGTTAAGCAACGGAAGTACTCTCACTTATTCTCTAATAAGCAAAGTTCTCTGTTGTTGCGTACTTTTAGATTGAATTCACCCTTAATTATGGAAAAAATTTCTAAAAAGAAAAGGCGATGTCTTGGCCTTTTAGCCAGGAACAAAGAGTAGTATCTGTTCTGATACTACAATTCACCTTTACTGTCATCAGGCAGTGGATAAGAAATTCTTAAAGACTCAGACAATTTTTATTTTTGTTCCTATCCAGAGTGCCTCTTTTAGGAAGCTGGATTTTCCTCATATTAAAAACCAACCTTGTGTCTAACTCTGCCCTTACGGGGAAGCAAGTAAATAAGAAAAATATAATATCTTTATGTAAAAACAAAAAGTTTACCGGTTGTCTAGTGATGATTACTTGAAATTTGCATTTCGCTGGATTGGAGATATACAGGTCCTTCTCGACTATGTGTTGTATCACGACCTTCGTTAACCAGGCATGATCGATCAAAAATGACGCCATACACTTTGAAGTAATCAAGACATTCCAAAAAATTAAGATGCTAATAGTGAATGATATTTTATTTTAAAAAAGTTTTCTAAAATTAAAAAATAACAATTGCATTTAAAAAAGGAAAAAAACATAACACTGAACTTTATTCAATATTAATATTTATAAAATGAATTAATTCAAAATTAATAGTTATTTTGAGTGTTGTTAGTGCATGAGTAAATATAATACGTTGCTTGATGAATCTTAAAGAGTAAAATGAATTTATTTTGATTGTGAACAATGCAAAAAAAATTATAGAAGTTATTAAAATAAAACATGCAAAATTAAGCAATGAAAATTACAAGCTTTTAAGTTACAATACTGACCTATTTGTTCCACAGAAAATATTGTTGGTTACAACGTGTTTTAACTTTTTAGTAAAATACAATCAAATACTGCAAACAATAATCAAACAAAAAAATCGAAAATTCTGTTATGAAATGAATTTTTTAAAGTCAGCGTTTCAGGCGGCCATTATTTTTGTAACTTGCTATGATGGATTTTCTAGTTGCGTTTAACGCATAAGGCCCATAAACCAATCCTGTTATGCTCTGCCTTCAATGTCTGGATCGCATGTGTGACACAAAACTAGTCCTGCTCCCATATATATAAATAATTATATATAATCTCTCACATTCTGAAACTTTCTATAACAAAAATGGTTGGTTAGGTTAGCTCTGCTGGATGGCGTCGTCCTTTCGTAGTTCAAAATCCCTACTTGTGAGACATTGGCTTGGGGGTCAGCTGGTTGAATGACACGCCCCTTGTCGAGATGAAGTAGGTCTATTCCACACCTTGATTTCGTCGCGGTCTGCTTGATCTGATAGAATTTCTTGTGTGCGGGGCGTTAGCGCAATTAGTAGAGTGCTTGCCTCGCATGCAGGATGCTCGGGTTTCAAATCCCGGGTGAGGATATGACTGACTGATGAGCCCAAATGAGGGCGAATCTCGAGTCTTAGACTTCCGGTTCCTTGGCTGGCGTGGATCTTGTGGGCTGCAGCATTCTTTGGGTTGTGGAAATATATATATATATATATATATATATATATATATATATATTACAAAGGAGTCGATGTAGAAAAATACAGCACAAAAAGTTTGCTAATTTTAATAGTACCAATACGTTTTTCATAGCTTTCCTAAAAATAGGGGATTTACTTTTGAAATAATCCTCGTATATACATATATACATACATATATACATACATATATACATACATACATTGTGATCGTCACTTCTTGACAGATGATCGTCTTTCCTTTGTTTTATTGTTGATTAGTTATCCATTTCCACGTACCTTTTAAAATATTCTTTTTTTTTTAATTTTATTTAATTCGTTTTATAATTTGTTTGTATTTGATTATTTTTTATATACATTTTTACACACATACATATATACATTTGGAGATGAGATCAAGATGCATTTTCTATCTTCTGTGGTAATGAAGGTGGCTCTTCAGACCAGCCCTGCTCTTGCACAGTCTATTGCAGAGGTCACACTTAAGCTGAGATTGAGGGACACCAACCGGTACTACTTTAGTATGGACATTCATATGACGCTTCACACTTCCACGAGATTTTCCGACCATGGAGCAAATAGACTTTGTCACTGTGCAATCAGTGGGAGGGTTCGAGAGGGTACAATATGTGTAGCACGAGCATGTTGTACCACAATCATCATGTGCAGATATCTTTCTAAAAGTCATACATACATACATACATACATACATACATGATGATTGCAACGTCTTGTCAGACGAGTGCCACTCCCTCAGACATTTAAAATCCATGAGCCCAAATGCCTGAGGGAGTATCTATACAAATATGATGTTACAGAGTCTTATCTTTGTACGACAGCTAAGTCTCTCTCTCGGTTCAAAATGTTGAGATCCAGCAACAAGCAAGAGCAAGATAGCCAGCAACAAATTAAACTGCAGACCAGCTTAATGCGGGTAATGGCCTTCCGCTTTATGGTTTTTAAATCAGAGATTTGCTTCTGCTAGAAAGGTTGCCCTCTCCACCCCAAATATACATACATACATACATACATACATGATGGCAGCAAACTCGTTCTCGAGTATTGCCATTATGTAATACATCTCTGGCTCAAATGAGGCAGACAGGAGTAGCACGTGCCGGACGGTCACTTCTATGAATCTCTACAGTCCTGCACATATGCTGATGACTGTGGTGCCCTGAACACCTGCTGGACCAGACCTTGGATATTCCAGAACCTTTATTTCCATTGACGCTCATATCCGCATCAGTCCTCATTGAGTGTCCATTTGTCGTTTCAGGCTACAGCCAGCCTTTTTGTTATCAAGATATACACTGATTGCAAAATGTCTATTCCATTGCATATCAAGTAATGCCTGTACTTGAAGCTTTTTATAGTGAGGAAACACTTTGCACCAAGACAATCCCACTCTGTGAACAACTGCCACATTGAACCAAAAAGAAGAGCAAGTCAACATCATTGGATGCAGCAGTCGCCGCAGGTTTTATATCAGAGTTTTCCTTCTCCTAGGGAGGTTGCCTTCACCACTGTTTACAGAGCCCTCTCCACCCACCATACCATTTGATCCATGACTGGGACTTAGGTTGCCGGGCACCAGAGCATATTCCACACGCCTGTGGGTCATGTATGCCGCAGCTTATAGGGCCGCAGCTCTTCTGGAGGTTTCTGTCAGGGTTACCTCACACTTAGCCTTTGGTTAAAAGAACCTTGGCCCACATACATACATACATACATACATACATACATACATATGCATGAGTGTGTGTGTGTGTGTGTGTGTGTGTGTGTGTGTGTGTGTGTGTGCGTGCGTGTGTTGGTATCTGGGTTATTAATACTAGTTGGACATCTTGCATTAAAAAATACAATAAATATTTATACTCAGTAAACAGGAGATAATTTCTTAAAATCTGTACGTAATACGAGCAGCTCCGGCTAGCTAGTTGAAAGCAGGTTAAAAAAAATGTCAGTCGTTTTTTTATCAAATTAAGTTCTTGGTCGTTGACGAGGATCTGCATAATGATGTTTTTGACATTATCCTCATCCTCTGGCATGATGAGCATCAGTTATGCTAACGATGATGATACCAGTCTTTGGTCGTTATTTATAAGTAACCCTATGTTCTACCCGTCTCCCCCCTACTCCCGCTCCACCCTATAATTTGTTTACGCTTCGTTTGTGATTGGTCAATTTGCTCGAAATGATACCATTTCCTTTCTATGAATGATTAATTCATTACATTGCCCCACATTCTTTCTAATTTCATACTCGAACAGTTAAGTTCAGTTGCGGATCAAATACCGATATGATCACTATGAGTTTGCTTTGTGGTTTTGAACCTCTAAAAATCATCGTTATTTTATTTATGTTATTATTTTTCATGTCAGGTGCTCGACTAGTCTCTACTCCATCCCCCACAACGAGCAAAATAATAAGACGGTTAATTTATAAGACCCTTTATTGTGAATTTTGTTATTTGTATCTTGTCACTGTGCCCACTGGATGACGTCACAGAAAGAGATAGATAACACTGTGAAGCTATCATTCCAGCATGTCATGATAAATCTAATCTATGCTTCTATGGGCTCAAAACTAGTCTAGCTATAACCACAGCAAAAAAATTCCCTTTCTTCCAGTGTGTATCCGAAATGAAACAGAAATTTCATGAACAGAGTTACTTTCCAAGAACTGCCAGTCTATGCAACACAATACCACAGATCTGCTTCCCAGCTGACTACAGCACGTTCCTTTTTAATTCTTGTGGCATTTGCGTCTTAATGAGTGATGATTCGTTCGTAGAGAAAAAAAAGTGGGATCTTTGTTTTTGGGAGCATAGACAAGCCATAGCCAATCCATGGCAATGATGCGTCACATCGAGGACCATCATGAATTGACTTGGTTTCCACTATTCGAGAAAACACAAGGCAGCGGGGCATCTGTTTAAGCTTCCTGATATTTGCATATTAGTTTTTTAAAAATATTTGTTAGTTAATTATTTTTTCTTGCTTTACTTCCGTTAGAAGAAGAAAAAGAAGAAGAAAAAAGAGAAAAGAGGAATGAGAAAGAAAAGTGTGACAAAAAAAAAAACAGAAAAGAAAAATACATTCTCAAGCACAAAAGATCGCTAGTGTATAGTTCTCAAAAGTCAAATCGTTGAACTCTGACCCCTTAACAGCCAAATTTCTGGCCGAAACTGATTTTCCCAAATCTCAGTACCCTGTATAATTTCGAGTCTGTAGACTGAAAATTGACAGAGTTATTGCGTAGGAGAATGTACACACACAGACACGTTCACTATATATATATATATATATATATATATATATATATATATATATATATATATATATATATATATATATATATATATATATATATATTGGAATCATACAGGAAAGACTTTTGAAGATGTTGTCATTGAAAATTATTAGTCAGCGTTTGGCGCAAACAATGAAGTTTAGGATAAACGTGAAACACGGACCGGACTAAACAAATATGAACACGTGCTATATGTTTGACACCCATTTAATATTAATTTGGATTTGTCAGCAGTTTCTGTACCTTTCTCCCAAACACCCCGTTTCCTTCTTCATCTTTTTTTTTTTTTTTTTTTTTTTTTTTTTTTGCTAACGGCAAACATTTCAATTAAAAAAAATTACAAACATCCTCAGGGTGGGGCGGTTTTCTTATCGAATGTCAAAACGGACACTTGCTTATAAGTATTTTGATACTTATAAGATTCTCTTTTCCAAACATTTAGTAGAAATAAGGACACAATCTGCAAAACAGGATGATGCACTTTTATCAAATGTATTGTTAATAACGAATTGAACGTTACGTCGATGTCCTGTCAATTTAAAATGTGTTATACCACGGCCACCGAGAGTAAGAAGAAGGCCTTTTAACTGAAAAATACATGCAGGCAATGTAGGTAAGATTTGTCAGACTGTCAGTACTATAGGAGAGTCATTTGAAAAAGAGCAATAAAACATTTTTAAAAAGAAAAACGAACTCAGTTCGATTGATACTGAAACTGAACTTTATTCAATATAAAATATAAATATTATCTGAGTAAAATTAAGTAATCTTAAAGCAATATACAATTTAATACTGATAAAACTGAATTATGAAGTTAGGAAACAAAGAATTAAAAAACATATTACACACCAACGATGAATAATTTTAAAAGTGAAAATCATCGATAAATAATTTTAAGAATGAAAACAAATGATAAAATACAAAAAATTGAAATAAAACAAATAATTTGAATACAAACAAACAATAAAAGTTACTAGTGCAGAAATATTTTTTAATTTAATTTAGAGAAAAATCACATGGGTTGAATGTTATTTTTTTTTTTTTGGAACTTTAGAGATTATTCGGACTAATGTTCTCATCTTGCGTGTTTATTTCACAACGTTTTATCATCGAATCTTGACTTCTTTATTACATCCTCAGGCCGAAAATGATGTTCACATGCCTAAAAACATAATTAAAGAAAACATTCATACCATAATGTAAACTATTGTTAAAATCTAAGAAAATATAGTAAACAAAATTATTTGTTTATAATTCTAAAAAGAAACAATCAATTTTAATATATAACGTTCAGTCACGGCTAATTTCATTAATAGCCACGAGGTGAATAATTTTCAAACCGACTTTAGAAAAAAATATAGAACTTTCAAATATTTGGACACACTCAATGAAAGGTGGGTTTGTTTTACTGTACACAGATTCGAAAAAGTTATCACAAAACAAATATAGGGCAAATAAATGTTATCAAAGACAAGATAAGTTATTTTTCTACCCAACTGGATATGTTTTTAGTGTTTATATTTAATGCAACATGTTTATTCAGCTCGAAAAACATACAGTGTATACCGATGTATTGGAAAATTCAAAATGGCAGCCGACTCTCTCTTTGAGGCGGTAAGTTTGAGAAAATAAGTTATAAATAAAAATCCAGTCAAAATATTGTTAGAAACTCGCTCAACATATGTTACCGTGATATAGGCTGACATATATTCTGCGGGTTTTTAACAGTATTTTGACTGGTATTTTTATTTATAACTCATTTTCCCAAACTTACCGTCTCCGAGAGAGAGTCGGCCGCCATTTTGAATTTTCCAATACATCGGTAAACACTGTATGTTTTTCGAGTTTATTAAACATGTTACATTAAATATAAACACTAAAAACATATCCAGTTGGATAGAAAAGTAACTTATCTTGCCTTTGATAACATTTATTTGTTCTATATTTGTTTTGTGACAACTTTTCCGAATCTATGTGTACAGTAAAACAAACCGTGAAAGGTTTTATTTATTATTAAAAAATATTTTGACAATTATTCTCATATAAAAATTATTTGTTTATAATTCTAAAAAGAAACAATCAATTTTAATATATAACGCCCAGTCACGGCTAATTTCATTAATAGCCACGAGGTGAATAATTTTCCAACCGACTTTAGAAAAAATATAGAACTTACAAATATTTGGAAATACTCAATGAAAGGTTTTATTTATTATTAAAAGGACATTTTGACAACTATTCTCATGTAAAAGTTATTTGTCTATAATTTTAAAACCTAAAACAAAATTAAATTAAATTTTCAACCTTCCTGATAGACATTTTAGCCTTATAAGAAAATAAACAGTTAAAAATATGAACATAATATTTGCTGTATTAGCAATAAATAGTATTGTTTCTTTAATTTATATTAACAATGTTATCAAACGTTATGAAAGTACTTTAATTTATATTAACAATGTTATCAAACGTTATGAAAGTACTTTAATTTATATTAACAATGTTATCAAACGTTATGAAAGTACTTTAATTTATATTAACAATGTTATCAAACGTTATGAAAGTATTTTAATTTATATTAACAATGTTATCAAACGTTATGAAAGTATTTTAATTTATATTAACAATGTTATTAAACGTTATGAAAGTACTTGAATACAGTTCTAATTCAATTCAATAATTATTTACAAATAACATCACTTATTTTACTATATTTGGTTGGAATAAAATTTTCCTTTCTAATGGCACGTATCCAAATTGAGAAAGTTTAGTATAAGAAAATATATGTACTTTGGGGCCTTTTTGATAATTTCCCCGGCAATTTGTAACAACGCAAGAATACATCATGTTAGACAGCAAACTGAAAACTAGGCGAAACTGCAGCTGATAGCCTAGATCGTATCCCTACAAGTGAATCTGATAATGACGTCACGCTGTCATGTGCATCGGCCTTCTTTACTCTCGGTAGCCACGGTTATACCATCTCAACATGACTGCAAAACACGATTCATTTGGTATTTTTAGCTCTGCTGGTTGAGTTTCTTGTGTTTCCATGAAACCGAGGGTATCAAAAAGTATAGTGATAGTGCGTATTGAAATAAAATATATATTACATTACTGAGCACTCTGGTCATTTCTCATACAGAAAAAATATATTACACTATGTGTGTGCGTGTATATATATATATATATATATATATATATATATGGACAATGTTTTTATTGTCATTTCGCAACTTAGCAGTAGCCAAATAGCGTTACAGTGAGAAGTACTGCCTGTTGTTTAGACAGTTAAGTTTCAATCCTGGCTTAAGATATTTGCTAGTCTAGCTGCACTGATGAGTTTTGATACAGCGAAACACTACTATATATGTTGTGTCGTGGAACAACAGTGAAAATAAGAACAATCATGTCGAGGTTTGGTTAAGGAACAAGTGTATTAACAATAATGTACAAAGATAGGAAAGCGTGTATATCTGCTGGGCACTCGACTAGCAGTTGAAGAGCAGTCGCATCTCTCTCACCGATGTTGGAATTACTAGCGCTATTTCTAGTGCTAATCAGTATAAAATCATCTGTTCAAGGAAGGCCGGTATAACACCCCCCCCCTTGGAAAATATCCTGTCTGGGATTAATAACGTTTTTGTTTTGGGTTCACCCTAATTAATTCTGTTGATTTCCGTTTTCTGTTTGATCTTCTGTTCTCTGCAGCTGTCTCTGGTATGGACACCTGAAAAGTATCAAACACTGTGTCCATGATGTCCTCCTCGGTCACCTCACTGTTCGAGTATCTTTTCCGAATTTAGCTAGTGTGACGTTTGTGCACGAAGTCTGGTCCCTTAATCATGTAGACCATGTTGCCTATTTGTTTCTCAACAATGCCGGACTCCCAGAAAGTCTTATTATTTTTGTGAATCTTGTAGCAGACTCTTTCGCCAACTTTATACCGTTTTTTTTTTTTTTTGTTATTGAGTTTTTTTTAGGTTTGGCCTATCCTGGTTTGGTAACAACTTGTGAAAAATCGATCTAACCTTGCGTCCGAACATAACCTCAGCAGGTGTCTTCGACATTTCGATGTTTGCATTCGAAGTGACTCTGTAGACTTGTGAAAACTGTGTGATTGACTTATCCGTCGGCGACCCACTAGCTATTTTCAGAGCTCTCTTGAATGTGTCAACGAATTTCTCTGCTTGTCCATTACTTCTTGGGTGGTATGGCGGAATGGTTATATGCTCGATAAGATGATCCTCACAAATTGTTTAAATTCAGTAGACGTAAATTGCGTTCCATTGTCTGTAACAATGCAGTGTACTCCAAATCTAACGAATAGTTCATACAGGAGTTAATAGTTCCCTTAGATGTGAGATTCTTACATTTTAATACTTCCGACCGGTCTACAACAATGAGATAGTAGAACCCATCTAGCGGTCCTGCAAAATCTAAATGAATCCTAGACCAAGGTCGGTCCGGTTTTGCCCACGATCCGAATTGAGTCGGAGGAGCTTTCATAGCTAATACGCATCCTCTACACTCCCTGATTTTTCCTTCTATATCCTTATCCATGTTTGGCCAATAAATGAAAGAGCGCATAAGGCTTCTCATTCTTGATATACCTGGATGTCCTTCATGGAATTCCTTGAGCATTCTTTTCTGTAATGTCGCAGTAATTACGACCCTGTCGCTACATAACAGGACGTTATCGCAAATTGAATAAATTTCTTCACCCAGTTCGTTATTGTTGATCCTTTCTTTCGTGCTTCGTTGGCCTCTGCCTTACTCTTAATCTCATCAATCGTTACTGGAAGTTCTCTTATTGTGTCACATAACCTATTTTTTTACTTCAACTCCGCTTGAATGGCTGCTATTACCATATCCTTCAATGGGTCTGTCTGCTTAGGTATTAAACTCGATAACCCGTCTGCATGACCAAATTTTTTAGACAGCTGGCTTAATGGTTATCATACTTTATTCAATGTTTTTTAGGTGTTGGTTTCGATCTCAGCAAGGGTATTTCATTTTTACTTATAAGAATTGGGCTGTTTAGAAAAAAACAATACTCGCATGTACATGTCTCAGTTTCTTTCCGTTTATTTTTTTTACTTAATTTTTTAAAGTAATTTAACGTTACGTTTAATACCGGGCAATCCCGGGTATATCTGCTAGTATATATATATATATATATATATATATATATATATATATATATATATATATATATATATATATAATGGACTCTCCCGTCGATTTCGATGTATGAGCTTCCGCCTCAACAACTAAGTTGCTCGGAAATCCACACAGATAATTTGCTTATAGTGGTGAAGGCTTTGTGTAGAACCAACCACACTTTTGGTATTACTGCTAACCTGTGTTGGTGCAGATGACTGCCACAGGACAGAGTATACAGTAGACCGTAGGTTTTTACATCAGAGTTTCCTTCTCCTAGATGCATGTCTTAACGAAGACTGGGGGTTCATCTCTCCCAGTGAATTAATGCGACCCCAGATACCAACCTGGACATTTCTACGACTAAACTTTAACATTTTATAGTCCACTTATGTTTTGGAAACGTTACTGGTCCCTTCAAGCGTAAAGATACAGGGATTGACCAACACAAATTACAGGTAAACATTTCTTCATCTTGGACTGTTTTTCCCTGCTATCATCCACCATACACACACACAGACACAGACACACACACACACACAGACACACACACACACACACACATATATATATATATATATATATATATATATATATATATATATATATATATATATATACCTCAATGCACCGAAGAAGGTCGAATCGGACAACCAGAGATTTTGGTCTTTTAAGAAAACGATTTTTAAAAGACATTTTCTATCCTATACATCAACAAATAAGAATAAACGCAGAAAAATATAAACATTTGTATATTTTTCCTTCTCCCCCCCTCTCTCTCTCTCTCTCTCTCTCTCTCTCTCTCTCTCTAACTAGCTAACTAACCCCTCAATTCTTGTTGACTATACAATAAGATTTTTTCTTTGTTCTTTATAATTGACCTCTTTCGATATTAGGCTATTACATCATTTCTTGATGTCCAAGATCATGTTTGTTATCGATTGTTACTGATTTAAACATTCCTCATCTGTCAAATCTTTAATTTGTATTTATTTGTTTTCAAACTGTATATTCTAAATTCCTAAGCTGCATTCATAGCCAATTACGTAAATTGCAGATTTACTTAGTCAACCCTACTCACTCGCTACCGTACGGCCCCAATCTATTACAATTAGACTGAGCATTTCACCGATCTGTTTTACAATACATCGATGGTTGATGAATATGTCACAGAAGCCGATCACTGCAGAAAGAACTTTTTTTTTTAATCGGAAGCTTTAAACTGGTCAAGATCAGAAAGAACCCTAACAACCAACTTTGGCGTGATAATTACAGAATCAAGAGACTGATCAGTTTTCAAATAGGAAATCAGAAAGAACAGCACGAGAATCGAAAGAAGAATTGTCAGCAAAAAGACGAATTAAAAGATCAGCCACATGTTTACAAGATAAAATAAACTGAAGACTATAAAAAGGGACCAGAAATAGCAGATTTGCGACAATTAATAACACCATTGTAAGTTCTCCAAAAGTCACGAGAGCCAACTTTTTGCAATGAGATAAGAGTCACGAATTCTTTAAGAATAGCCATACTGAACCTCAGAAATAGTAGTAATTCCTAGCTCTTCTGTGGGATTGTCTAGAAGTGTCAGAACCATCTCGATGAGCAATGGCAGAAAGAAATAGATGAAAACCAGGGAAAGTGATTAGGTTTGGTTTGATGTATATCAATTTGGTGGATGTTCGAGCCGAACCACTTAGGACTACACTTGCAATTGTGTGGATACATAGGACTTCCACTGAGTTGAGTATTTGGGTTCTGTCTGTCATTCACATTATACATTACTAATTTGGAGCTGGACATTGTAAAACTGGCTAGCAGGAACAATGTTATATGACGGAAAGCTGTGGATCCATAAGGATAGGGATAAAAGCTTCGACATTACTATGGGCTCGGCAGATTCAGCTCAAGACACTAATTTGGTGGTTATATATATATTAAATGAAATTGAAAGAAATCTGCCGAAATTAAAAGGAGGCTTATATGGAGATGATGTTTTATTCATTACTAGTACACCATTAATGAAATGAAATAAATTATATATCGATAAACTATCTAACCACTCCAAACAAGTAAAAATAATGCTTATTAATAAAATCTACGATAGAATCTCAAAACTCACCGCTAGAAAATAAATATTTAATGAAAACAAAGAATATTATAATAATGCGCTTAAGATTAGGAAAATATATTAAATATTTAAGTGAATATAACCCACATTATTATGAAAGTGGAAATAAATGCAGGGTTAATGGCGTAATCTCATATAATATGAATTTTAAAAAATCTGGAGGTAGAAAAAGTAGCAATTGCCGAAACCTTACAAATAATGATATAGTGAATAATACTATAAATATAATATAAATAATATAAATATAATATAAATAATACTTGCCGAAACCTTACAAATAATAATAAATAAATAATAATTGCCGAAACCTTACAAATAATGATATAGTGAATAATACTATAAATATAATATAAATAATATAAATATAATATAAATAATATAAATATAATATAAATAATGATATAGTGAATAATACTATAAATAGGCTTGGAACGGGAAATACGGTCAATACTCATATTAATAGAAGGGCAAAACTACCAAATAATAATAATAATAATAATAATAATAATAATAATAAAATGAACACTAGCAACGGTAAAAAAAATAGGGGAAAGAAGACACTTTGGTTTAGCGAGCATATAAAAACGTTGTTTGCAACTGCTTCAATATGTGACACAATGGATGAAACTTGACACTAAGCAAACTACTTGATAAAAATACAATTCAGGTGTCATACTCTACCACGATAAACATTAAAATTACATTTATATCTTGAAATAAATCCAAACTCAGGAAACTAAAGTTGAATAATATGAATCAGGAAAACCTTAAAATTGAGAAAAACTGTAATTGTAGGGAAAAAAATGAATGTCTACTGAAAGATGAATGTCTATAAGGGTAATGCTACATTGGGTGACACAACTGCAGCATATAATGGGTCAACAGTGGGACCGTTTAAATTTACATGTAGCAAGCATATGTCAGCAATAAGAAAAGCATGCAGGTTAGAGGAAAATATACTATATCACTAGCATCCTACATAAAGACATTAAAGGAAAAATACAGAATAATCTATGGAATTGACCATTTTAGTTAAAACTAATAAACACAAACCGAATAACAGAGAAATATGTAAACTATGCATCACGGAGTTGGTAGAAATACTAACGCATAAAAATAACATTATAAACAATGCACAATGATAAATGCATGCATTTGATAGTGGGATGATGAATAAATTTAACGACTGTGTATAAAATAAAAATAATTAAAACGAAAATAAACAATATATATTGATATCATATATTTGACATGAAACTACAAGGTAGATAAAATGAGAAAATTAACAATAATATAATAGCAATAATCATAGAAGTACCAGAAACAATCTGCAAGAAACTGTAAAAAAGACTAGGAGAAATTGGAACCAAAAGGAAGGCTAAGACAATACAGTGGACGGCAATAATGAAAATAGCTGAAATCTCGAGGAAAATCCTTGAATACGTAAACCAACTGATATAAATTACAAATGCTAACAAGCCACACGGAAGTTGCAACTGAAATAAAACAAAAACAATAACAATAATAATAAAAATAACAATTATAACTACTATGACACAATGAATAAATATATGAATAGTATCTTACCTTTAAATAACATGCAACTTGGGTGATATATACACTGTAATTATACGATTAAAAAATAACTGGAGAATATATTAGGTTGGTGCAAAAATAATGTCGTCACTTTATACATATAGTTGAACGTCAAAAAAAAAACGACAGTATTTTTGCACCTACCTAATATATAATAAACGGATATAAGATTACGATATATAAATAGAGTATACAACCTGACAAATAATGTAAAAACCCACTAATCATCTGTAAATTAAGGTAGTAGAATTAGGATGTTCAGTAAATGAATGGTAAAAATAAACAATTGCAATAGCTAAAAGTTAAAATAAAATCTGATAACCTTTATTGCAATTAGTATAAATGAGTAACAAATATTACGAGAAAAATATTGCACCTAGGAGTAGCACTTAGCTTAAACAGCCATAAAGGATAATATTAAAACATAACAGAATAGTATAAATTATTAATGTAGGTGATAAAAATATTTAGAGTCTAATTAGAAATTTTTTTTAATCTATAAATATAAAAGCGAAAATGTATGTATGTATGTATGTATGTATGTGTGTTCGCTTTTTCTGTGTGTCTACAAAAGGCTTCTTTCAGAGAAGCGGTCGCTCGCTTAACAACTTTTAAAAACTTTTTATATCACATACAAATCGTAATATCTCACAGTTAACAACGAAGCTCGCCTGTCTATTTAATTTGCTCGATTTCGGGAAGATAAATATTCAATATTTGTCGCTCGCCGCATGTAGGTTAGTCTTTTTCCTATAGCATCTTCGGAAAAAAAAAAAAAAAAAAAAAAAAAAAAAAAGCGTTCAGCAGTAAATGAATACTATCCCGCAGTCAAAACGACCTCATTTAAAACGGGCACCTGCTAAATCCAACTAATTAAATAAATTCAAACGTGTTTCCGTTAGCATCTCGCGGTGAGGCAATGGTTAACATCGCACGTTTTTTTTGTTTGTTTTTTTTTTCACACTTTAATTTACAACTTTGTCTCAACGGTTCGGGTTCGATCTTCATACTTACTTTTTTTTTAACTCCCCCTCCCCAAACACCCGGGCAACGCCGGGTACCTCTCGCTAGTCGCAGCATAAAAAACAGAAACGTAGTAGCGGTATGCATTGATTGCACCTATAAGCTTATACGATATGAGTTATAAACGAAAACTCTGTGCAAAACTAATATAAGCAATAATATGTTAGTGATACTGTTGTATTTGAAGTAACGTGAATCTAATGATAATTACACATGATTAAACTAATAATCATCAAAACTTAAGTTATTATTAACTTTTACTAATAATAAACAATAAATGTAAATAGGCTTTTATAAATAAAATAGCAATGGGTGCCCGGCGTTGCCCGGGTGTTTGGATGTGTATGCTAAGCAAAAAAAAAAAAAAAAAAAAAGCGGTAATTTTTTAAAACTTTGACCCCTATTATGACCTCTTAATATTTATTGTTTTGGGCTCAAATCAAGTTATTAAGTTAGATCCACGTCCAAGGAACCTATATCTAAAATTTTAAGTGTTTAGATCCGAAATTGTCTGAAGAGTTTGGTAGAGTTCTCAAAAGTCAAATCGTTGAACTTTGACCCTTTAACAGCGAAATTTCTGGCCGAAACCGGATCACGTCGATTTTCCTAAATCTCAGTACCCTGTATATCAAATTTCGAGTCTGTAGACTAAAAATTGACAGAGTTATTGCGTAGAGAAATCTACACACACACACATACACACACATGTTCACTTTTATAAATATATAGATAACTAATATAAAATTTCAAAATATAAACATTGTAAATTTAATTTCAATTACATAGGAACTGTGCAATAAAAAAAACGGAACTTTTAATGACCGTAAATGTAAACAAAATGTTACCATGTTGAATATATATGCCTATAAATTTAAAAAACAACCGACTAAGATTGAAAGTTGAAAATGTATCAAACATAGCTATTGACAAATAATTATGTTAAGAATTTGATTCGTGGAATAAGACGCTGAGAACTATTATTCTCACCTTTCTTAGTTGTTGTTTTTTACGACGTTTCAGCCAACTATTTCTTTTGCCTTCGTCAGGTCGTAAAAACCACAACTAAGAAAGATTAGAATAATAGTCCGCAATAAATAAATTAGTATATAATACTCATCTCAATAATGAATTCCAATTAAATAATATATAAGACGCTGAGAGTTTAAAATCTTGAATAATGTTTACCCATATGAGTTTTTACAGCAACTGAAGCATCACTTTTATAAAAATGTAAGCAAAACGAGCAGCGTAACTCGATAAAACGGCATATAATGACCAGTGTTTAAAGTTGAAAATAAAATAATCTGTATGGTGACAAATTTAATTTTTATTAAAATATTGAAAATAGACTAATAGATACTGTTATGTTTGACGCTCATCTTCGTCGCCAACTATTATGTTTGCAGGTTCAACCAAATGATGTATAAGGCAATACAAATGAAGACTCAACAGACAAAGGTAGATCAATAAGAAGTGTATAAGGAAAAGTATATTTACAGTATATTTACACAATGGTTGTCAGGTAAGAGAGTCTTGGCTGGAGAACATATCTGCTCTCGGCTCGGCTTTCGGTGGCTTCTGGTTAACACACACTCAGACTAACCGAGTCTTGTTATTTATGTGTAATATTATCCACATATGTAAATGAGTGGGTGCCACCACAACAGATACTAATATAGGCAAATTGAAATGAAATTGTAAAGAATAACTGCGAATCGTAAAACTTGGCTCCAGTATTGAAAAAAACTGTAAACATTAACTCAAAATATAAAATAGTTGGTTTTAAATTTAGAAATAATAATACGTATGTCTGAAAAGAATTAATTAAATAAAACTTGAAAGAGTAATTAATGGCAAATAATAAACTGAATTATAATAACACTTGCTACGAAGCTGAAAACTTAAGTCCGTACCACCGGAAGTAGAAAAACTGAAAATAAAGAAAACCACCGGAAGTAGAAAAATTGAAAATAAAGAAAACCACCGGAAGTAGAAAAATTGAAAATAAAGAAAACATTGTTCAATATAAAAGAAAACGAGCGCGTTACTGACTACTACTAAATACGAGTGATTATTGCATTGCAAGGTGTGTTCAATCTAAAAATGCAGATAAAGCCCGCTTGAAACTTTATATATATATATATATATATATATATATGTGTGTGTGTGTGTGTGTGTGTGTGTGTGTGTGTGTGTGTGTGTGTGCTGTTCATGAAAAAAAATGAATACTCGCTATTTAACTGGGAAGGTCTTATTTATGGGCCGATAAACCTTTAAAATATTGTTTTTCCATGCGCTGATGAAGCCCAAGTTGTGTAAGTTATAATTTGATGAGTAGTAATATCCGTATATGCCAACACGGGGGACTGAAACAATTGTACGTAAGGTTGTGACTAATAAAAGAAAAACTTTCCGAAAATTAGTAAATACCTATTTGTCTATTCCTATTAGCCTGGTATATTTAAAGGAAATATTTATAGCATAATTACCGCCCCATTAGCCTCCTCCCACTTTTCGCCAAAATATTTGAGTCCATAATTAATCAAGCTCTAATCCATCACCTTACAGATGCTAAACTTCTGACCGACCAACAATATGGATTTAGCCAAGCCCGTTCAACGGCATACATCCTAACTGTAATCTCTGAGCGTATATACGATTGACAAAGCAGGGGAGGGTAGAGCGGTGCGAATTTTGACATGACATAATTAAATCCTTCTTAGATAAGAGAAAAATCCAGGTTGTCCTCGACGGTCGTACATCTAAACAATATGATATAAATGCAGGAGTGCCTCAGGGGTCTATCCTAGGACCTCTGTTATTCCTAATATTCATAAATGACCTCCCTGATAAAATTGCCTGTGAGATGGGTATATATGCTGACGACACCACACTCTATAACAGACACGACAGGAAAACAAATGAACACCTATCTAAAGAAATGGCAGAAACACTAGAGGATGATCTCCGATCTGCAGTGGAACGGAAACATAAATGGTTGGTCACATTCAACGCTGCCAAGACTAAACTCGTTTCCTTCAATAATTACAAGAAACCTTCTCTACCACCAATAGCAATGGCCAATGGCTCTTTATCTGAAAGTACATCTTTTAAACTCCTCGGCCTAACGCTGTCAGGAAACATGAGTTGGAACAATTACATTGAGAATATCGCCAGGACCGCTGCGAAGAAGGTAGGTTCTCTACCGTGCTAGAAAGATACTAACGCCCGAAAGTATCCTATATCTCTATAAAGCCACCATTCGCCCATGTATAGAGTATTGTTGTCATATTTGGGTTAGTGCATCTGCTACTAGTCTCTCACTCCTAGACAAGGTTCAAAAGAGAGTCATCAATCTAATAGGTCCTAAACTGTCATCTAAACTTCAGCCTCTGTCCCATCGACGAAATGTTGCATCCCTCTGCCTGTTCTACAGATACTTTAACGGTGAATGCTCTGACGAACTGCAAGCACTTGTGCCCCCTCGACGTAAATACCCCCGACAAACCCGACAAGCAGCTAAATCCACCCATTCACAGTAGAGATCTCTAGATGTAAAAGAGCCTTCTACTCCAGTAGTTTATTCCCCAGAACAGCTAGACTTTGGAATTCCCTTCCGGGTCCCTGCTTCCCCAACTGTACTGACATGCAGAAGTTCAAGTGCAACGTGAACCGACATCTTGCTGCCCAACTCCCTACACAGTACCCCTGATGCCTATGTTCCTGATAGTAGGCCCCTACACCAAAGTGGAAATGTGCCTTGTTTGGGGTTAAAATGTAATAACAAAAAAAAAGTATAAATCGTGTTCGTTATTTTTTTCTTTTTCAATATACTTTTAAACACTTGTTTCGTCCTTTTTTCAAAAAGCTGTCATTCATTATCTGACTGTTCAACAGATCTTACCTGCTTTGCCTACTATGCGTGACGTCATTTTTCAGTTCACAGGCCTTGTCTCTCAGTGGTGATGCCTGATTTAGAATCTCTGGAATAATCAGTCAAGGAGAGGGACAAACATGACTACAAACATGTTGTCATCACGACCAGTCATCACGTGCCAAGGGGAAGCGTGGTGATGTCAGGCCTATTAGCCCCTATGTCTTGTTTATCATGAAGGAAGGTCATCGTCTTGTGGTGTCGCCCAAAAGGGTATAGGGGACATTCGTGGGGAGGAGATGTGAGTAGAGAGGCGGTAGTTTTGATGATGCATTTATGTAAGTAAATTCCGAGAAAGATGTTTTTGTTTTTTTGTTTTTTTTTTTGATAGTGAGTGACAAGAATTAGAAAGCGTGGCTAAAGTAAAGTGTGAAGTGACAAAAGAGTCGAGTGCTTTAGAGATAAGTAAATAACAGACGCCAAGAGCCATACCTGCCCCCTCCTCCCCGCTTGTCTCTGTATATGTCGAATTTACTTTACAAGAACGACCAAACCTAGTTCACCTGACGTAAATATTTCATAGTTGTCATTTGTGGCCGTCTTTTCGCCATTTCTTTCTAGTCGCGTGCAAGCGACTCTATAAGTCACTCCGTCGGTCGGTCGGTCGGTCGGTCGGTCGGTCGGTTTGTCGGTCGGTCGGTCGGTCGGTCGGTCGGCCTGTCTGTCTGTCCGTAACACTTTTGTGCTTGGCCTTTTTGGTTAAGATCAGAGGTCTATTGTTAATAGATGCTGTTCTTAGCTTTTTAAGCTTTTCTTGCCCTTTTGGCCAAGATCAAAGTGTAGTAACTGTTCTTACTACATGCTGTACTTATGTTTGTAACTTTGTGATATAAAGTGGGGGATCACTTTTCTGTATTAATTTAATGTAAAATGATCACCCACTTTACAACCAGTCAGTCTCAAAGCCATTCAAATCATTCTCCAGATCATTCAAGTTGTTTTTGAAGGATTCCATTCATTTTTTAAGCATTCAACTCATTCTGAAGGTCATTCAATTGATCCTTAAGTTCATTAAAGTCATTCTAAGTAATTTACTTTTTATTTATTTAAGTAATTTCATCCCATTTTTCGGTCATTTCAGTTTATCTTTAAGAATTTCATGTCAATCCTACATTCACGCATTCATTCATTACACGAGAGCACGCAACTAATGGCTATCGGCTTTGTTTCAAACGGATCAATAACATAACTGTTGATCATGATGATCATCATCATATCGTGTGAATCCGAAGATTCTTTTTATTTTTTATTTATTTGTTATTTTTTTACATGGAAGTCACCACTTATCAAGGCCCGGAGGCCACTCGGGGATAAGGGTCATTGCGTGTGTTTTTTTTTTAATTACATTTTCACCCCAAACAAGGCACATTGCCACTTTGGTGTAGGGGGCTACTATCAGGGGCAACAACTACTGGCGTACTATGTAGGGATTTGGGCAGCAAGATGTTGGTTCACGTTGCACTTGAACTTCTGCACGTCAGTACAGTTGAGGAAGCAGGGACCTGGAATGGCATTCCAAAGTCTAGCGGTTCTGGGGAAGAAACTACTGGAGTAGAAAGATCTTTTACATCTAGGGATCTCTACAGTGTGGGGGTGGGATTTTGCATTCACCATTAAAATACTTGTAGAACAGGCAGAGGGATGCAACGTTTCGTCGATGGGACAGAGGCTGAAGCTTAGATGCCAGTTCAGGACCTATCAGATTGGCGACTCTTTTTTGAACCTTGTCAAGGAGCGAGAGACTAGTAGCCAATGCACCAGCCCAAATATTACAGCAATACTCCATACATGGGCGAATGCTTGCCTTATAGAGGTACAGAATATTTCGGGTGTTAGTAGTTTTCTGCAGCGGCGCTGGCAATGCCCTCGATGTAATTGTTCCAACTCATGTTTCTTGTGAACGTTAGGCCAAGGAGCTTGAAAGACGTACTCTCAGATAAAGAGTCGTTGGCCATTACTATAGGTGGTAGAGAAGGTTTCTTGTAATAATTGAATGAAACGAGTTTAGTTTTGGCGGCATTGAACGTGACCATCCATTTTTGTCCCCATTCCACTACAGATTGGAGGTCATCCTCTAGTGTTTCTTAGCGTGTACAGTAATCAATGGGATAATATCGTAGTAATCGTTAGTATTGGAGATTTGATAAAATGCCTTACTTAAGGGGGCGGGTTATCAGGAATTTGTTTATGTTGGACTTGAAGACATCCAAGTGTAGTCAGGTGGAAAATAGATAAACGGGAGAGAGTTCCACAGGCGGCCACTTCTAAGAAAGAAGCTTTGTTCATGGAATCTATGTTTTGATTTAGGCACAGATAAAGAGTGGGGAAAATTAATGACAGTGGTTTCAGCTAGATGGTGTTTTTTGTGAAAGATTGACGAGGGGGGACCATTGTTGGCATTGATTTCCCCGATATTTTTCTTGTCAGAATTCTTTTTAAAAACAAATTGGGTACTTACGGGAGGAACTAAGTGAAAGTTACCAACATTCTAAGTGAAAGTGATTTTTGTGGAACGAACTGGATTCGAACTTGGAACACCCAGGTCGTTAGTCCCCGTTGTAAGCCACTAAACTATCTTTATCTCCTATTCTCTATTGGCGATTTTTCTTTCTCAATGAATAGCTTTTTTTATTCATAGAAAATCGTTCTAGACAATACGTGAAGCCATTTTATGAGAGGAGCAAACAAGAAGGAAATATAATTCTCGCAAATACATTGCGAATACAAAAATATGGATGGCAAAACCTTGCCTGCTGATGTTTGCGTCTTTGGCAGCTTTCGACAACTTTCACCTGCTGCTGTCCACTTAGCTGACTGCCGATTTGACTCCGTGGTGAAGTGGTAGATTCATATTTCATCCATTGTGTCACATATTGATAAAAATAATTTTTGTTGCATTGAAGCAGTTGCAAACAACGTTTTAAATCGTCGATGGATTGTTGTTGTTGTTGTTGTTGTTGTTGTTGTTGTTGTTGTTGTTGATAAGCTGTGAGCAAATGCTGCACCCACTTTGAACACAGCTTTCTCATTGAGAAGTGTCTATGTAAAATTGGTGAATACACTGCCTTCGTATATTCTAAGCACTTCTGTTATCTCATATACTTTCTACTTATGATCTTTCAAAACGAGTTTCACAATATTTTTTAGGACAACCGCTAAATGTGGGTTACTTGAGTATTCAGCAATATTTGTGTCTGCACAACCTCTTAACCATTGTTATTTTACGTTAATGTTCGATTAATACTCATCAAAATATTCATTTGCTTAAGTAGTATTTTTCTTAATAAAAAGCAACACACGAAATTCAGATTCTTCCATTTTGAAAATTAGCAACAGTAGCTTACATTAAACAAAACTGCAATGTGTAAACTAATAATCCGATTTGGCTCAAATTGTCATTTGAAGATTAGTACTTAATAAAAATTTCTTTTTATTAATGGCGTTGTCTCTGTGCTAGGCTTGGGACGTATTGAGCAGTGTGTTAGCAATGACTTTTTATCTAACATTTTGAATGCTTCTAAATTTCAAAAGGTTACAAATTTATTCCCTTTTTTTTTTACTATTATCAAAACATTCGACCTATTTACAAAGACATGAAAACCATGGAAAATTTAATTTCGAAATCAAAATTTAAAAAAATATGATTTTTTTTTTTCCAGTAAATATTGGTTTATCTAAACAAATAAATACGTAAGTTAATTTTTATTATTGGTTAGAAGGGCTGTTCGCATTGTCCGCAGCAGAAAGTATAACATATTTCTATTAAAACTACTAACTCTGTTTATCTCTTTCTCCTTCCCATGTCCCCTATCTCCTTTCCTCACTCCTCTTTCTTCGCCGCCCAGCCCTCTCTATGTATATACATACAGGTTACCTGTTTTTGTAGATTCCTTTACAAATGAGTCGCCATAAAGAAAGTAATTTCTTCATTAAAAACTCAAAGTTACTTCCCTTTAGTTTTACATAATCTGATTAGAAAACTGATCCCCTCCTGATGAAATCTGTTCCAATTTAGGTCAAAGAATGAACATCTTTTTTCTAAATTTTAGATATTATTCATCCGAGGCAATGCCGGTTAATAAAATACCAACTTTGTGGATGTTCGTAGTTTTTTAGTTTCATCTGGAGATACAAACATTCACACAGACAACTGTCTTCCTTATTCCGGTTTATTATTATTCAAATCAATAATACAACACAGAATTTTGAAATAATCTTTATATAGTAAAGACAAATGATCTAAAGACAGCCATTTGAATGACTAATTTGCATCTTGATCTTAAACAGTTCATAATATATGAATGCTTAGTGTTATTCATTTCTAATTTGAGTGTGCTATTTTTGTCTATACATGTGCAATAGTTGAAATCAACTAACTAATTAAAGTTGTTTAATAAAAAAAATATGACACTTGTGCATTGTGGACATTATTTTGTTATTTTGGACATTTTTAAAGAACACCTTTCAGAACAGGGGGAGACACATCAAGAAGAACCTATCCAAATTTTTAAATTATACATTTTCATATAATTGTAACACAGCACAAACGACTATGTGCAAATGCATGCGAAATGACGTCGCCGGTAAAGAAAAAAAAAGACTATGAAATTGAGAAAAAGGGCAATCACTGGAGAGCCATTGAGAACGGAACGAGATAACGTTCGATATCACGTGACAGACTGGATGGTGTTCGATATCAGGTTGGAGAAAACGGCCACGTGGGTGACGTCACAGTCGTAAATATGAAGAAATAAATTTGAATAAAATAAAATACGCATCAAGTGCGCTTAAAAGCCAAGTCACAACGTAATGTAAAAAAAATAAATATTTTACTTGTTTGAAATTCATCACAAATATATTTCAGAGGTATTATGGAGAGTTACTTGGTTGAGGAATGTATTGGGAACACAACCAGCTCCCCGGGGAATAAACGATATCCAATGATATCTAAGGATAGACACATGTTGGAAACATCAACAAAAACGGGTCGATATGTCGTCGGCTATAACTGTCTGGCATTGGTCACTTCTTTATTGCGTCGTTACAGACAGCTTTCTGTCGTCGCATTCATGGGAGGAACTGCAGGCTGAAATCGAACACTTGTATAAAAATAGCGAACAAATGCATTTTTATAAAAATATATATAATTTATTTAACAGTTAACAAGTAGGAGGCATATTTAGTCGGCCCATTGCGTGCACACCAAAAGAAAACTATGTCCTCCGCGTATAGGGTGCAAGTCTAAATTGATTTAAAACAATACAATCATATTTCAATTCTCTCTTTCTTCATTGAAAGAGACAGAAAAGGAGTGAATGAGAGAAATAGAGAAAGAAAGAGAGAGACAGAGAACGAGAGAGAGAAATATGCGTTTCACACAATGCTTTGTCTTTCAAATTCAGATATACGCGTGTAAGTCTGACCTTTCTTGACACCGGTGAAGTTTCATAAACACCTGTCATTCAAACCCAACCGACATGCTCTAACCTTCCCAACCTCACAAAACACCTGCATGAAACGTTTTTAACTTCATCACAAAGTCAGGCACAAGGTTAGAAGCTAGATATAGGGGTTATTAGTGTAGAAGCCCCCAGCTCTCTGAAAAGGGGCGACGTCATTGTGCCACATACTCCATCTTCAGTATGTTGCTTTGTTTCTTTTTTTTTCTTTTCTTCTTCCTTGCCATGTTGTAAAGTTGGAGAAAGAAGTCTGTTTGTAAAGAGCCGCGTGTTGTATCTAGCAGTTGTATTTTAAAATGTTTGAACTGTACGAGAATAACGTCAAGGATGAGAGTTCATATAGAAACAATGTTTTAATTTGAATAAAATAAAATACGCATCAATAAAATAAAATACGCATCAAGTGCCCTAGTGTATTATTTTTGCTTTTATCTTAATGTTACGCGAAACTTTGACATATTCGAGTAGGGTCTTTTTTATTTGACCCCCCCCCCCTGCTCTGAAAGAATTTTTTCAAAAATGGAAAAAGAGATGTCTTTCCTCTCCCGCCTCTCTCCCGTTAAAGACTCCTGTATAATTGTTTTATAATTTTATTTTTAATTCAATGATTGTTTCGTCGATAGTAAGACGTCTAGTGTCACTGGGATAATGAGAATAGATACTACTGTTAAATAGTCGCGTGTGCATACATCGAAGATGTGTTCATTGCTGTTGACATATGACGGGATACATTATAACAAGGGGAGACATTTATATTCTGAGGAGAGACATTTGTATTCTGGGAGAGACATTTTTAACAGCGGCTGAGAGATATGACATGTATAGTTCTTTTTACGTATAGAGAGGAGAGAGTCATTATTGATTGATGGAGGACACATAATACTTGGAGAGAATTATACAAAGTTCACAGATGATGGACAAAAAGAAATTTACCTTTCATTTTCCAAAGACGACAACGAAGACAAGTTTATAAATATAAATGACGATTCTTTATTCTCATCCGGGTGGTTGATGAATCAGAAACTCAACCTCTTACGATTACATGGTCTTATTTTCTCCCACTTCGCCTTCAAGCTAACCAACTCGACTCTCTCTCTCTCTCTCTCTCTCTCTCTATCTATCTCTCTCTCTCTCTCTCTTCTAACTCTTCTCGACTCTTTTCCTCTTCTCTCACTGACTGACTTTAATCCATCTCAGTACATTATGAACTCTCTTTTTTATGACATTAGATGCGCAGCTAATAATGTTATTCTTCCACGTTTCAAATTACACGTGCGCTTTGCACATGTATCTACACGCCTTTGATAAACAAAGAAATTCCTAAATTGAATTGTATCGTTTTAAAACTATTTCTAAACTCGTATTGTCCATTCTTTTAACTGACATATTTAATATCCAGTTATTTCTAAAAGAATGAACAATCGCTGCGTTCTTAAACTGAATACCTCTATTATCTTTTTAACTCATTGTTTACTGGGTTCGATTCTGTTTATTTTTCAAACTTATCTATTTAATTACTGGAGTCTGTCCCTTTATAGTATAACACTCTTTCCCTTCTCATTTTTAAAAAAATGTACACAGTTTTAAATTCCAGTACATTTTTTTATATCTTTACAGCCACATGGTTAAGAAAGATCAGGCACCGCCTTAAAAAAACAACTTTTTAGTCAACCCTTTTCCAACTGACTCCTTAATTATTTTTTTAAGACCAGAAGCTTCATCCGATCTCCCTAGCATATTCCGTTTTGGTGTAGGGTAGTACCTCCTATGATCTACGATGGAACGTGCAATAAGTAATGCCCCTGACCTACTTCCCATAGTAGTAGAGAAATGAAACTTGGCACAGTTATTAGTCTTTCTCTACATAGGAACCACACAGAGTTATGCATTTCTCCCATCGTTTGGTGCAGCTCTGGAGACCGTTTTTGTAGAACACCCCAGCTTGGCCCTCCAACCACGACATGACTTCAGAAATCAAGGATGCATCATCTGGGAAACGCTTTCCTTTCAAAAACAACTTCATGGCTGGGAAGAGGTGAAAGTCAGAGGGTGCAAGCTGAGGAGAGTAGAGAGGATGGGGGAAGTTTATAACCACACGCCCGTGCTTCTGATCTGGCGACATGCGAGTTGTGGACCGGAGCGTTGTCCTGCAGGAGGAGGGTACCTTGCTGATCTTGCCTCGCCTCTTGATTTTGATAGCTTCCCTTAATTTCCTCAAAAGTGAAGCACAATAGGCCCCTGTAATTGTGGTACCCTTTACCAGGAAATCTGTCATCACTACTCCGTCCTGGTCCCAGAAGACTGTGAGCATGACCTTGCCAGCGAAGGACTGCACTCTTGCCTTCTTTGGAGGTGGTGAGTCCAAGTGCTTCCACTGCATTGACTGAGCTTTGGTCTCTGGATCATAGTGATGGACTCAGGTTTAATCCTGTGCAATCAGTCTTTTGAAAAACTTTGACTCATCTTCTTGGCACATCTCCAAATTCATCCTCAAGCACTCGACGCGTTCACGCTTCTAGAATGGTGTGATCAACCTGAGAATCCATCTGGCAGACACCTTATGCATATGCAAATGGTCATGAATCATAGTTTCCAAAGACCCTGTACTAATCTTGACATCTTGGGCTATTTGGCGAATAGTAATGCTCCGATCTTCCAAAATGGCAGCCTCAACTTGACGGAGAGATTCCTCATCAATGATAGAAGGGGGGCGACCAGGTCTGGGAGCTGTTTCCATAGACTTCCGGCCATGTTTGAATTCACGATGCCAGCGTTTTACAAGGTCATATGATGGGGCATTATCACCATAAGTTTCTTTCATTTCATCAAAAGTCTCTTGTGGTGTGCGTCCTTTCAAATACAAAAACCGGATCACTGCTCGACATTCAACAGGTTCCATTTCACACCTGACTCAGTTAAAACACCTGTAAAACAGAAACCACCATTAGTTCAGAGCTGTAATTAGCCACATTACCCGTAGAGATATAAATCATTGTAGATGCAAAATTTCAGCTAGATCAGACAACTGGAAGTGGGTCAGGGGCCTATCTTATTGTACGCCCCTCGTATATCAGTTGTTTAATCCAGCTACCCTTACGCCGTAAATTAGAGGTTCGATTTTACCTATTTACCAACTCGACGACTCTTCGTCCATTGTGCCCTTACCCTTTCTTTCGCATGGTTGTTCTACTAATTAGAACTTTGTCTCATTTTCTATCTATTTCTTTTGGGACATACATCAAAGCTCATCTACTTAAATCTGTGTGATTGGCTTCTAATTATCAAGATTTACCTTTTCATCATACTGATTCAATCCGATTTCCTCACTTGGACTCTTAGAACCCGACAAAGACATAAGAAAACATCACCCTTAACGAAATAACCCCCTTTCCCCGCACTAAATTCCTACTTACACAGCGAGTTTTTTAAAAAAACTATAAACGGTAACTTTTATGCGATTTTTCCTTTCTCTTCCATCAGAGCGTCCAGGGATATCCGACATACATTCATCTCTAAAAAAAATTATAAGGTATCTTTTTACATCTTTCCTTTCTACGTATTTATGGCATATTTTTATATTTTCCTTCTTATTAATCTGAGTGATTTGCCCTTGCACTGACTTCCTTTCGTCATCTATGTACCTGAAGACTTCTCGTATCTTCCCAACGTCTACATTTTTAACTTATTGTGTCGGAGTTTACCATTTTACCCGAAGCAGCCTGATTTAATTAAGTACAAAATATCGCAGATGTCCATCTGTTTTTTCTAGAAGTGCACCCTATGCTATTCCCTGGCAAGTAACTTTCTTGCGAAAAAAAGTTATAGATATAAAAACAAACAAACAAACAAAAATTCTATCTTTTGGCTTATCACTTCCGAAAACCTCTCAAAATACCCGTTTACATAATTTTTCTCTTGCCCCCTCTCTAAAATTCTAAATTATTTCTAGGCCAACCTTTCGTCTAAATCATCGTTTCATTTTTTCTTAGAACCTGTTTTTTTGTTTGTTTTTTTTTTTTTTTCGTTTTAATTTATCTTCACTTAATTATTGCTTGAATTCCTGACAACAAATACAATTCATTATACATTTTTTTTACACAATGGTCACCACTTATCAAGACCCGGAAGCCACTCAGGGATAAGGGTTATTGCAAGAACATTACGTTAGTGTGTGCAGATTTGATGAAGTGTTTACTTAAGGGGGCGGTTCATTAGGAATTTGTTAACGTTGGACTTGAAGACATCCAAGTTGTAGTCAGGTGGGAAGAAGGCAGACGGATCAGAGTTCCACAGGCGTGCAGTTCTAAGAAATAAGCTTTGTTCATTGGGTCCACGTTTTGATTTAGGCACAGATAAAGAGTGGGGGAAATTTTTCACAGTGGATTCGGCTAGACGGGTGTTTTTTCGTGAAAGATTGGCGAGGGGGGACCAGAGATTGGAGTTCAGACGAGCACCTGCCATGGAAACAACGATAAAACAAGAATAGGCTCGCAACGTCTCTTCTGTGGGAGAGAGGTTGCAGGGTAGAGAAAAGGGCATCCCCCACTAAGCCACGAAGTCTATTTTGTACTCTGTCAAGGCCGGATAGGCTGTTTTTAGCAGCTCCTGCCCAGATATGGCAGCAGTATTCCATCCTTGGACGTACTTGGCTTTTATATAGATAGAGAATTGCATCAGTAGTGAGATATCGTCTGGAGCGGTAGAAGGATCCCACCATCTTTCCAGCGACCTTGGCAACAGACTTGATGTACGTGTTCCATTTCAGATCAGGAGTAAAGGTCAAACCCAGAAGCTTTTTTTTTTTTTTTTTTTTTTTTTACACAGTGATCACCACTTATCAAGGCCCGGAAGCCACTCAGGGATAAGGGTTATTGCAAGTACATTACGTTAGTGAGGAGATTTTATGAAGTGTTTAATTGGGGGGGCGGTACATTAGGAATTTGTTAACATTAGACTTGAAGACATCCAAGTTGTAGTCCGGAGGGAAGCAGGCAGACGGAACAGAGTTCCACAGGCGTGCAGTTCTAAGAAAGAAGCTTTGCTCATGAAATCCGCGTTTTGATTTAGGCACAGATATAGAGTGGGGGAAATTTTTCACAGTGGATTCAGCTAGACGGGTGATTTTCGTGAAAGTTTGGCGAGGGGGGACCAGGGATTGGAGTTCAGACGAGCACCTGCCATGAAAATAACGATAAAACAAGGATAGGCTCGCAACGTCTCTTCTGTGGGAGAGGGGTTGCAGGGTAGAGAAAAGGGCATCCCCCACTAAACCACAAAGTCTATTTTGTACTCTGTCAAGGCATGATAGGCTGTTTTTGGCAGCTCCTGCCCAGATATGGCAACAGTATTCCATCCTTGGACGTACTTGGCTTTTATATAGATAGAGAATTGAATCAGTAGTGAGATATCTTCTGGAGCGGTAGAAGGATCCCACCATCTTTCCTGCGACCCTGGCAACAGACTTGATGTACGTGTTCCATTTCAGATCAGGAGTAAAGGTCAAACCCAGAAGCTTGTCAAAACACGGGGCCTCACCCAGACGAGAGCCATCCATCACAATTGATGCCAGCTGGGGATCAGAGCGTTGATGATGTAAGGATAGGAGTTTGGTTTTAGATGCATTAAAGGTAACTAGCCACATCTTCCCCCACTGAACCACGCGCTCGAGATCAGAGGAGAGAGAATCCGAGAGAACTTCGTCATTTACAGCCTTTGATGTGTTGCCGTAGATGGTCGTGTCATCAGCATAGATGTCAACGAATGATTTAAGTATGTGTTTAGGGAGGTCATTGATGTAGATCAGGAAGAGAGTTGGGCCGAGGATTGACCCCTTAGGGACTCCAGCATTTATATTGCAGGCCTCCGATTTTTGTCCATCTACCACTACTCTTATGAGCCTATCGGAGAGAAATGATTTAATGATTGAGAAAACATTTCCAGTTATACCGTAGCTGGAAATCTTGTGAAGTAGACCCTTATGCCATACTTTGTCAAAGGCCTTTAATATGTCAAGAGCAATTGCCCTAGAAAGGAAGCCTTTGTCAAGAGATTCACTAATCCTGTGGGATATAACCGTCAGCACATCTGCGGTAGATCTTGCAGAGCGGAAACCATATTGTGTGTCACTAAGAAGGTTGTTTCTGCTGAGGTGGTTGACTATTTCTCTATTTAATATTGATTCCAGTAACTTACTCATAACACAGAGAAGACTTATTGGTCTGTATTGAGAGGGAGATGACTTATCACCTGAATTCTTAAATACAGGGCAAACTGATGAGGTCTTCCAGGGGGTCGGAAAGCACTTCTCCTTAAGGCAGCGCTTAAATAGTTTCGTAAGTATGGGAGCAAGTTCTGGTTGAAGCTTTTTTAACACTATAATTGGGATGCCATCAGGGCCAGTTGCTTTACTGGAATCTAGGTTTTTTATTAGCTTGGCGACCTCATGCACGGATATTTGTATATTACCTAGCTTGTTCTGTGTTATAGGAGGAAATATGGGGAGTTGATGGCCTTCGTCGCATAGGGTAGAATTAGCTGCAAAGTTCTTTGCAAATAGTTTGGCCTTGTCTGACGCTGACGAGATAACCTCTGGTCCATTGATAATGGTTGGGATAGAACGCACACTTCTGTTCAGGATCCTATTTGTTATTTGCCAAAACTGGTGGGAACCAAGCCGCTGATCAGCTACCTTGGATTTAACAGACTGGGCATATAGCTCTCTTGCATTTTTTATTACTCTTTTACAGTGGTTGCTGGCAGTCCTGAAAGCAGCTTTAGTCTCAGTGCATCTATTATGTTGGTAGTTATGGAAAAAGTGATTTCTGTGCGCGATAGCAGCAGCACATTCTGGGGAGAACCATGGCTGGTAGTTAGGTTTTTGTTTGAAATTTTTTTGATGGTATGAATTGGTCTATGCCTACAATTAACCATTCGGTCAGATCTGATACTATAGAGGACACTTCCTTTTTAAACATGGAGTGCAGAGGTAAATCAGATATGAATGTACGGAAGCTATCCCAGTCAGCCATAGAGTATCGGTATACAGTACGGTGGAGGGGTACGTCTGATGGCTTCTTACATTTTGTTTTTATCTTAACTGATACGACGGAGTGGTCGGAGGATCCTAAAGGAGAATGAACGGTACATGAACATAGCTCAGGGGAAGTTGAAAGAAAAAGGTCTAAGAGGCTTGCATATTGATTGGGTGTATCGGGCACACGGGTGGGTTCGCGAACAATCTGAGTGAGGTCATAAGCAATGGCAAAATCATGACAAAACCTCCTCTCATCATCTGTCTTATTTGAATGGGTCAGCCATTCCACGTTATGGACGTTGAAGTCACCACAAATGTGGATGTTAGCCGAGGGATGTGAAGACAGTATGTGGTCTATTTTCTCAGATATGCTCTTAAAGATAGTAACTCCGCTGTTGTGGGGCCTATAGAGGGCAAATATAAATGCAGTGGTGTTAGCAAGTGCAACCCTGAAGCACATATAGGGTAAATTAGGATCTTCTCTAGAGATATCCCTGCCACATGGGAAGCCATCCTTAATGTAGGCACATATTCCATGCCCATGGCGATCTTGGGAGTCAGATTTAGCTGTTAAATTGGAGTATCCATTAATTATGAACTCATCTAGGGAAGTGGTCGGCCCTATTCCAGTTTCACATAGAAATAATATGTCCGGTTTCGTCTCCTGTAATTGGGTTTCAACCTCTGGAAGGTTGGAACGTAGACCCCTGATATTGGAGAAGGAGACCTGGTAGTAGGGGTCTACGCTGGAAGATGGGGTTCTAGGTTTAATCGAGTTTTTATTCTGGAGATATTTAATGTTGAGGTTTGGGGATTTGTGGAATAGGTCGGCATACTTGGTTAGAGCAGTACAGAGAGGGAAAGTAAAGCTTGTCAAAACACGGGGCCTCTCCCAGACGAGTGCCATCTATCCCAATTGATGCCAGATGGGGATCAGAGCGTTGATGATGTAAGGATAGGAGTTTGGTTTTAGATGTAACCAGCCACGTCTTCCCCCACTGAACCACGCGCTCGAGATCAGAGGAGAGAGAATCAGAGAGAACTTTGTCATTTACAGCCTTTGATGTGTTGCCGTAGATGGTCGTGTCATCAGCATAGATGTCAACGAATGATTTAAGTATGTGTTTAGGGAGGTCATTGATGTAGATCAAGAAGAGAGTTGGGCCCAGTATTTACCCCTGAGGGACTCCAGCATTAATACTGCAGGCCTCTGATTTTTGTCCATCGACCACTACTCTTATAAGCCTATCGGAGAGAAATGATTTAATGATTGAGAAAACATTTCCAGTTATAACGTAGCTGGAAATCTTGTGAAGTAGACCCTTATGTCATACCTTGTCGAAGGCCTTTGATATGTCAAGAGCAATTGCCCTAGAAAGGAAGCCTTTGTCAAGAGATTCACTAATCCTGTGGGATATAACCGTCAGCACATCTGCGGTAGATCTTGCAGAGCGGAAACCATATTGTGTGTCACTAAGAAGGTTATTTCTGCTGAGGTGGTTGACTATTTCTCTATTTAGTATGGATTCCAGCAACTTACTCATAACACACAGGAGACTTATTGGTCTGTACTGAGAGGGAGATGACTTATCACCTGAATTCTTAAATACAGGGCAAACTGATGAAGTCTTCCAGGGAGTCCTTAAGGCAGCGCTTAAACAGTTTCGTAAGTATGGGAGCAAGTTCTGGTTGAAGCTTTTTTAACACTATAATTGGGATGCCGTCAGGGCCAGTTGCTTTACTGGAATCAAGGTTCTTGATTAGCTTGGCGACCTCATGCACGGATATTTCTATGTTACCTAGCGTGTTCTGTGTTATAGGAGGAAATATAGGGAGTTGATAGCCTTCGTCGCATAGAGTAGAATTAGCTACAAAGTTCTTTGCAAATAGTTTGGCCTTGTCTGACGCTGACGAGATGACCTCTGGTCCATTGATAATGGTTGGGATAGAACGCACACCTCTGTTCAGGATCCTATTTGTTATTTGCCAAAACTGGTGGGAACCAAGCCGCTGATCAGCTACCTTGGATTTAACAGACTGGGCATATAGCTCTCTTGCATTTTTTATTACTCTTTTACAGTGGTTGCTGGCAGTCCTGAAAGCAGCTTTAGTCTCAGTACATCTATTACGTTGGTAGCTATGAAAAAAGTGATTTCTGTGCGCGATAGCAGCAGCACATTCTGGGGAGAACCATGGTTGGCTGTAAGGTTTTTGTTGGAATTTTTTAGATGGTATGAATTGGTCTATGCCTACAATTAACCATTTGGTCAGATCTGATACTATAGAGGACACTTCCTTTTTAAACATGGAGTGCAGAGGTAAATCAGATATGAATGTACGGAAGCTATCCCAGTCAGCCATAGAGTATCGGTATACAGTATGGTGTATACATACATTTAAAAACAATTTTTCAACAAATATTTGTTCAAACATGCCGACAATTTTCTCCAATTAAAACACATCATTAAATTTTTTTCTAAGTAATCCATGATTTTTCTAGACTTTCCTTTGAAATAATATTATTTTTATGTTCAATATTATGCACATTGTCAACAATCCATGAAAAACTATTACCAACTTCTTAAATTTACTAAATAAAAAAAAGTCAAATAAAAGACGTAAATAAAAGTAAATAAACAGAAAGGAGGAACAAAAAAGAGAGAAACAGAATTAACGGGTGACGTCGTAAGCGAAATATTATCAGCTCTAACACGGCAAAGAGCATTACTTTTGTTAACTCTCTTTATATAACCCAAATAAGACGGCACGGGAGCGATCTACCCGCTATGATTTATAAAGGTGTTGGCGACGAAAAAGTTGCTATGGTAACAAACAGTTAATCAGAAGAAATTGTCTCTAAAACGTCAATGTTGGAAAAGTTGCTATGGTAACCGACAGCCAATCAGAAAGAACCGTCTATTACGCTTATTACTAATTCTGAGGACTTTTAAACGCTAGTAATTTTATCATAACTTTTGTTTTAATGAACAAAAATTAATTTTTTTTTCGAAATATAGCTTAGAGCACGATCTACGAACTGCAAAAATTGTTTGAAATTTGGTCGCAAAATGAGTGAGTGGTGAAGCTTCAAAGCAGTTCTAAATGAGTAAAACTAACACTTAACCATATATTCAAATACGGTAGTGTGTGAATGATATCAACACTATTACAGAGATTTAAAATATACTTCGAAAAACTAAGGTTTGTTTAGGAGCTATTCTCCCAGCCTAGGAAAGCATGAAGTTGCAGAAGGAATACTTTTTGCTTGTTAGTAAATGAAAATATATAATTATCAAGGTTGCGTTGGCACGATAAATACATTCATGGACACACGAGAAGTGGACACCGGTTTTTATTAATGCAGTAATTAGAAGTAAAGAAGAAAAGAAAAACAACCTCTTTAATCTTGTTTATTTCGTTTTATGTGTTTGTATACATTGCAACTTCCTTCTTTCAAGTTTCTCTGTTTGTCAATAATACATTACTTCTCTCGTTGCCGTTTCATTATCTGATTAGATCAAGTTTTAAAAAAGAAAAGGCTTGGTGCCGATTATGTATCAGTTCCGCTTTGGATCAAATTATGAGCATGGTGTTCGTTTAAGAAATTTGTTTATTTATGCATTATGTTTATTTATTTATTTATTTATTTATTTATGTATGTATATACTGGAGGGGGAGGGCGGTCGTAAAATACGCTTAAATATGATGTCTTAATTTGTCCAGATTTCGTATATATAATTATAGTCGTTATTTCAAAAGTAAAAAAAAAAGTATTTGGGTGCCATCAGCTAGAATCGAAACCGAAAGCAAAACTGCAGCATTCAAGCTAGTGACGTTACCACTGTACCAATGTAACACGCATCTGACTTGATTAAAAAATAAACTAAGATGAATGTACCCAAATGAATAACGATTTTTATTTTCAATTTTTGACACATTTTTGACCACTTAAAAACTATTTTAACCATAAAAAATCCAATCATTTGAGGCCCCTGGCGCCGCTCTGTAACTTTTAGTTTCGGTAGAGATAGAGTTTGAAATTATGGAGACAGGCAGACAGACATAGTAAGTTTTATAAATTAGATTTATTTATCTATAATATAAATCTCACTGTCTGTTTAAATGTATGTATGTATGCCTAAAACTTTCGGCAGAGGCGACGGTAACAAAAATAAAAACAATAGCAACAACAATTACAATAATAACAATAACAAGAACAAAACAATAACAACAACAAAAACAGAAATAATAATAATGACAATAACAATAACAACAACAGCAATACTACTACTACTACTACTACTACTACCAGGTTTTTACAATAAGTGGAAGACTTCATTATTAGCCGCAGGGTGGACATGCTGCAACAAACCTGGAATTAGAAGAATAATTCTTAATTAATGTTTTATAAACATTGTAAAAATTTCACAAAAATCGAAAATATTTGAATTTTCACGAAGAACTTCCACTTCCTTTTAGTTCAATTTCCATAGAACTTAATCAAACTAAATATAACCCACATTATGGGTCTTTACACTCAGCAGCTGTGTTCTAAAATTATTAATGATTGGTTAATGAGTTTAGGAGTGAATCCTATACGTACAAATATATAATCATTTTCGCATAAGTTACTTTAGATATTAGTTTGAAAATAATACTCATCACTTATCCGTAGAAGTGACTCATTTCTCGATCGATCGACGATACAAGAGGAATGAACCGTTGCTCGAAACGTCGATTATAAGAGCCAATAAGAAAGTTATATGCATTTTAATATTTAGGATGTGAAACATGAACTCTAGTGTAACGAAAACAATTCATTATAATCGATGTGGCTATTTGCATCTGTTCGTTCTTATCATAGAATTTCACAAAGGCTGTCACTCAGAGTCATGCAATAGATGTTATATTGATGAGTATTTGTAAATATAAATTTCCACTTCAATTACTCCATGCATGTTAAAAAAAAAAAAAGGGAGAGTATTCTTTGTGTAAGTCATTTGCGCATTTGGACTATGAAACGCACGACTGACTAGCAATGAACTGTTGCTACATCTGGCGTTGAGGTAATCGAGTCACGTGTGAGCCAGTATTTTTTTTATCTTTGATTCGCACGATCACCTGCTGTTCCCAATTTCAATTCGATTAATTCTGCAGCCTCAGATAATGACTAAAATTAGTTACTTCTGCGTCTGGTTAGCCCCATCTTATATATCGCTCATCTAGGAACCATCACGATGTATATATATATATATATATATATATATATATATATATATATATATATATATATATATATATATATATATATATATAAATTGCGTTAATCGCTTTATTGCAGATTAGTAAAATATCAATATTTCACTAAATGTACGTCACAAATATGAAAATTGCATTTTATTTATTATCGAGTAATTTATACTGTCCATCACTTTATTGCACGACTTTTAAAACGCTAAAAAACAAGGGCGATTAACGGTTATCGAAAAGATAAGGATTGTTACTGGACTCGCAGAAGGATTGTTCATCAAAGATTAAGCTATGGAGCTGGAAAGGGATCCAAGAACGTTGGCTTCATTCGTGAACAACCCAAACACCAAATCTAGAAAGGATACGGGTACTAGGAGAAACCTTTTATATCGTGATATTCGGAAAATTCATAGGAAAGTCAACCGGAACCCAAACAACACCAGTACTTCCATTTTTGCAAGAACTGGAATCGCTCCAAGATACAAGCAAGCCCGATGTAATGTGTTGAATGAGATGGCAAGGAACATCAAAACTATTCCAAGGCCTCCATTGAGCAAAACACACAAGGAAAAACGAATGGCTTCGGCACAGAATTACATTAACATGGATTTCCAACGTTCCTATTTATAGATGAGACTCGTGCTACTCTTGACGGTCCGGTTGGATGGGCCAAAGTTTGGAACTTGAACGGAACTCCAACCCATTACAGAGTTCCTCGCCAACAAGGAGATGGAGGCATCATGTTTTGGTCGGGAATCATTAGGGATAAGTTGGTTGGACCATTATGAGTTCCAGAGGGTGTAAAACTTACGAGTAATGCGTGCATGGTCTTTTTGGATAAACATTTGTCGACATGGCTAGATGATCTACCATTGTCACGTCGCTTTCAGATGATTTTTATGCATGATAATGTACCATCCCATTCTGCTAGGGCGACTGCAGCTTTCCTTGAATCTATGGACTCCGGATCTTAACCCCATTGAACTTTCTGATCGATATTGAAAAGAGGTGTTGATGAGGGAGGAGCAAATTACTTCAAAGGATGCCCTGTGGAGGAAAGTAGTTGATGTCGCCGAAACCATAATTCCTTTTCAGATCAAACAATCGACTTCTTCGATGGACAAAAGGTTGTTTAAAATTATTTTTTTTAATGTTGGATATGCGATAAATAATTCATTTATTTGAGACTTGGCTCCTAGGATGTGCTGTTGTTTATTGTTCTTTAACAGAAAAATATAATAAAAAGTAAAGTTTTTATGATTATAGATTGTATTTTTGCCCTAATACAACATTTTAAGAGACCTGCAATAAAGCGATGGACAGTGGAAATTCCTTGATAAAGAATAAAATGTCATAACTTTGTGAATATCGCATGAATTTGAATAAAATGTTGGGAAATAACTATCTTTAAAGCAGTCATTTGATTTTACAATTTTTATTCTTGTGTGACATATTTAGTGAAACATTGATATTTTACTAATCTGCAATAAAGCGATTGACTTTTCATAAAATTTTAAACATAAAATAGCATTATAATCTTTAAAAAATTCTGCAAATTTTAATATAGTTCAGTCCTATATATATATTTCCCCAAAACCCATGGCCTCTTTTGGAAATAGGGTACGATTATGAATATCTCCAGTATCAAATAATCCTTATACACTGTGAAATTTACTTTATGTATGAAAATCCAAGAGGGGCAATATAACATGATAAATATTTGGAATCAAGTCTCTCCTTGCTGTTATTTCAGATCATTTGAAACTATAGCAGCAAGTTTTAGTTTCCCCACCATCAAGGCCATAGATTTTGGGGAAATATCATATATTTTGTAATTCAGATGCAAAACTAGCAAAACAAATGACTATGATTGAAACATTTTATGTCTGTAAAAAAGTACCAAACATATGCTGTGAATTATGGTTGATCCTTTTAATGTGCGGCCATACGAGCTAATGTCACATAGCCCACTACACAATTCAGCTCATTATCTTTCCAACGAGCCTTCATTCGAAAAATGCTGATCAATAGTCGGTGATATATATATATATATATATATATATATATATATATATATATATATATATATATATTGATTTAAAGGTTATGAGGGTTTTTTGAAGCATGAAAACGATGCTATTTTTTGTATCTAATATTTTATTTTTCATACTTCCACCGGTCCTCCGCTCTTGGTCACAAAAAAAGTATCGAAATGAAAATGAAAGACGAAAAACTGGAAATTTTTAGTATGAAGAGCGTTCATTCCTTGCAACAATGTTTAAAAGAGTTCACGTGAATTATTTTTGCTGTTTGTCGAAGAAGAATACTGCCATTAATTTTTTTTTTGTAAAAATTTTTGCAACGTATTAGCGTTTAATTCAAACGGCATAAAAAGACGCACTTGATCTCCATATGTAAAATAAATGGTTGGAAATTGAAACAAATTTTTTGAACGATAAAAGTAAGATCATTAATAATTATCATAATGATAATAGTAATAGTTCAAACAAAAATATTAATAGACTAGCGGGGGGAGGTACCCGGCGTTGCCCGGCGTTGCCCTGGTTTTTAGAGGCGTGTGTGGTTGGGGGGGGGGGTAAAATGAAAATAAAGCGAAGTCATAACCCTGTTTAAATATTATAAAAACAATCAATGTTAAAACTATAAAAAAAAAATCGTGTAAAAAAAAACAATTAAAAAAAATGAGCGTGATGCAATACGAACGGTCCAGCGGTGCCCGTGTGTTTGAAAAATCCCAAAAAAGTTGGGGGGGGGGTCGAACTGGAATCATTGAGGCGAAAGTGCAAAAAAAAAACGTGATGAATTAACTAAAAAGTGAATTAGGCCAAATATCATTTCCGCAGTGAAGTTTGTTTTGGTTTAGTTTCAGTAGTCACATTACACTCGAATTCTAAATGAATGTTCTTGTTTTCTCGAAATTTGAAATAATTCATTTGTTGGAACTTTAATTTAAGTGTAATGCAAGTGAAATCAAGATATTGTTGCGTTGTAATCTTTGTGTAAAATAAATGTTGAGTTGAAAATACTAATAAAGGTCATAGTTAGATTTCACAGTTAGATTCGTTAAAACCGGAAGTAAAATCTGGTTAGTCTTGCAGATTGCGTCTTACACTAACGAAAAAAAAAAGCAAAAAAAAAAAAAAACAATAATAGTAATCGCGTTTTTTTTTATAATTTTTTTTATTTCTATTTTATTATGGAAAAAACAGAAAGCATAAATCAGGGAAAAAAGATTTAAAAAAAAAAAAGGCATAAATAACCGCGTACAATTCCAAACTGATGTGTTTCCTCGTTAGTGTTCCTTGTGAACGCATCCACTGCGGTGTAAATGGAGAGAGGGGAAAGGAGGATTCTAATAGTGAGAAAAGATGTTGCAATTTCCATTGAATCTAAGCGATTTTGGCAGTGGACTCTACCGGAAAAAATATAGGTATGTACCATTGTCGAGGAACTGTAGAGGTAATAGACCTATAGCAAACCTCAGATAATGGGCTACAGTCTGTACGCATTATATTTGCATGTAATGTCATGATTTTTAATCCTATTAAGGTCAAAGTTGGAGGGGAAAATGAGTTCATTTTATATATATATATATGTGTGTGTGTGTGTGTGTGTGTGTGTGTGTGTGTGTGTGTGTGTACATTTTGTTGCAATTTAAAAACATTATCTTTCATCTAGTAATTAATGATATAGATATAAAATTTTCAATGATTTTTTTAAAGTGCAACAGAATGTACATTACATAAAATAAATCCAAGGTAATTTTTGATTCAATTTAAATTAAATTTTTATACCTTACTTTGTAAAATTTATAAAAGTGCACTTTGAAGATAAATAAATTTCAAATTGAATCTTGTACCTTTATTTTTAAAGTCTATAGTAAAAACATTTTGTTTAACAATTTTCATACCTTGGATGAAATGCTTTTCTAACTATATATATATATATATATATATATATATATATATATATATATATATATATATATATATATATATGTATATTTGGTAAAACTGGTAATTAGTAAAAACCCGAAGAGAGTGCTCAATACTATTGCAGAGCAAATATGTGTTTTATTTTTTTATTACCATTTTATCTGTTATCTAACAGTCTCGTAAGACCTTACAGAAAAAAACTGTAAGGTCTTACGAGGCTGTTAGATCGTAAACACGGTCCAACATCCGAAACATATGTAACCAAACAGATAAAACGGTAATAAAAAAATAAAACACACACACACGCACACATACACACACACACACACACACACACACACACACACACACACACACACATATATATATATATATATATATATATATATATATATATATATATATCTCAAAACTTCCGGCCTTGATGGAGGGGAGACAAAACTTGCTGTTATGGTTTCAAATGATCTGAAATAATAGCAAGGAGATACTTGATTCCAAATATTCTCATATGTTATATCTCCCCTATATGTGTATGATTATGGATATCTCCAGTATTAAGTAATTCTTATATACTGTGAAATTTACTTTATGCATGAAAACGAAGGAAGGGAGATATAACATATAAGAAATATTTGGAATCAAGTCTCCCTTGGCTTTTATTTCAGATCATTTAAAATCATAAATAAATCCTTCATTTAAATTTACTTTACGTATGCAAACCATATAAGAAATATTTGGAATCAAGTCTCCCTTTGCTGTTATTTTAGATCATTTGAAACCATAGCAACAAGTTTTTGTCTCATCTCCATTAAGACCAGATGGTTTGAGGAAATATCAGATATTCTCTAATTCATATGCAAAATTAGGAAAACAAATGACTATGATTGAAGTATTGGTAAAGGTGCAGTATCTTTCCACCCACGAAAAATCCTTAAAAATTACTACTATTACTAGTTTTCGAGGATGCTGAAAAAGAAAACAACAGTAAAAACCACCGGAAACGAGTAGTTTTCAAGATATGAAAAAATTATAAAGTGGGGGATCACTTTTCTATACTAATTTAACATAAAATGAGCATCCACTTTATAGCCAAGGTTGCCATAAAATGAATGCTCATTTTACATTATATTAATATAGTATAATGATCCCTCACTTCTTAAACAGTAATGTGCGACTTCAAGGGTAAATATCACATAGCCCACTACACAATTCAGGTCATTAGCTTTCCAATGAGCCTTCATTTGTTAAAATTTGATCAGTAGTTGCTGAAATTTCGAACTTATAAAATTGCTCCAAAAGTGGTATATCTATATCTGGATATACCTATACTCTTCGCCAAATTGAATATTTAAATGCTTATATCTTTCGTTCTATGGGCCGAAACGACATGAAAATTTGCAGGTTTTTAGAAGATTATAATACTATTCTATGGTCCAAAATTTTATGACAATTGGTTAAAAATAACCTATATTTTCAAACCAATAAAATATAGCTAAATTAGGAAACATTTATATATTAGATTGGTGCAAAAATAATGTCGTTTTTTGACATGAACGTCAAAAAACGACATTATTTTGGCATCAACCTAATATATAGTGTCCTAGCAAGCCAGCTTTAGTTTTGCTGCTTTAGAATGAATTTTGCTTCGGAGTTTTTTTGCTTGATTGTCTAGCCTGTGGCGATGCCAACCCACTAATAGCATATTGGAAAGTGATAAACAAATTACCATTAGAGTATAAAGCCATGCTCTTTGTATAAACAAATTGAGTTTAGGTATTTGGACAATGTCAAAATATTCTTAATTCACTACCCACATAGCAGCAGCCAAATAGCGCAACTGTTAGAAGCTCCGAATCATATGGGCGGTCGGGTTTTGATCCTGGCTTGTCTAGCCGCACTGATGAGCTGTGAAACAGCGAAACAGTACTGTATGTGGATGACTATATATATATATATATATATATATATATATAGAGAGAGAGAGAGAGAGAGAGAGAGAGAGAGAGAGGAGAGAGAGAAGGGGAGAGAGAGAGGAGAGAGAGAGAGGGAGAGAGAGGGAGAAAGAGAGAGAGCGCCCTCTCCCCGAGGCGGTATAGCCTGAAAGATTAAACTTATCTAGCAGATAACACCTACTGCTTTTCGGGAGGGGGGAGTGCTATATATGTTCTTATGGAGATATCCTCTCCAAATCCACGTTCTATTATAGAGTTAGTGTAATATGCATTTAGTTCTCATAAGGTCATCCTTCTGCTCATTAGTTCCTCTTTAAGGGCAATGTAGTATCTGTTTGGATCTGTCCCCATAGCATCTCTCATTCAGATATTAGTTCCCCCTCTGCACTGTAATAGATGTTCTGCTTTCATGAGGCCATCCCTCCCGGGCATTATCTCCTCTTTAGCAGAGGTTTAATGCAGTGTAGTAGATATTTTGTCTTTGAGAGCTCATCCTCCCAGGCATTACGTATTCTCGCTTCCAGACGTGAGTGCATTACACCATGAAGTTTCTATCAAGTTTGTTTTTATTACAAGGGACGTTCCAAAAGTAATGCCTACATTTTTTTTTTATTCCCCACGAATAGACCAGAGAGGATTGCAAATTGCATTGTTCTGACTGAACTTTCATGATCTGAAAATTTCATCTCTCTGTTGCAGATATTAACGGTGTGAGGCTCTAAGAAAGCAACCCCCTGTCATGGATGTGCGTCAGATGCAGATATGTGTCATTCATTTCCTTCATGCAGAAAACATAGAAGCGATCAACATTTATCAGCGCTTGTTGAACGTTTACGAAATCGATGCAGTTTATGTCAGAACAGTTACGAGATGGGTTCGTCGATTTCAGAGTAGCGACAAAGATGGGAGTGACAAAGCGCACTCCGGACTTTTACGACCGAGGTATCAAAAGAGGTTGACAAAGTGCATTGAGAATGGTGGTGGCTATGTAAAATAATGAATTCTGGCCGATAAAACGTTGCTCGTTTGAATGGTACCTGTCCCGTCTTCGAAGCTCTTGAACGTTTTAATTTTTTTGGTTAAAAAAATAGGAGGCCTTACTTTTGGAACGAGGCTCATATTTTCATAAGTATAAAGTTCTGTTTATTTTTTATAAAACACGGTCATCAATTTAATTTGATTTCTTCATTTAATCACATAAATTAATATACGAACATATAATTTATGTGTAAATTTTTAAGTAAACAACAACTTCAACAATTCTCAATACATAGGTAGAGCGAGGTAGTAAGTTATGAAAATAGATATGGCAATTAAGCTACACAGAATATTCTGCGTTTCATTCTCGTGAGAATTCGTTAGGCATTACCTGACTCTATACTATATATAAGCGAGATAAGACACTGATAGAATTCAGATGAAAAATCCTGATAGATATTACTTGAAGTAATACTTTCAAGGAGATCCTAGCCAAAAAGGAAAAGCTCAATATTTAAGAATAGAGCAATATATAAGTTTCGTGGTTAATTCTAAATTCTGAAAAATCAACATATAGACATATATTCGATTTAAGAATTTATTGCTTGACAAAAGGAATATATAGAAGAGGTTACATTAACTTCCTTATCCATGGATTTTCAACAATGGCTCATATCATCGGAGGAAATGGAATGCAGTTAGCAAAATGTTCAGCTGCGAATGGACGCTATTTTGCTTTTCAGTACAATTATTGAAAATAGTTTTTGAGTAGTTGTGGATAATTATATGGAGAAAATTATACGAAAAGAGAAGTTGATACAACCTGGGTAGTCCATTATCGGAAGGCGTCCAATGTCGTTTGGGGTTATAAATCCAGGTGGACAGAATATAGGCTCATGGGAGAAAGTGGCGCGTCTATATGTCGTTTTTTTCAGAATTTAAAATTTAACCACGAAACCACCACCACCACTTCTCGTCTTATTCAACCACCACCCCTTGTGCAAACAATCAACCACGCAAGATTATCAGTCTTTGCATTATATAGATTCCAAGATTGGCTATAACTCATACAAACACAAAGAATCTCTACGATAGGCAACATCATATCGTATGAATCCCAAAATTCTATTGTTGGCATTTGTTTCTTCCGGTACTATGGGAGAGACTGCGTGAATGTTGCCGATATCCTAAATGAAAGTGATTTTTTGTGGAACGAACTGGATTCGAACTTGGGACACCCAGGTGTCAGTCGGTGTCGTTAACCATAACACATCTCTATTTTTTTTTTATTTATTTTTTTTTACACAGTGATCACCACTTATCAAGGCCCGGAAGCCACTCAGGGATAAGGGTTATTGCAAGTACATTACGTTAGTGAGGAGATTTGCTGATATGTTTACATATATAGTAAGATTATATTATCCATTCATTTAACTCCTCTTTAATTCCGAACTCGCATCTGGAATCAACATGTTGTCCGTATGTGATGAGACGCGAGGAAAGGCGGTACATGCAAAGATAAACCCGATGCCATTTAAGATAACACAGACAAAATGGTCACGCATTCCTTATTCAATCGAAGCGAACATCTTGGCTATAAAATTTCGCAGCGTCCCATTTCAGTCAATCGAGTTCTTCCACCTTGACAATTTCCTCTTCATCATATAACTAATGTAATATTTTTTAATATAGGCTTATATATAGTTTTTTTTCTTCTTGCCACATAATATTTTCAGCATTTTCCACAAGAAAGCGCTGTTTTCTTATCGCTTTAAACAACCAGGCCCGTCAAGGAGATGTCTTGATGTGGCCAAATAAATGACGACACATACCATAGTTAGCATCCACTTACATCTGCCCTGCTCGATACAGATAAGTTTAATCTTGCAGGCTATTCCGCCTCGGGAGGGGAGGGGGTGTGAAGGGAGGTAACTCTTGATTCTAACTTGAATTTTGTTCGTTCACCGTCGAGTGGGTAATTGCTAAGGGAAATTTCAAACGAAGCCATAGGCTAGTAAACAAGAAATTATCACATTTATTTAAGCTAATGGGGTACCACTTATCAAGGCCAAAGGCTACTTGAGGATAATGATTATCGAGGTGGAATCATTGTCATCCGAAAGATTGATAACACTATCAGAGTCCTAAATATAATCAATACAATTCTTCTTCTTCTTCTTCTTCTTCTTCTTCTTCTTCAACTACTACTACTACTACTACTACTACTTTGACTACTACTGCTACAACTAATATTACTAATACTACTAATAATAATTCTACTGCTCTGCATGTCTTTGAAGCATTGTCCAGCAGTTTCACTCATTTTTTACGCAGTCTTTTGCATTATTGTTGTAATCTGCAAGATTTTTCTGAGGAATAGAGAGCAGACAAAGCAGTGTTGCACCGTATGATCCTCCTCTCTGCATTCGCAGATGGTTAGGTCCGTTTTGTAACCACCTTTTCATATCAACTTCTGATCTCAACATTCCTGTTCTCGGGCGGTTGAGTGTTTTTTCACTTGGAGGCAGAGTGCTTCTGAACCACTTCAGAAGAGAAGATTCCCATGTCAGTAGTAGGAGGCCATTCTTTAACGGTCTTGTCCAGAGCTGTAGTCTAATCTCTTTCTGAGATGTTGTAAGCGGTTCGGTGTGGCTGCAGAAGTTTCTTCTTGACTTCAATCGTTGGTTCATGTCCATGAAAGAGATGGCGTTCACCGTTGATAACTTTGATTAACAATGCAATGAACTAAGTTATGAATACGATGGTTTATGACAAGTATCTTAGACGTCAGAGGTTCTCGGTCAACTACTTCATGATTCATACGAAGCTTAGATAAGACGTTGACCTATCCTTACGTTGTCAGGCCGAGGTATACAGTTTTACAACTGATTCGTGTTCTTTACTTTTAAATTTATTTTTAAAATTCTGTTTCGTTTTAATGGCTGCTTTTATTTAATCTTTATAATATTCTGCTTTTTCCTTCCTTAGTTAGTTCGTACGTTACGCTTTGAATTTCCACGGGTCCTGCCAGTATTAATAAATAATGACCTGGACAGAGATAGATTAGTGTGAAAATCAATTTCTTAAAGCCGTGCAACACATGCCAGCATATACAACGGACATTAAATATGATGGTGATGTGATTTATAAATTTAAAGAAATCACCATAGTATAAAAATGAATTGCATAAATAGTTAAAAATAACTAAGTACACTTTTTTTTTTCATTTTTAATAGTTCGTAAAGTGGTAGAAGTTAAGATAAAGATGGAAATTGACATACCCAGGTACTGTACCAATGCGGCTCAAAGACTGAGTATATACTATTAATAATCTATATAATATTCTGCTTGTTCCTTTCTTAGTTTGTATATTACGCTTTGGAATTCCACGGGTCCTGCTAGTATTAATATATATTTTTAAGATGGAAATGATAAATAAATTATATTTGCATTGTATGGATGACTGCTTTTACTTAATATATATTATTTAGGCCTTAAATAGATACTTTTAATATCTCTAAACTTACATTTCTGAACTTTTATAAGATAAGGAATAGTTATTCCTACTATTTCTTTTCATGTCATGTGTTGAGCATGGTCAGCACCAGATGGCTGACCATTTGGCAATGTTAAGTGCTATATGTACCGCGCCGAGTCGTAGAAATTTCCAGGTTGGTACCTGGAGGCGCATTGATTCACTGGGAGAGACGCACCCCAGTCTTCGTTAAGATATACATCTAGGAGAAGAAAACTCTGGTGTAAAACCTGTAGTCTAGTGTGTGCTCTGTCCTGTGGCAGTTATGCGGAGGTTAGCAGTAATACCAAAAAGTGTGAATGGTTCTACACAAAGCCTTCACCACTATAAAACAAATCATCTGTGTGGATTTCCGAGCAACTTAGTTGTTGTGGCAGAAGCTCAGACGTCGAAATCTACGAGACAGTCCATTATATATATATATATATATATATATATATATATATATATATATATATATATATATATTTAGTAATGTGATTGATAATTTAAAAATCAAATTATAATTGAATTAAAAATCCGTTTCATAAGAAGGAACAACAACAAAATCAATTATTTGTACGATCGTTTCGGAAAACAGTGTTTTTATTGTGGTAGACATCAAGTTATGGACAATAATTATTACATATAGTTTTTTAACAAACAAGGTTTCCTCATCAGTAAATATTGGTAAGGGTTTTTATTAAATGTAAAAGACACCATAAATAAACCTAGCATTAAAAGTAAGGCAGATGTATCTTTTAATTTTTCGCCTTTTGAAATCAGGAACTATGGTTAGAGTACTCATATGGATGCTTGCTATAGCTTTTCAGCTTATGAAATGATAAGCATCTTCTTTTTCCCTCCTCTCTTTCACTATGTAACGTTGTCCGCGAACCAACACGTTGTTGCACCAGTCGCAAAGTGGACAACAAATAGAAAAGAACTTCATTCTCTCATTACCGCTGATCGTCTTCTCAAACGTCATTCACGCCTCTCATGTGATCTCGAATGTTATCCACACCTCTCTCGTGATCTCAAACGTTATCTCCATCTCTAATGTGATCTCCTTTTTACAGTCTTTATTTTTCCCTACTGATGATGTAATTTCGCATGCATTTGCGTATAGCCGCCCGCGCTGTTGCAAATTTCTCTCTCTCTCTCTCTCTCTCTCTCTCTCTCTCCCTCCCTCTCCCTCACAGATACACAAACACACACACACATACACTTACTCATTCACAAGTTTATGCTTTATCTTTCAATAAATATTTGTTTATAAACCAAACAAAAATTATCAGTGCGTGTGTGTGTGTTTTTTATTATTAACAAAGCTAAAACAATCGAATATTATATCATTATGGTGATAGCAACGATGACGGTGATGAAGAAGACCAACTCGCGTGCAAAAAAAATGTATATACTTATCGACGAGTTTGTGTATACAAAACCTTCATATTTTTCCTCGGCGGTCACATTCGAATTGTTAACGCAATCCCTTCGATATTGGCGCCATCATGTCTTGAGAAAACCAAATTGTCCAAGCAATGGCTATTTCCCTTTTATTAAATCTGACGTAGTTCGAGGAATCCGTTTGCCAATGTCATTGACATCTTCCGGCCATTCTTAAAATAGAACGCTGGTGACCTCAACTGCGATTTGTAGGCGGGAGTGAGAGGAACTTACAGAAGGCATTATGGTAGTCTAAGCCTCAGCAACAAGTCCTAAAAATCACGCTTCCCTTTCGACCGTTTTTTTTTTTTTTTATCTATTTTATCCGGAAAAAAAAAGAAAAGGAAGGGCCGATTGATAGACCACATCCTAAATTTGAAAATTCCAACTAAAAACGGTGCGAACATTTTGTCAGTGTCCCTCCCCCTTCTCCTCCACCTCCTACGCAAACATGTAACAGATACGATAGTATCAAAGGACGAATGGCAAAAACTATTCATACAAGATTAATTCATTTCATTCGACAACTTGTTTAGCTAATTCAAAATAAAGTTTCTATAAAGAATAAGAGTTGCCCCCAGTAAATGTTTTTCAGAGAAAGGGTTAGTTTTATCTGTAAGATTAATTAGGTTTCTTTCGGTTGTCGCCTTGTGCGTTAATAAAAAAAATGAGCAGACATATTAATTTCGGCAGATGGCGTGTTCATTGTTTCCATGCTTGTATATACAATAGGCATACAGGTGTGTTTATATATCAAAGTGTGCCTGTTTTGTCAGAAAGTGTATGTGTGTTCATTTCGGCTGGAGTCATATGCATTTGCGTGTGTGCGAATTATGTATATGTGTTCGCTTAACAGTGTGTAATACATATGCTGGCGCTGTCTAGTATTCTTTGAAAGTCTTTAATTTTTCGTCCAAGAGTCGGAATTAGCTTTTAAGGACGTACCCACATACATCGGATAGGTACGAAAAATACTGACACAGGAGGACAGAAAAGTGTGTGTCAGGATTTTTATAGCCCGCACTGAAATGCTCTAATTAGCTGAAAAAAAAAGCTGCTGATTGGAGATTTTTGTCCAATCAAGAATGGATATGAGATAAGCATGTTCAATGCCGATGCTGCTTCCAATAAGTATATGACCAATGGTATAGTGAACGTTTTGGCTAAGAACAAAGTGTAGTATCTGTTCTGATGCAACTCTTTATCTGTGTTGTCCTCGGTCAGTAAAAGAAAAATCCTTCTTGTCTGAAAAAACTTTTATTTTTATTCCATCTAGAGTGTCCCTTCTTGGGGAGCGGGATGTTTCCCACATTAAAATCCGACCCTGTGTTTAGCTTTTACTTTGTGGGGAGACACGTAAATAGAAACGAATGGTAAGGGGGAACCTACACAGGTTTAAAGGTTTGCAGTTAGATATCTTCCTCAATTAAATACTGCATTGCTGATAATATTAACAAACTTGTGCCATACATGCAAAAAAACCTAGTCGTTATTATTATTATACGAACACATAAACGATCACAGTAGTATCATTAACTTCGTAACTGCTTCTTTTTTTTTTTTACACAGTTATCACCACTTATCAAGGCCGGAAGCCACTCAGGGATAAGGGTTATTGCAAGTACATTACGTTAGTGAGGAGATTTGATGAAGTGTTTAATTAAGGGGGCGGTTCATTAGGAATTTGTTAACGTTGGACTTGAAGACATCCAAGTTGTAGTCCGGAGGGAAGCAGGCAGACGGAACAGAGTTCCACAGGCGTGCAGTTCTAAGAAAGAAGCTTTGTTAATGGAATCCGCGTTTTGATTTAGGTACAGATATAGAGTGGAGGAAATTTTTCACAGTGGATTCAGCTAGACGGGTGTTTTTCGTGAAAGATTGGCGAGGGGGGACCAGAGATTGGAGTTCAGACGAGTACCTGCCATTGAAATAATGATAAAACAAGGATAAGCTCGCAACGTCTCTTCTGTGGGAGAGAGGTTGCAGGGTAAAGAAAAGGGCATCCCCCACTAAGCCACGAAGTCTATTTTGTACTCTGTCAAGGCAGGATAGGCTGTTTTTAGCAGCTCCTGCCCAGATATGGCAACAGTATTCCATCCTTGGACGTGGCTTTTATATAGATAGAGAATTGCATCAGTAGTGAGATACCTTCTGGGGCGGTAGAAGGATCCCACCATCTTTCCAGCGACCTTGGCAACAGACTTGATGTACGTGTTCCATTTCAGATCAGGAGTAAAGGTCAAACCCAGAAGCTTGTCAAAACACGGGGCCTCACCCAGACGAGAGCCATCCATCACAATTGATGCCAGCTGGAGATCAGAGCGTTGATGATGTAAGGATAGGAGTTTGGTTTTGGATGCATTAAAGGTAACAAGCCACATCTTCTCCCACTGAACCACGCGCTCGAGATCAGAGGAAAGAGAATCAGAGAGAACTTTGTCATTTACAGCCTTTGATGTGTTGCCGTAGATGGTCGTGTCTTGTTTTTTACACAACCGAGTGATCCTTCCAGACTGAGGACATGTCATCTTGAAATCAAATTTTTTTATTCATAATTTCTAAACGACAATTCTGATGAAAAACAGAGGAGTTTTATTTGACTCGATCTTCGTTCCAAATTACAGACCAATATAAAGAGCAGAGAAAGAGATCGGTATTCACTGTTTAATCATATATTGTTGAATTAATTAAAATGGTATATAAAAAACTCAACGTTATAATAATATATAAAAATGCATTGCAGGGTTTTGATAGATATAGGCTTTTAAATCAGGGTTGTGGAGTCGTATAAATGAAATAATTGCACGCATACAAATATATATATATATATATATATATATATATAACGATTAGATCACTGAGACTAACGTAAAAGACATTTAAAAATAAAATGTTTAAATTCAACGTTATTTCACGCGGTTAATGGTAGCCGAATGGATACGGTCTTTGCTAATCGAGCCAGAGATGGCTTGTGTTCGAATCTATCGACGTGTTAATCGTGACACCCTGCACTGAAGATTCCCGAAAGGATGAAACACTAGTGTCTGTACGTATTAATTATGCCAGTCCCTTTAAGAAACTCGTTTCTTATCGTTGAGCACTTTCAGTTGAATTAAGTCGGTCAATTTAACTCTTATGCATAGGTCATCGTATAATGATTAGATCACTGTGACTGAGATAAAACAAAAACATTTAAAAATAAAATGTTTAAATTCAACGTTATTTCACGCGGTTAATGGTAGTCGAATGGATACGGTCTTTGCTAATCAAGATTCCCGAAAGGATGAAACACAAGTGTCTGTAGGTAATGCTATTTTTACATCTCCAACACATTTTGAATATATTATAAGCATTTTAAATACTTTCTGAAGAGGACGCGTCACAGAACGTCTGAAACGCGTTAAAAACGATTTCAATGATTTTAAAACATTATTACAATGATCTAAACATAATTCTCAATGAAAAACCAAGACACGAAATAATAAAATAATGTTAAAAAATACACGTTGTTGGTGACCACCCCCTTATATATATATATATATATATATATATATATATATATATATATATATATATATATATGATTTAGCGCGAATAAGAATTATAATGGGTTGTCAACTTTAGCGTAACGGAATGTTCCGGGGCCTGCTGTTGAACATTATCCACATTTTGTCTCAAAATCTATTTTAAAATATACATTAGTATCAAAATAGAAAGTTAATTTTAGAACATTCTGTATTATAAACCTCAATTTTCTTTCCTTTCACGTGATAATTTTTGGTGGTCTGCGGGTTGAATACCGGACTGTGGAGTCGCAGATGACTTTGTACCTGGGTTCGAATCCTTTTAACCGGCAATAATAATTATTTTGTACACTGATGATTGCGTAAGCAATAAATACTAGCATCTGTAGATAAAATAAATAATATTTATAAAACTAATATACAGTATGCGACGTAAAACAATTTATCTACGCGTGTTTTGAATTCAATTATTATTATTATTATTATTATTATTATTATTATTATTATTATCATTATTATTATTATTATTATTATTATTATTATTATTATTAATATTTGGGGGATGTGTGTCTATAAAAAATAAAATAATTAAGTCGGGTTTTTTTTACTGATATATTGAAGACTTTAAATATTTCAATTTCTATTTATCCATATTGTTCTTTACCTGAATTCTTTTACATTTCATATAAAAAAAAGGTTCCTGCGGTGTTTTAGGAACATTTGTCTCTGATGAGTTGCTTAGTGATCTTCCGCTATTCAACGAAATGCGTGTAAGGCATATTTTCATAAAAACTCAATAAAAACTTATGAATGTAAATTAGGTACATCTTCTGATTTTGGTAGCCAATGATATATATATATATATATATATATATATATATATATATATATATATATATATATATATGTGTTATATAGGGGTTTCATTGAGAGAGTTTTATTAAGAGAGTTTTAGAGAGTCTTAGTGGGAGTTTGTCTTATTACAATTGATGCTGTTGAGAGATGTTGTAAAGAGATATTGTTCGTTTTATGACGATTCTTATATATATTAGAAGTTCATTATTTAGAAGTGTTCATATGAGAAGCTCTTAAAGTGAGGAGATAGTGTTCAGACAGTCTTAGTATAGATATGAGATGTAGAGTTCACATTGTAGATATGAGATGTGTATGTCATGACATTTTATAACCCAGACATATAGACATATGATAACAATTCACTTTACCTTTTGCTGGAATCACAACACAAAGACGACGTTTACAAAAACACCGGATGGTTTTATTTCTTCTCACGACCGGCCGTGGTTTTCATCATCCAGAATTCACAGCTTCACATATTAAGTTTCAAAGTGACCGTCTCGCTTCTGGGCGTTCGAATCCTCAGACTCTCTCTGGGTTTCTCACTAACTAACTAACTAATTAACTCTCACTTCCTATATTGAGAAATCCATGCATGTCCGGCCAACGTGACCACAATTCTAGTGCCATCAACATGCGCGACCTGCACGTTTCCGAACATCTGATTTCCCATTTTTTCTTTGTTGTTTTCACAAAGGAATTCAACCTACATATCTAATTCATTTAACCCATATTTTATTATCCACATTCTTTCTAACAATGATAGTTTATTTATTATTTATTTCATCAAAATCAACAATTTACTGGACATTCCATTTAAACCTATTGTTCTTTAAAACTTAGATCCAGGGTTAGATTCTTGCTTTCTCTCATTTTATTTTCATTTTAACTAAATCTCTCTATTTTTATACTTACATGAAAAGGGGACAGCCCTTATCATGTAACATCCCTCCCTTCCATATTTCACAAAAAAAATGTATGCATTTTTAAATTTAGTACATTTTTTTCTACATTTAGACAACCACACAGCTAAGAAAGATCAAGCTTTAAAAAAAAATCTCTTTCAGTCAGCCCTCCTCGGCCGACTTCACAATTATTATATTTTTATAAGATCAGAACCTTTCTGATCTTTTTGGCATTTACTTTTTGGGTGTAGGGTCTTTATCTATGATTCACATCAGCTACTTTCCAGCCAGCCATATGCCACAGACTAGAGGTTTCCACCTCCCTCGAAATGGACGACTTCCTTCGTCCCAAAAGTGTCCTGATCAACTCTTTCCGCATGGTTAGTCTTATCAAGTATGGCTTTATTTTTGTTTTTTTTTATTCTATAACTATCTTATACGGGACATACCAAAGCTCATAACCAATCTTCTTGGTTGGCTTTAACTATCAAGATATACCTTTTTTTCTCTCATACGGATTCACTCGGATTTCCTTGCTTGGATTCTTGAACTTCCCCTATCCTGTGGGGTCTGCGTTCGCACCTGGCCTCCATAGAATGGAAATATGTCACAAAGTTTAACAAGGTTTTTTTAATATAGATCCACAGAATATTGTGATAAGTGTTTCAGTGTGAACAGGTATGGTATAATAAATTATGGGGCTTATCTATTTTATTTTTACTTTCATCATATTTTGCTTTGGTTTTGATACCCCCAAATTCGAAGCTATCTCTTTACAACCCTTCCTTTTCATAATCTATCACACTTTCATAAATCAGAGTCCATTTTCTGTAGGCTGTTTTTGAACCCAGTCAACGACGGGTACTTTTGCTAGTATATATATATATATATGAAAGATCAATAAACAGAGCTACTTATGGATGTGATCTGAGTATCTAAGCATTTACTTAAAATTATGAAAAACAATTTATACAAGTTTCTACTGGCCTGTTTAATTGCTTACACTTTACTTGAAGAATTTCATTTTGATCAATTTAAATAAGGTTTTCCGTAATTGAACTCTGATGTCAAACACAAACACATCCATTGCATTTCCTGAAAGGAGGGATATGAGTTATTTAAAAATATACAAAAATTAGAAAACTTTTTTTAAAAAGATAGAAATTAAAGGAAATAGCAGCCATTCTTTTGGTAGTTAACTCATGCTGTGAAGAATGCCTGTATCTATGAGTAGAATTGAAGGGAAGGGACGGTAGTTAAGTGGTAGTTTAATCACATAAATTAATATACGAATTTCTAGTATTTACACCAACAGTGCTCAATACATCGCTAGAGCTAGGTAGTAAGTTATGAAAATATATATGGTAATTAAGCTACACAGAATATTTTGCGTTTCAATCTTGTGAGAATTAGTAAGGCTGACGAAAATAAAACGTGGAAAATTCCGTGTAGTTTTATTGACATATATATTTTCATAACTTACTATATATATATATACATATATATATATATATATATATATATATATATATATATATATATATATATATATATATATATATTGCTTTGAAAAGTATGAATGGAGTCATTATGGGTGAAGAAGAAAAAAAAGAGAAACGGGAAATTGTATAGAGACAAATCGACTAAAAAGAATTATAGGTAAAAAAAACATCGAATAAAAAAAGGATCCATACGAAATTACGTGTAAAAAAAATTAATGGATCTAGAGGTTAACCTTTCGACCGACCCTTTTCAATAGATCTCGTCGGTAAGTTGTATTAAATTAACGAATGAGAATGGAAAAAAGGGGAGGAGATGAAGTCAAGAAAAGAAAAAAAAATTATATATAATTAAGAAAATCCGTTGTCTACAAATAAGTATAGACAAAACAGAAAAACCAACGTACATGTAGACTTTTTTTTTTTTTTTAGAGTTTTTTTAGAGTTTATAATTTTTTTTTTCTTTTCTTGACTTCATCTCCTCCCCTTTTTTCCATTCTCATTCGTTAATTTAATGCAACTTACCGACGAGATCTATTGAAAAGGGTCGGTCGAAAGGTTAACCTTTAGATCCATTAATTTTTTTTTTACACGTAATTTCGTATGGATCCTTTTTTTTATTCGATGTTTATTTATTTATTTATTTTTTTTTACCTATAATTCTTTTTAGTCGATTTGTCTCTATACAATTTCCCGTTTCTCTCTTTTTTTTTCTTCACTCATAAAGACTCCATTCATACTTTTCAAAGCAATATTAAAATTGTGTACCACGAAACATCTGTTTATATATATATATATATATATATATATATATATATATATATATATATATATATATATATACGCTCGAAGATATTTAAATGGAATATTGAGTGAGCAAGATTCAAAATTGAAAATGATTCCTGTTGAAGTTCGCTTCACATGACGGGTTTTTAATGAGATTGCCAGTTATTGAATACCCGTACGTGTTGACAAGTGCGTCTGTTGCTCAGTATGCCCCATTTCTGATTTTGCTGTTGGATTCTCCCATCCAATCTCAATGCTGTTCAGCCCACGTAGTTCGCACCGCAACTACATTCAAAATTGGAAATTACATTTTTATTATGATGGGGAGGGGGGTTAAAACATTAAAGTTCTCGTAGAGAATACAACACGCACATTTGAAGCAAAATAACATTTTTGCACCGTTGAGCTGATTTATTTGGCGAATTTCTCACTTACTGTCCCCAACCACGGTATATTAGACATTTATTCACCGTTTAAATTTTAGTTTCAGAAAACTCAGTTAATTTTCTTTGCATAACTGGCCTAATCTCATCAAGGGATTATATATATATATATATATATATATATATATATATATATATATATATATATATATATATATATGGGGGGCGTTTATTGTGCAGGGTTTGTGGAAGCGAAGCTCAGCAAAGTTCTCGATTATTAAATCTTTTTAAATATGCTAAAGAAAATCGGAAAAACATGTGTACCGTCGATTTCAAATCTGATATAAAGTGAACCGATGAAAACAGTTATAAACAGAGACAGAATAGAATTCGATATTATCGACCATAAAACGAGATTTTAACGTGAATTCGCGAGGTATATATACTTCACACTTCCGGTTATAAGATAGACGAATATTGGCTGAAGAGAGCTTGATAAGCATACCTTAAACGGGCCTTATTATCGGGCTTGAAACCGACGGTACCAATGATCTGTCTCAACTAACAACTTTCTGTACACAAAATATATATATATATATATATATATATATATATATATATATATATATATATATATATATATATAAGTATATAATGGTGTGAAATCGAACAAAGCCCCTGGGCTGGATGGGACTCCCGTTGAGCTGTTGAAACATGGTGGTGTCAATGTACATTGCGTGGTGCACTCTTTGATAGTGTCAATATGGCAAGGTTACCTGGTTGTCCAAGATTGGTTAGATGCCAATCTGGTTATGTTTTACAAAGGAAAAGTTACAAGGTCTGATCGTGGAAATTGTCGAGGTATCTCGCTGCTGACTGCGGTTGGAAAGTTATTTGCACGGCTTTTGCTAAATCGATTGGAAAAATATATATGTCCTGATATCCTTCCGGAATCCCAGTCTGTTTTTAGAGGTCGACGAGGAACCGTGGATATGGTGTTTTCTGTTAGACAGCTTCTGGAAAAATGTATTGAGCAGTGTATGCCTCTTTGTCAGGTGTTTGTGGATTTAACCAGGCTCTCTGGAAAGTGCTGGAAAAATTTGGCTGTACACCTGCTTTTACGGAAAAGTTCAAGCAACTTCATCATAGTATGAAAGGTCGCGTCAACTTCAATGGTCAGCTTTCTGAAGAATTCCCCATTGATAATGGTGTGAAGCAGGGTGATTTAGTTGCACCAACATTGTTTTCGCTCTATCTAATTGCTGTGCTCTGGTATGGTTTCCACGATTGCGATATAGGTGTTAATATTAGATTCCGAACGACTGGAAAGGTATTCAACCTCAGAAGATTCCAAGCCAAAACACTTGCTAGTGATGGACTTGTTAGGGAACTGTTGTATGCTGATGATGCTGACCTGGTAACACACTCCCTTGTAGATATGCAACTAGTGATGGATCTCTTTACGACTGTTTGTACCTGCTCTTTCTTGGAAAAAGACCCGAGCACAAGCCCAAAAACGTTTTCGTGATAGCCTCAAGGAGAGTCTAGTGAGCTTTCATATTCCTGGTAACAGTTGGGAGTCCCTAGTGTATGATCGCAAGCGGTTGAGAACACTGATATACGGGGTCGTATAACACTTTGGAGCAGCCAAAATAGACCGAGCAAAGGTCAAGAGAGCATGTAGGAAATGCCAAACCCTGCCGCCCAATCATGGAGATCTTTGGATGCGCAACCGGAAGTCGTAAACCGGATGTTGGGTTACAACACTCGTTACAAGGTCATTTGAGTTTTATAATTATATAGATATATTATTGAAATGTAGCTCAATCCCATAATATTAACTGACAAACGGTGTGGACGAAAATATACAAGCCACGTCCACAAATTCCATTTAAAAACGAAATTAGATTTTTCTTTCAAAACCGGCTTCCACGGTTATATTTATCAAAAGACCAAAAATGGTTGTACGTGATGTGTTCTCTGGTGCGTCTGACACGCGTTGACGATTAAAATTCTTTATTCATGCTAAAATAAAATCATCCATCTGGAGCCGATAAGGTATAATTTAAGATTAGACTTTAAAGAAAACCAGTTGGAAAAAAATCAGCACACTTTTTTAAAGGAGAACAACGTTTCTACTTTGTGTTCGCTACCATTAGACTATTATTAATTTTTCAGCTCACACATACACATGCTTACGCATCCAATGTAGCAGTAAGTCCTGGGAGCATCAACCTGAAAGAACAGTTGGAAATGACTTATATACCATATATTATGACCATATAATCCCTATAGACACCTACCTTGAAAATGCTGCCGTGAAACCTGACATAGTTATATGGAATAAGTCAGAAAGAGTTGCAACCTTGATTGAAGTGAGTGTCTCTTATGATAGCGGTCTGAACAGAGCTGAAAGAGAGAAACACACTGAATACCAAGGTCTCATGTATGATAGAAAAAGAAACTGGAATCTTAAGGAGATATCAATCATACCAGTTATTATAGGTGCCACAGGGCTTATGAAGAAGAACCTGAAATCCTACCTAACTAATATTCCTGGTGAACCAAGTGCAAAAGAGATCCAGACAATTGCACTTAAGGGAACAGCGATGATACTAAAAAGAGCTCTCAGTTAGTTTCAATAAAAAGCAGGGCAATATTGGCAGCTGGTTTGGCTGCCTTATACTCCCCCCCCCCATACACACACATACACTAATGCTAACACTGTCCCAAAATGGTCAAGCGACGCCTAATTCATTCTCAACTCATGCGCGTGCGCACATACAGCCGTACACTTACGCACTCTGGCAAAAGGCGACACGCACATCCATACACTTACGCACTCTAATGCACAGTAACAAGCACTTACATGAACGCCTACACCATCGCAGGCATATATACCCATCCATAAAATATCTTGGAAATTTTGTATATATAAATACTTTGTAATGTTTTTTTTTTCAATAAACAATGTTTCTTTCGTTTTTCTAATATTTTTATAGCAATTTGATTGTCAATGTGCAACTTAGCATTTTCTCTAAGACGCACTACCTTAATAAGTGTGAGAATTTCTTTTCACATAGAAGAGGGCTTATGAACTGTGAAAGCAATCGTTTAACAAAACACATTTTATGTAAGCGATCCGATACTGTTTTTCATTGAAGAACGTGCGTCCAACGTAACCACAGGTGTTCAAGTAGTTCGCTATTTCACTTGATGGCAGTTCATAAAAAAAGGATGGTAAATTACCAATCAAACTGAAACAAGTTTGACGCATTGCTCGTTTATACTCATCTGGCGAAAAAAAATTTTTTTTTTACAACACGATGTCACAAATGCCCCAAATTGTCCCTTTTCCTTCTAACACAATTTCTTTTATATAATAGAATATTGCATTCGACTTGTGAGGAGTAGGACAAAGCCTTCCTCTACAGTCTACTGTTCATAAAGTAGTTTTATTCAAACATTAGCAAGCCATCCGACGCTGCCCGGTCGTAAAATACGCTTAAATATGATATTTCAATTTATGTAGATTTTGTATTTATTATCATTGATTGATTATTACGTGAAAACGTAAAGGCTCCTTCAGTCTTGACAAACTATGGAGACCCACGGAGGGGTGCTTGCGAATAAAATTTGAGGGGCATGAGATTTGCAGTTTCCAACCACACCTCTTCTGAGTCGATATTGTTAAATACCAGTGGCAAATAGAGTATATATATATATATATATATATATATATATATATATATATATATATATATATATATATATATATAGTAAGTTATAAAATATATATGGCAATTAAGCTACACAGAATATTCCGCGTTTCATCCACGCTAGGATTCATCAGTCTGTGTAACAGAAAAACGTCAGGATCGCAGAAAGGGATGATTAGTTTAGCCGTAAGGAGCTGGGGGTGATTTTCTTTTACTTATTATATTATTTTTTTTATATATTTCTGTTATAAGCATGTATATTTTTTTATCTAATATTATATATTTTATTATTATTATTATTATTATCATTATTATTATTATTACTACTACTACTACTACTACTATTTTATTGTTTCTGTAGTCTTGTCCCATTCTCTTCCGCCATCTTGAATATACTTTTGTTTTCTATTTTGAAAAGCGGATGTCCCTTCTCTCCCGAAATTAATCAAAGTTCCATATCACCAACGGACTTTACATACACCGAATATACCAGCAACTTGGTTTTAAAATAATTATACATTGAGGTGAGGAATGATAGACGAATAAACAGTTAGACTTTTCTCTACTCAAACATACCCGTCTACTTTTGTTTGTTTTTCTTTTCTTTACTTTCATTGTTCCGGTCTTTCTTCGCATTGTTTTTGACTATTAAAACTTCCATATATCCCTTTACCAACAATGCTTCAAGCAAACTACTACCTACTCTTATATATATATATATATATATATATATATATATATATATATATAGAGAGAGAGAGAGAGAGAGAGAGAGAGATAGATAGATAGATAGATAGATAGATAGATATGTGTGTCTGTATGTGTTTAGAACAACTGGAAACAAATACCAAGAAGTGGAGAACACATACATCTCGTAGACTTCCCAAATAGTCACCTATCTGGTACTAACCAGACTCAACGTCGAGAATAATGAATTATTTCATGACGTCATTTCCGTCCATGACGTGTTGCGGACCAGGATATAATAATCCTAACTCGCTACAAAAAGAAAATAATGAAATGAATGGAAGGAAGGAAACAAAACTCAGTTGCTGAATAAAATAAACATGTAATTTATTTTCTGTTGAAAATAAATGGTTTAGCTGGAACACGTGTTCAGTTCAGTCGTTGACGACTACGTGTGTGAAAAAAAGAGGAATAAAGTAGGGAAAAGAGAAAGGGCAGTCCAGCATGTAGAAAAAGAAAGAGAGAGAGGAGGTTGACCTCAGTAAAGCCGCGCGTGCATGGTAGCAGTCGTCCACGTGGAAGTGTCTTTAGGCCACAAGCTGTGGACGCGAACTTGTCTGGTTGACGAACCAATGCAAAAGGGAAGAAAGAGGAAGTTGAACGTTGTTGTTTACTTTTATACCGGGGTCAGTGTTCTGATGGCGCATGTCTGGATTTCCTTTAAAGGGAAGTGACGTTGCCCATGTGTGCGTATGTGTGCGTACATGTGTGTACGTTAGTGTGTGTGTGTATGCACGTGAATGTGAGTGTATGTACGTGAACGTGAATATATGTACGTGTGTATGTGTACGTGTGTGCGTGCGTACATGTGGGTGTGTGTATGTGAGGAAAAAAAAACATGTTCGAACAGACGTCCTAGCGGATAACAAGAGGTTTGCGAGAGAGTCAGTGATAAACACGCGGAACGGATGGTCGTTCACTACTAGTCCTTCTATGAGCAAAGATATTGTTCAATGACCACTTTTATGTATTTTCTTAATACATATTTAATTGTTACTGCGTCTTTCTCGTCATTTATTCAACCACAACAAACTGGCAACGAGATTTTGAAAACTCATGTGGGAAAACCGAATTTTAAAATACTCCAGTGTTCACACAAAAACACCGCTGACGAGGAATTCGAATTACGCGTAAAACCCCAAAATTATTTTGGTGACGAAAAATTTTGCTTACACAAAATAACTGGAAGCGACAATGAAAAACTTGTTACACGAGAACCTTTTGAAAAAAAAAAAAAAAAAGAAAGAAAAGAAAAGAAAAATGCAAGTCGATAAATACGAAAATGTTTGGATGAATTCGTAATAAAAACCCTCCTTGTTTCTTTACGGAAAAAAACTGTAAGCCATACGTTTGGGAATGTTTTATTTTTTTATTCCTTTAAAGTTGAACAAAAAGTACGTTATAAACTGTTATCATTCAATTTGTTACGCTGTGCTTTTAAAGATACGAAAGATTTAACCTGAATTCGATATTTGAATGTTCACATATGCAAATGAACCTTTTAGCTTGAAAAGAAAAATCTGTCCTTTTTTTTTTTTAAGAAAAAAATAACGAAACTATCAATGTTGAAAGCGTTGACCTAATTCGGCCTGTGTTCAAAAGTGACTTCGTTAAGTAATTCTGAAATATTTAAATTGCGAAAATGTTTTGATGATTTGGATGGAGTTGGACCATAAATTTCATTGAGACCATCATAGAAATTCTCCATGTCATTCCTATTTGCATATATTTGAATTTCATCTGCTTTCTTGCTTAGCCAAGGATCATGCATGTGTCTGAGCTTTAGCTGAACGTTACTACGCAAACGTTTCTATATGTCCTTCTTTAGTTTGGAGGATGGATCTTCAATATGGGCTTTGTATGCAGAATACTTCTCCTCTAGTAACTGGGTAATCTCCAAGCATTTCTCATCAAACCAGTTCTTCTGTTTTTGTTTCCTGGAGACTGGCCCTAGACACTCCATGACTGTGTCGTACACTGTCTTGAGGATTGTCTTCTGTGCTGTTTCCATACCTCAGTTGTCTATTCCAGCAGGTTCAAGGCGCTCTGACAGAGTTTCAGAGAAAGATTTCTGGACAGTTTTTATTTTCAACTTGTTGATATTAAATCGTTTTGGAGCTCTCTTTCCTTGGGGTCTTCTCTTTGGTTGGATATACAGATTGAGCTTAGCCATTATGAGACGATGGTCTCTTCAGAACTCGGCTCCACACATGGCCCTAGTGATACGTATATCTCGCCTGTCCCGTTTCCTGATGATGATATAATCAATTAGATGCCAGTGCTTGGAGCGAGGGTGCATCCACGATGTTCTTTTCCGAATAGGGAGGTGAAACACAGTGCAGGTTTGAAGGAGAAGACCATTGCTATTACATTTTCCAATACCATGTTTTCCTATAAAACCTTCCCAGGCAGTACTGTCACAGCCTACTCTTGCATTAAAATCACCAAGTATGAATACAAGAAAGTATGATGAGTTTGTCTGGATTTGCTGTTGCACCTATGATGTTCTTCAGGTTTTCATAGAACTTGTCTTTGATGTCATCAGGGTTTGTCATTATAAGGAATGTATGCACTGACAAGAGTAGCAAACTTTTTTTCTATTGCAGAGAGGGAGTATCAATGCCATTAGACGGTTATTCACTCCTTTTGGAGGTCCAGCCAGTTTACTCACAAGCGCATTTTTCACCGCAAAGCCAACTCCTGACTCACGCCTCTCCTCAGTACTTTTTTTTTCTTTATTTCGACCGCATTATTAGGGTTCCCACTGACCGCGGTAAGCCAGCCAGGATATAGTGGAGCGGGCAATGTTTAGGGTACCTTCTCTAGCCCGTTCCTCATGCCACGGGGGTGAGCAGTGCTATTCTAAAGAGGGCTGCTCAGACACTCAGACGGCTGCCGAACTCCATTTCCGCCCCCGTTAGTGGAGAGCGACTCTATGGCCTGAGTCGCCTGTGTTCACGTTTGCGGCTACGCCTTTCAGTGTGTCAAAAGCCACAGGACTTGAAGGATGTGAGGGGGGATGATGGATGACATGCTCTGGGAGTTTGTTTAAAGTGAAGCTGGTTTGCGCAGAGCCAGTCTCACTCTCTCGTCCCAAACTAACCTGGTCCAGAAGACTTTAAGGCCATAATTACACAATTACTAAAAGCTCAGATAGATCCACAACAAAAGTTGGAGAAAAGTTTGATTCAACAGCAAATACAGCGACAACATGTGTTGGAGGAGAAATTGCTTCTGCAACAGAGGAACAAGACGAGAAATTGCTTCTGAAACAGAGGAACAAGACGAGAAATTGCTTCTGAAACCTGAGGAACAAGACGAGAAATTGTTTCTGAAACAGAGGAACGAGACAAGAAATTGCTTCTGCAACAGAAGAACAAGACGAGAAATTGCTTCTGCAACAGAGGAACAAGACGAGAAATTGCTTTTGCAACAGAGGAACAAGACGAGAAATTGCTTATGCAACAGAAGAGACACTATGAATTATTTTTTAAAGTGTTGAATAAGATGTAACACAGTGATGACAGCACCGCATTTTCCCAAAACACCATACGGAATTCCCTTAATTACCTACCCGAGCAGGACATGATGTTTGACGCTTTTTATAGGAGGATTTATTCACTGGTGACTGCCGAGAGTGGAGCAATGCCAAAAATATCCACCTACTTCTATGTAAGCTAGAAATCGCAGAACACAGTAAGTTCATTGACTATATTTTACCCAGAAAAACGAGCGAGCTGGAATTCTCCGAAGCGGTCAAGCGCGTATCTGAACTCTTCAGCCTGAACGAAACGCTTTTTCACAAGAGATAAAAGTGTTTGAACCTGGCAAAACGCGATGACGAAGACTATCTCACCTGCATAACAAACACTTTGATGATTTTCAGCTAATTGAATTATCAGGGGACTACTTCAAATGTTTGATTTTTGCACAAGGTCTCGTCTCAGAAAAAAACTAGAAATAAGACGACAAGTCCTATCCAGACTTGAAAATGAACAAGGGCTCACTCTCAAGAAGTTGGCCGAGGATTGCTAACGTGTTGTTAGTGTAAAGAACGGCTCACGAAACATCGACGAATCAGGACGAGTTAAAGGAAAAAATTTTCAGAAGTTTTCTCATCGGGTCTCGGAATATATACCAAGGCTATATTCAGGTTTGAACTAAAGGAAAACGCTCTTCTCGTTTTCAAGAAGAAACGAAATGCCCCGTTTGTGGCAACTGAGAAAACCAATAAGGAACTGGATCGGTTACAAAAGGCCGGCATACTATTGAAAGTCAGCACCAGTGACCGTATATGTGACCAGTAGCGTATATGTGACCAAAAAGACAACTCAGATTCACGGATTTCTCAACAGATCTTTATCTTACACATTATGATCAAAACCTGAAAAAAAATAGTAGCGAGTGATGCAAGCTCATATGGTGTTAGAGCTTGTATATTTCATATAATGCTCGACGGCACCAAAAACCCAGAAGATGTCGCGCAGATGACACCAGCGATACCCCACCGTTGGAGGAAGAACTGGTCGACACTATTTTCGATGCATTTGATCTCGAACCTCCCCAAACAGCATCTGAACTAAGACGGTCGGTTCGTAAAAGAAAGGTCACCGATCCACTAATGATCGACCCTAAACGTAAGAAGTATTAATAGCTTTTTATGAACAAAAAGCTTGAGAGGGAGTGGTGGAGACGCACCCTTACTATCGGGAATAATGAACTATTCCATGACGTCACTTCCGCCCATGACGTCACTTGCGGGTAACAAGAAGCGGTTTACGAGAGAGTCGGTGTCAGACACGCGAAGCGGGTGGTCGTTCACAACACCTCCTGCCATGAGCAAAGATATTGTTCGGTTGCCATTTTTATGTATTTTCTTAATGCATATTTATTTCATTGTTACTGCGTCTTTCTCATCATTTATTGAACCACTAACACCACAACGAATAATGATTTCAAAAGTTTTTAAAAAATTGACTTGAGTACCATCAGCTAATATTGAAACCAAAATATTTAGCTTTCTGACGGTATTCGCTACCATATAAACTAAGGACATATTGATATTAAATTTAAGAAAAGAATAACGCAGTTAACCATATAAATGCGTGGAGGATACAAATTAAGTCGACTTACGCCTGCCAAGTTTCAATTTTTCACTTTTAACCCCTTAGCAGCTATTTTCCGGTTAAAAAACAAATCGAAATTATTTCTCAAGTCCAAATACTCCATATATCGTTTCAAGTCTCTAGACCAAAAATTAATAGAGTAGTTTGGTATCGATCGATCACTCTGCGTGAACACGTAAGCTTACACAAAAGAAAATTATTCATCAATATATAACTGATACAGATACATTATTGAAATAAAAAAAAGGTTATAAGGTGTGATTTGTATTATTTCGATTGTTTGGACTATTGTTCTCATCTTGCTTGTTCTTTACACAACGTTTCGGCCGATATAACCTCCGACTGTCTACAAGCCTCATCTAAAAAAATATACAAACAACAATACGTGATTTATTTGTGGTAAAAGAAAAATAAGGTAAATTCAGAAGGAAAAAAGTTGTAAACTTTCGACATAAAGTAAGATACAGAATAAGTAAGGCGTGTTGTAGTAAGACTGCGAAGCAAGTAAGTTTTCACAGAAACGTATGACCTCAAAATATTTCCAACCAATGAAAATCGTTTTAAGTTTCAGAAAATGACACATCTCTGTAAAAGTAGTAAGACAGTGCGAATTAGAGACTCAGAACGTCTACTCAAATAAACCAATGGCTCATAACCGGGAGTGAAAAGTGACGACGAACCAATTAGATTAGATATAGGGATATTCTGGGTCTAACGTGACAGTTTTTGCCTTATTGGTCGGTTAATGTACAACGAGTGAAAACCTGCAAAGTTTTGATTCTCAAATTCTAAATTTAGGCACAGAGAGAATTATGGTCAAACCCCAATCGCATTAACAGACTAGAGTCAAAAGTGTGGTATCAAGAATGACCACCAGGTTGATCTGGGTGCTGTTCCATGAGAATTGAGGAATCTCATGGTGAAAGGTGAATGCACCTGTTGATTGGGACGGATCAATAGTTGAGAGTCAGAGATGGGGTGGAACTCTCTGATTGGTTTATGAGTAGGGAGTTTTCGCCCTAACCCAACGACTTATTTGAATATAAGCGACATGATTCAGACAAAAAAATCGAGAAGAATGGAAAAGAGTGGCTAAGAGGAATAGCAGAGATGATTAACACGACAGAATATACAATTGAGGAGGGGAATCTTGTTCAAAATGAATCATGAATTGTGGATCTGAAAAAAAATTCTCTTCAGATTGTTTCCTTAAACGAAAGAGCCTACAAAGTGATGCCGTCAGCTCAGATTACAACATAGATGCGAGGACGCGAAGTTGGCGCTGTCACTCTGTAGAGTTGAATGTAATAAGCAAAGAAGAAAGCACCCACGTGTGTGTGCATTATTTGGTTATACGACTTACCTTCAGATGTGATCTGAGAGAGAGAGAGAGAGAGAGAGAGAGAGAGATTAAAGATGGCGGCCGTGGATTTATAAGGTGCAGTCTCGTGGAATCGCACGAGATGTCAACTTTCACTGCACACATATGCAAATGGAATAGTCAGTTTTTTTTTTTTTTTAATAAAATGCCTGTTGGCAGAGGTGATGGGAAGAATGCGAGCTGGAAGTTGAGAGAGAAAGTTGACAAATTCTAGCTGGACTTTTGTTTATTTCATTTATTTATTTATTTATTTATTTATTTTTTATTTATTTATTTATTCATTTATTTATTTATTTATTCATTTATTTATTTATTTATTTATTTTTGCTGTTTACCAACCCATTTAACTGCACACTCTATCTATTTTCTCTCGTAAACTTTCTCATAGTGGCTACTGCGATTGCTACGGTGGCGTTAAGAGCATTGACGACCGAAAAAGAAAGAAAGAAAGAAAGGAACAAATCATGTATGCATTGTGTATTTTGTACATGGCTTCGCTTGTTAGACTTTTTCCCCTTTTTTCTTCCTTCTTTGAAACTGTCCTTCTGTAACTTTTCGTTAAAGTTCCCCAAATATATATTTATCTAACTTAAATTAATTGTTGTCGTCCGTTGTAGAAACGTTACAGCAAAGAACGTCCACCAACCACGTAGAGGACCCATTCATTTTTTCATACAGCAGAGAATGCCGTTGAACCAAACGAGAATCCATCTACTCTTATATATAACAAATACACACCGTCGACTCAAGTGAGGGTCCATCTACTCCTTTGAACAGCAAGGGCGCGACGGGAGACACTAGACGCTGACCAGATTTCACACGGAACCTTCATAGTATGAACTTTGAGCTTTTATCGAGTTTAGTGATCCGTGAGGGCTGCCAAGAACTTTTTGAGTATCTGCGTACGAGTTCTGTCACGACCTAATTTCAATTAATGTAAATAGCATCCTAAAGTGAACGGGAATCTAAATACTTTTTTCACACATTTATCGCTATTTTGTGATACGCCATGTCTTTCTCTTCGTGTACAAAAGTCGTTTCAAAAGCAAGTCCTCCTATTTTTAACTCCAAACTAAAACATTGAAAACCTACCAAAACAGCAGTGGTACCATTAAAGCAAGCGACCTTTTGTTTATTCAATTTTTCTACATAGTCACCACCATTCTACGTTTACTAGTGATTAACAATAGCTGTTCATGGACACCTTTATCATATCAGGGTCATTCCAAAAGTAAAATCTCCTATTTTTTAAACAAATAAAGTTGATCAGACAACGATGACCATTAAAACGAGCAACCTTTTGCGCTCCAGACTTGATTTCTCTACATAGTCATCACCATTCTCAATGCACTTTTACCAGGAATTTAATAACGCATCTCTGCTTCTGACGCACGTCCATGACAGGGGTTGCTTTCTTAGAGCTTCACACTGTCAATATATGCAACAGAGAGATGAAACTTTCAGGTCATAATTGCATATCTCCAGCCACCATAACAATACAAGTAGCAATTCCCTCTGATCCATTAAGGCTGAATGAAAAAATAGGAGACATTACTTTCGGAATGTCCCTCCCTCGTAGAATAAAATAGCTATTGTTAAATGCATCGGAAGGCGAAAATTTCGCCCGAGCTTTCATAGTGGCTCTTAAATAGGTTATCTCATACAACAAGTCCGGCTAAAAGCAGATAATTCGCTAGAAGACAGCAGAAGCAAAAAATAAAATAGAAATAAAAACGCAAAACACACCATAATTGGTATTGTGAGATAATTTTGATAATTCCTGCATAAATAAACGTCTGGGATAATGATGTAACTTTTGAGTTTGTGTGGGAATAAATGTCTGAACAAATGCCAGCATCTGATTAGCCTCATTATGAACCAGAGAACAATAAACGTAAAAACATGTACGATTCGTAGAAACGATTCACAGTTACTAAACCACATAAAAAATTTTAAACTTCATTTCTTTAAGGAAAAAGCTAGAAAATGCGTTAATTACTTTCAAAATTACACATTTGATGCGCCAGAATAATAGATGACTGATTATGGTACAGGGTGGCCCACTTAAACGTAGCCCAATCTATGTAATCTTTCTCTAATCAATTTAATTTTCAGATGAAGCAGCCCACTTAAAAGTAGGCCGATCTCTCTCATCTTTCTATTAAGAGCCAACTGACACCACAAGACAAAATGCATTTTTTTTCCAAGATGGCGCTACATGCCGCACGTCCCACAAATCATTGACACGAGTTCATAACATGTTTACGAAAGAGAGAACAATAAACAAAGGTTTATGGCCACCACGTTCCCTGGACTTTTCATCATATGATTTTTATCTTTGGGGGACTTCAAAACAGAAAGTTTATGCAAATAATCCTCACAATCTAGACCAACTAAAGGAGAACATTGCCAACGTTATCAGGAGAATCACCAGAGAAGATCTACAGGCAGTATCTGCAAACGTTGTTAAATGTGTCCAGAAATCATGGATGTGAACAGGGTGCACTTCCAGCATCTTTTATAACACTACAGGTAACAATAAAAGAATGTTCCTTCTCTCTACTATATTTTTTATGGGCTACTTTTAAGTGGGCCACCTTGTATTATGAGCACAAAAGAGATGTTAAACTACCTGCTATGAAAATAAGGAGGCAATGCTCGGGAGGATGACATAATTGTATATTAACCATATATATATATATATATATATATATATATATATATATATATATATATATATATATATATATATATATGAAATAAAATGGAGGTGGAAGGACCTGAATACTCAACGTTTCGCCCGATTTATGCGGGCTTCTTCAAGAGGGATGGTCAATTGACGAGAGAGTCGGAGGATTGGGGCTATATATAATGATGGGGGAGAGCAGCGTGTTTTCCTTATGTAAATTAGATGTAATATATTCAGGTCCTTCCACCTCCATTTTATTTCATATCGTTGGATTTAATCCAGCTCAACAATCATATATATATATATATATATATATATATATATATATATATATATATATATATATATATATATATATATATATGAATCTTATGACTTTCAAGGATTTCCATTTCTTTTCAACAATTTTTATCGTCTTTAATCCAAAGAAAAGACATTTCCAAATGTTTGGGAGTTTTCTTCCGAGAAGCATAAAATGTAACATACGGCTGCAGCCGAGATTGAACTCTTCACTACACGAGTTTATAGTGTAATTCAAATCTTGTATGTAGCTGAATACTTGATGTTTCGCCAGGGTTATCAAGGGTATTTTTTATCCTGACGCCATTACTAGATGTGTTGCCTATCACGGCTTAAGAGAGGCCCATCCACCCATGACAGAAGAATAGACTGCGCTAGTTTCCCAACCTGGTATTTTACCTAGCGGTACATACAGCACCTCGCTTTCCCTAATGGTAACCCATCTGGTACTGGCTAGGCTCAACATTGGTGAACTTCGGTGATCTGGCGAGAACCGGTGTGTCAGCGTGATTGTGTCGTCTCTAATGAGTTGTTTGGTGTTTTACCACTATTCAACGAAACACGTGTAAGACACAATAAAATATTATGAAAGTAAAAAAAATATATATTTAGACTTGCAATGTTCACTATATATACATATCTCTCTCTCTCTCTCTCTCTCTCTCTCTCTCTCTCTCTCTCTCTCTGTGTGTGTGTGTGTGTGTGTGTGTGTGTGTGTGTACAGATATCTAAAAATGTATAGGGATAAGAAGCTACGGTTCAAAATGCTTCGATCAGGGTTCAAATTATTTGACCGGTGTTATGGTTACGTTATCCATACTGATAAGTATAAGGTAATACGAAACATTTATAACTTTATAGATATTAAAAACATTTATTTATTTTAAAAACATTCATTATTAAGCACCGTTAAGTAGAGCTCTTTTAGAGAAATTTAATTGAAGATTCAAAATTAGCAACGTTACGATTTCTCTCCCTTTAGAAAACTGGAACACCATCTGGATTTTATTATTTATGTTGGTGAGGAAAAATACTAGACTTATTTTTTCCCTGTATTTGGAGACATGATTGTCCCAACGCCCTAGTCATAAGAAGCAAGGTTTAAAATGTACTTTAAAACAGAATTCGAATTTTTGTTCAATTTTATATTACTTACCGTTAACAAAAATATTTTACTATACGCGTATATATTAGGAGATAGATGGGAATGGCAACAAGTTGAAGAAAAGGCCAAGATATCCGAAGACACTGTTATCTGGCTTAGTGCCAATATTCTTAACTTTATTAAACCAGAAGAATTCCCATCAAAATATAAAGTTTTCAACGTAGAAAAAAAGGTGTTAAATATTAGGCAATTATAATTTTGTTAGTTGAGAATGGAAGGATATAGGGTTCATTCAAGGTCAGCTTACTGTACTCGGATATCAGTTCGACCTTTTCTGTGCTGGAAGCGGATGTGACATCACACAGTGTAGAGTGAGGAAGAGAAATTGTCAGTTCGTATAAAAAAAAATTTGTGTGAGCTTGTGGTTTAGGGATGTTCGGATAAGAAATGCTAAATCAGGAATTACCGACTCTCTCTCTCTCTCTCTCTCTCTCTCTCTCTCTCTCTCTCTCTCTCTCTCTCTCTCTTTATCTCTATCTATCTCTCTGTGTTCTCCTCTAGCCTCACTGATCAGTGGTTTCGAACAATAAGGCGAACAAACCACAAAAGATAAGATAAAGCAGTAATTATCATACCCTCTCTCTCTCTCTCTCTCTCTCTCTCTCTCTCTCTCTCTTTCTCTCTCTGTGTCTGTCTCTCTCTCATGCACACACAGTTTCTCTCTCTCTCTCTCTCTCTCTCTCTCTCTCTCTCTCTCTCTCTCTCTCTCTCTCTCTCTCTCCCTCGTTCCGTCCTGCTCCACTGATAAATGGTTTGGAACAGCAACAAGGCGAATAATTATCTTCTTGTCTTCAACCGTTTGTCTCGCCGTTGTCCTTATTTTCGGGCTATGAACGGACTTGTGCTTGGAAGTGCTATTTCCTCTGTCAAGTAAGATCACAAAATATCCTAGAATAAACGTCCAACAAGGTATATTATAATCTTTCGTGTATTTTAATTCATACGACACATTAGATCTCTCCTAGAAAGGGAAGTATATCTATGTATAACATGAGGTGGCATATATAAATTCTTTCAAAATTGAGCCTATTAATGGCCTACATAAATGTAATTGCGTTTCAGGACTGATTGTGCTTCGCCGAGGCCGATACTTGTAATGAAAATAACTTGTCCAAAAGCAGAAATCCAATTTTACAATCAATGGCAACCGCTGTCCAAACGCCGACACAATCACTCATTTTAAATCCATGACAGTGTGAGAGGACAAGATATCAAAATATATCAATATATTTCAACTTGTTAATGCAAACTCCTCATCACCTTTTACCATATACGGTACAATCACGTTATTGCATACCAGTTATCGCCGGAGTTAAGAAATATTGAGCCTGGTTAGTGCCAGATTGAATATCAGAAGGTGTATGTAGGAGATCGACACTTCTCTGCAAGAACTACAAAAACCTAACGCCGTCATCTCCCCTGACTGGAAAATACATGTGACTGAAGTTCGCTTGTAAACTTGCTATCAAACGTTTTTCCTGCTGGGGAAGCTGGTTCAAACAGTCTAGGTTGAAAGCTGTTTATTAAAATAATATTACTAGTTTTAGTGTGTGCAGAAATATACACCAACTAGAAAATGAGCAAACAGAAGCACAGTTATATATCCTTATTCAAATCATCATATTAAAATTACATAGTAAGAAATGATCTTTAATTTACTCTTTAAGTTCAGCACTTTTTGGTAGACATTTTTGCCCCTTTTTTTCGAATATTTCTTTTTTTATGTAGCGTTTTGCTGACTTCTTTTTTATATAACGTTTAGTTGAGTTCTTTTTTATGTAACGTTTAGCTGATTCTTTTTTATGTAAAGTTTTGCTACTTCTTTTTTTATGTAACGTTTTGCTGAGTTCTTTTTTATGTAACGTTTTGCTGACTTCTTTTATATGTAACATTTATCTGACTTCTTTTTTTTATGTAACGTTTAGCTGATTCTTTTTTATGTAAAGTTTTGCTACTTCTTTTTATGTAACGTTTTGCTGAGTTCTTTTTTATGTAACGTTTTGCTGACTTCTTTTATATGTAACATTTTGCTGACTTCTTTTTTTATGTAACGTTTAGCTGATTCTTTTTTATGTAAAGTTTTGCTGACTTCCTTTTTATGTCACGTTTTGCTGACTTCTTTTATATGTAACATTTTGCTGACTTCTTTTTTTATGTAACGTTTAGCTGATTCTTTTTTATGTAAAGTTTTGCTACTTCTTTTTTATGTAACGTTTTGCTGACTTCCTTTTTATGTCACGTTTTGCTGACTTCTTTTATATGTAACATTTTGCTGACTTCTTTTTTTATGTAACGTTTAGCTGATTCTTTTTTATGTAAAGTTTTGCTACTTCTTTTTTATGTAACGTTTTGCTGAGTTCTTTTTTATGTAACGTTTTGCTGACTTCTTTTATATGTAACATTTTGCTGACTTCTTTTTTTATGTAACGTTTAGCTGATTCTTTTTTATGTAAAGTTTTGCTACTTCTTTTTTATGTAACGTTTTGCTGACTTCCTTTTTATGTCACGTTTTGCTGACTTCTTTTATATGTAACATTTTGCTGACTTCTTTTTTTATGTAACGTTTAGCTGATTCTTTTTTATGTAAAGTTTTGCTACTTCTTTTTTATGTAACGTTTTGCTGACTTCCTTTTCATGTCACGTTTTGCTGACTTCTTTTATATGTAACATTTTGCTGACTTCTTTTTATGTAACATTTTGCTGACTTCTTTTTATGTAACGTTTTGCTGACTTCTTTTTATGTAACATTTTGCTGACTTCTTTTTTATGTAACGTTTTGCTGACTTCTTTTTTATGTAACGTTTTGCTGACTTCTTTTTTATGTAACGTTTTGCTGACTTCTTTTTTATGTAACGTTTAGCTGATTCTTTTTTATGTAAAGTTTTGCTACTTCTTTTTTATGTAACGTTTTGCTGACTTCCTTTTTATGTCACGTTTTGCTGACTTCTTTTATATGTAACATTTTTCTGACTTCTTTTTATGTAACGTTTTGCTGAGTTCTTTTTTATGTAACGTTTTGCTGACTTCTTTCTTCGTCGAAATTCCTTTCTCACACTATTACAGCAACGATCAAATATTATAATAATATTCGAAAACGATGTTACATCAAAGAGCGGTCACTCGCGTATTCTTGTTCAGGGTTGTTTGATTGTCCCTTTTAAAGTCAAGTTTTGCGAATTTTTTTTTTTTTTTAATGCAGTTTGGCCTTCAGAAATTATATTCGGCTTTTTTTTTAGCGTAATGTACGGACTAACTCAGTAAGGAACAGGCAGAATATTCTATAGATTTTTGTCACATAAATATTTACAAAAAAAAAAAAGTAATAGTTTTCTGTCTATTGAACTTGAAATAAATTCTTTCATGTATCTACTACTAACCTGGGTGCCCGGCGTTGCCCGGGTGTTTGTAGGTGTGCGTTGAAAAAAAAAGTGGTAGTAGGCAGGCAGGCTCGAACGCGAAGGAGGAAAAGAACGTGAAAATAAAACGTGACGTACTTGTTGCGCCCATTGCCAAACCGGAAGGTTTAAAATAAGGCTAGTCAATTGAAAAAAGGGGATGACTTTCGAAAATATCGACGAAAAAAGCGACCCCTCCCTGTAGAAAAGTTCTCAGTTGAGGGTGAAGGAATTAATATTTTTAGCCAATTTTTCGATATTTGTCGTCCGAGGGGTCGAGGTTTAAACCGATAGCGATCTCCTGAAAATCCGTCGACTCTGTCGAAAGTTTTAAGCATACATACATACATGCATACATACATACATGCATACATACATACATACATACATGCATACATACATGCATACATACATACATACATACATACATACAGAGAGATGAGATTTATATGATAGATGACCTTCATATAAATTATCAGTTTAGATTATAAATCCCCTTGTGTGCTTATAAAAATTAAATTTGAATACGCGATTATTGAAACGAACCAGTCGTGTAGTAGTAGTAGTAGTAGTAGTAGTAGTAGTAGTAGTAGTAGTAGTAGTAGTGTTACGAACAGCAGCAGCGATTTTGCGATTACGATTTTGTATCTGTGCTTAATTTCTAAGTTCGATGCAAGTATTTAACTTCCTTTCTGGTTTGCCCAATCAGATGTTATCTCTCATGCGAACTGGTCAAGAGATTATAAAAAGGATTAGCACACGGGACAAGTACTGTCAACAACTCGACGTTGCTCGGATTGTAACAGAGCCGCTAGCTTTGTAGCAGCAGCATGGCAGTTATGCAAATGACCAACCCGATACAGCGGAGGAAAAGAAAGGAAAGAAAAGCACAGGAAAAGAAATGCGCCACGTGGCAAGGACCACCAAAAAGAAGCGCGTGCCGGTGTAAGATGAACGTGTGGCTCATGTCGGTGGGAGACGTTTAAGCCAGAGTTGAGACGGCAAGATTTTGTAAACTACATGGCAAACGAGATGAACTCAGATACGTTTAAAACAATATGCGACGCGTTGTTGGAAAGTATAGATAATAAATGCGTTTTGTTAAAACTGAAAAAAAAAAAAAACAGGGTCCAATTTCTTTCTTTTTCTTTTTTTTTTTTTTTTGTTCCTTTGCAACCGTCTCGGATACAACGTGTTGGGTCCGAATGTTAAACTGTATCAACACCGTTAATGAAGGTTAACGATAACTTTACAGGACCAACCACCAAACCCACACTACCTCATCCCCCGGGTATCTGACTTTGGTTTCGACAAAAAGCTGTACGGATCCAACATAGCTACTACAACAAGGAAGTGACGTTGACTTATTGGTTAACGACACGGACTGAAAAACTATTGTTCCGCAGAGATACTTTCACTTAGGGACGTTGGCAACCTTCACATGTTCATTCCCTTAAGTACCCGATATCCTTCTAGAAAAAAATTCTTAATAAAAAGATTCTGGGGAAACAAATGCCAACAAAATCATAATGAATGATGCACAATGTCAATTACAGCAGTACACACGTGGACTTAATATAGTGCATACACACAAAACTACATAACTGCTTAGACACGCCCTGACTTCACACTTGTGTACGGACAAACATTCTTTCATATATGAACATTTTTCCTTTCCTTACAAACAGGGCACTCATTCTACCCTTCATACGTGGACTCTTTTCTTTTTCTTCCCTACTAACGGGATATTTATTTATTTAACAACACGTAAACTTTCTAACCTTTCTAACAATCAACTTAAAATCAAACGATAAAAAAATTTTTTACTTAAAACGAACAATAATAAATATATTTTAACATCAAAACGAACAAAAATATATTTTTAAAATCAAAACCAAGAATAAATAATTTAAAAACGAACGATAAATTATTTTAACTGAAAAACGAACGATAAGTTAACAAAAATAGAAACAAATTCAAACAAATAATATTAATATAAACAAAGTCACTAGTGCAGAAATATTTGAAACATTAAAAAAAATCTGTTGTATAATGTAATTAATAGTTTTCATTTTTTATTGATTTTTTTTTTACTAATTATTATTCGCTTTACGAAGTTAAAAATGTTTCTCAACTGTTTCGTGCAGCTTTTTTGACACTAACAAATATACAGCTAAAGAAAACATAATAATTTGATAATAATTTGATAATAATTTAATAATAATAAAAAAAAATCACTTAACGATTTATTTGATAAATCCTTAATATATAGTGTTGCGGACCAGGATATAAATACCCTAACTCTAAACTCGCTACAAGAAAAAATAATGAAACGAATTGAATGAAGGAAACAAAGAACTCAAATGCTGGAATAAAATAAACATGTCGTTTATTTTTTGTGGAGAAATGAAAGTCTTGGGTGTACACGTGTTCATTCAGCCGTTGACGACTACGCGCGTGGAAGGAAAGGGGAATGCAATAGAGAAACGCGAAATGGCAAGCCGGCCTGTAGAAAGAGAGGGTTAAGCTCAGTAGAGAGTCGCGCACATGTCTGTGTTGATGGACCAAAGCCGAAGTGAGAAAGTCAATCCAGGTTATGGAGATAGAAAGCTCTGTCTGTTAGCTTTTTGTTCCACATAGTAGCAAGTGGCGTGAGGTACGCGCGTGCGCGCGCATGCCAAAAAGGCATGATGTCGGTCCGTAGACCGTCCAGCTAGGAAGCTGGTCTGAAAAGGGAGAAACCGCTTATTGCTCTTTCTTTTATAGGTGTTTCCGGTGGTCTTTTGCGCATGTGTGGATTTGCTTTGAAAGGGGAAGTGACGTTGTCCATGCGTGCGTGTATGTGCGTACGTTAGCGCGTGTGTGTGTGTGTGTGTGTGTGTGTGTGTATATACACGTGAATATGAGTGTATGTACGCGAACGTGAATATATGTACGTGTGTGGACGTGGGCGCGTATGTTTGTGTGTGCGTATGTATATGACAAGTAATATAGCTTGAGATGTGAACGTGTGTTTTTGTGTGAGACTAGGAAAGGCTCGCGCAATACGTTGTACATTTTTTTAAATATCGTGATGAAATTTCAAATTTTACTAATAATTAAACTTTTAAAAAATCTTTCTTTGCTATATTCACTTGGCAAGAAATTCTCTCTTTTAATTGCATGTATCCCAGTATAACGACTGACAAAAACACGCTATTTTTAGAGGGTCAAAAATTGTTAAAATTCGAAAAAAGTAAACAAAATATTGATCGAAAGCCAATCAATAAGAGTTAATGTGACACTTCCTTAACAGCTGGACACTAGTTCTTTTTCGAAGCGAATAAAAGCTTTAGCTTCCATTAAAACACAAAAAAACTTATCCAGGTAGGTAGAAGAGTAACTTATCTTGCCTTTGATAACATTAATTTGTTATATATTTGAACTTTTGACCTTTTAATTTTCGTTTGTTGGCTTCTCTGCTATATTTCCGAAAATAGTTATCTATCTTTTTTCAGTTTTGTCATTAGACGTTATCTGCTTCTGGTCGTTTCTTAGGACCTGTGACCAAATTCAATGACGTCAGCGAGTTACATTACTTTAATTCCTTGATCTTATTAATATATTAGGAAGATCATGGAATCAGTCAGTTACGGACCCTGCTTTTATATAAGCAATATCGCCTGAAGAGGTCTCTAGTTATTTGTGACTGGCTGACTGAGACATGCTCATGAATGTGTAGCGACATATTAATGCTTATGTAAAAGAAATAAAAAGTGTATTTTGGTTTTATATTATATATATAAATCCGTAATTCTGTCTGTTTGTTTGTTCACAATTTGATTAATATATACAAAACTTCCTGCTGAAAACGGTTATCTATAAAAATTTTATTTACTATAAGATTTTCTATATAAGTAAAAGCATCACGATCAATATATATACACTATATTGAAGGCAATGTACATAATAGAACTAATCTAATTTGCATATTATATTAAAGGAAATCTTTTTAAATAATTCGCTCAATTAAAATTACTGATTATAGTAATGTAATTGATGTAATTGTTCTATTTAAGAGTATTATTTAAAGTTAATTTATTTAAATTATTTTAATTCAAGTTATTTTGTACTATTTGCTAAACTGGCACATTTTAAGTAATTTTCACTGATATTTCACTTCCGGTTATGAAAGGATATAGTTTTTAACCAAATCGAGAGATATGGTGATAAAATGATTTGTTTTAATTATTTTTTTCCATAAATGTAAAAGTTACAAATATTGATAAAAAAATAAATAATTAGGCTAAGGATGATTTTATTTTTCGACGAAATATTTTAAATCGTTAGCCCTCTATTAAAGTCTCGGCTATAAATGTCGATTCATTGTAAGGTGTGAGCACGTTTACCAAAAGGTTAAAATTTATTTCCTACGGACGATTTTAAAATCATTTTTCAACTATTCACTTGACTGTCTGAATTTTATTATCGTTTCCGTAATACTTTGAAAAAGAAACAAGGTAAAGTAATGCTTTTTATATCAGATATATTCCTACGCGTTTTTTTTTTTTTTTTCACTTTTTTTTCTTCGATTTTCTTTTGAGAAAGATCTTCTGTTTTCCTGTCTGGGTAATTGATTTAGTTGATAATATATATTTGTGTGGGGGAGTTTCGACGTAATTATGGGGTTTTTTTTGGGGGGGAGGGGGTGTCGCTTTATGTCTCAGCGTCACTCAAAGAAAAATAATTGCAGAAGTATAAAAATGCGGGAAGTGACGTTGACTTATTGGTACTGTTTAGTACTTCTGCAGTTTACGAACCGTGCTATTTTTTAGATATGATTTACAAGTATAATTCAATTTTTGCCGTATCTTTTGTTTATTAAATCTTTATGTGAAAGTCCTTCCTTTATTAAAAATGGGGTACTTTTTATATACACAACCAAGCATAGTTTATCCGCAAAAATCCTAATTTACATTTTTGGGAGCAACACAACCTGAAAACGGACCTGTACCGTTTTTTTTTTCTCCGTAATGTAGAATTTTCGTTTACATTTTTACCAGTGGTACAAGAAATGTCGTTTACACAGAAGTTTTGGTTTCGAACCTGTAATTACATAAATATTAAAAGAATGCCAATTAGTATTGTGTAATACAAATATATCCGTAGCAAAGCTCGGGTAAATCGGCTAGTATATATATAAGAGTGTTTTTAGAGCCGGTAAACTTTAAATCGACAACTCTATTTTCTTTTGGCAACTATCGGTTATTTTGAGTTCACCTTGGTTTAGCAATTCATCATAAAGAAACTGATACCCGAGCGCCGTTTGCAAATTGTGCAAATTTATTTTGAACCAAATTTTAAAACATTTGGCAAACTAATAATTGCATGTAATGGATCTGCCAACCGGCCACCCCGTTCGATTATATTCGTTAAGTTATGTTATGTGTCACTTTTACATTGATAAACCAGGCATAATAGACCACTGAAACACATCATTTGACCTGTCATTGCCGAAGTACAGCCTAATTTAATAAGTTCCTGAAAATTGGAGCTCTAGATTACGCTGCATATGCATTAGCCACGGGGTCCATATGCCCGAAATTGTATTTAAATTATGAATGCCAAAAATTAATCTTTGGAATAGGTTGGTTGGTTTTGTTTTACGGCATATCAACCATTTTCAGGTTATTTAATGCCGAATCCAGTTATTTTGAAGAAAAACTTGTTTAATAGAATTTTTTTTCAGGTCGATATCTATTTAGCCCATAGTTGAGGCGCTAACAGGTACTACCACTCCGGGTCAGAGTGGCTCTGGAAGCAATGGCAATTAAAGGGTAGCTTCACACTCCCCAAAGCCCGCAATATGAGGCCTCACCATCGGATATAGTTTAAGGTCATATCCAAGAGTAATCTTTAGATATGACCAATCTACATATATGTTTTTAAAAAATATTTTTTATGATATATTTTAATTTAAAGTTCACCGCCTATAAAAAAAACACCCAATATAAATATATGTATATATATATATATGTTAAATAAGCAACTCGTTTTGATAGCGAGAAAGGGGACCAGTATCATAACGATGTTTCAGCCGGTAATTCAATATGGCCGCCAAGTAAGGAAAATATATTTACTTTATTCTACAAAAACAAAACGTAATCACCAGACAATCTAATGGCGTATTTCATTTACATTTGTATGTCTACTCAACAGGCAAGGTTTATATATATATATATATATATATATATATATATATATATATATATATATATATATATATATATATATATATATATTTGTTTTTCAAAAATAGGATAAAAAAATAATCATCAAGGTCAGACTTGTTCGCCCCAAAACGTTCTCCACATCCTTCAGCGGTTTGTTATTTTCACATGATTTTAAATGTCCCAGCGGACACTTTAACCTGATTTGTGTGTGGCAGGGGAGGGGGTATATAAACTTCCTATTCTCTTCAAGCATTTCTGCGGATTCGGACCCAACGATGATTGACAACTAACACATACACAACAACCCTTCGGACGTTAAGAGACAAACTTTTGAAATGCTCAAAGATTAGAATAAAACAACGTTGATATAATGATAATAATATACATTTGTGGTGACAGATCATTAACTTAATTAACATTTGTGGTGACAAATGATTACCTTGGTGTTTAATGTGGAGAACACACACACACACACACACACACACACACACACACGCATATATATATATATATATATATATATATATATATATATATATATGCACACATTCATATATATATATATACATATATAAAAATATATATATTTTATTTTAAATTTTCGTACTGTGTGTGTGTGTGTGTTTGTGTGTGTGTTTGTGTGTGTGTGTGAGACGCGGTCTGTCTCAACCTAAAGGAAACCCACCCAGGCAAGTAAGGTACCGAAATGAAGCTTATGACCCATCGAATGTTTTAGTGATATATATATTCATGTTTTATGTATGGAAATGCAAAAAAAAAAGAAATTAAAAAAAAAAAAATAACAATTTACTAAACAACGTTTTATTTACTGGATATTTTTCCGGTATTCACCAGAAGTTATTCTCTCCCTTAGTAAATTCGATTTACTGTGTGTGTGTGTGTGTGTGTGTGTGTGTGCGTGTGTGTGCGTGCGTTTGTGTGTGACGCGGTTTATCTAAGCCTAAAGCCCCCCCCAGGCAAGTAAGGTACCGAAATGAAGCTTATGACCCATCGGATGTTTTAGTGATATATATATTCATGTTTTATGTATGGCAATGCAAAAAAAAAAAAAAAAAAATTAAAAATAGCGATTGACTAAAAAAACGTTTTATTTACTGGATAATTTCCGGTATTCACCAGAAGTTATTATCTCCCTTAGTAAATTCGATTTACTCTGTGTGTGTGTGTGTGTGTGTGTGTGTGTGTGTGTGTGTGTGTGTGTGTGTGTGTGTGTGTGTGTGTGTGTGTGACGCGGTTTATCTAAGCAACCCCCCAAGCAAGTACCAAAATGAAGCTTATGACCTAGCGAATGTTTTAGATATTTATATCCATGTTTGGTCTATGGAAATGCTAAAAAAAGAAATAACGATTTACTAAACAACATTTTATTTACTGGATACTTTTCCGGTACAAGGACTCAAGTTTGCCCAGCTGGGCAAACTTGAGTCCTTATATATATATATATATATATATATATATATATATATATATATATATATATATATATATATATATATATATATATATATAGTTAGTTAGGTTAATGTTTATTAACTCAAATTTAGTAATGTGTGTATGGGGGACGCACAGGTCAAAATTTTCTGATTGTAATACCGATTCTGAATCCTCAAATTGCGCTGATTTATCCGATTCCGGATTCTGATTCCGACTAATCGATCCATCGGTAATATATATATATATATATATATATATATATATATATATATATATATATATATATATATATATATATAATGTATATGGCGATTAAGCTACACTGAATATTCCGCGTTTCATCAACTTAGCCTGAAGAATCCTAGAGTGGATGAAATGCGGAATATTCAGTGTAGCTTAATCGCCATATACATTTTATAACTTACTAACTAGCTCTACCTACGTATTGAGCACTTTTGAAGTAAATACTTAAATTTTACGCATAAATCTGTACTTTCGTATATTAATTTTATGTGAGTAAATTATGAGTTATATATATATATATATATATATATATATATATATATATATATATATATATATATATATATATATATAAATAATATATATGCCGCTCCCCATGTGGGGGTACCAAATTGGTCAAAAGGGAAAATTATTCCCAACTCGCATTTAGGTAAAAATGCACTTTCGTAAATAATTGAATTCATTCAAAACATATCGCGAAAACCAAAACAAAACAACATCTAAGTAAATCGCGATATGTGCAGTCAGTCGGCGAGATGGTCCGGGGGTAAGGGTTTAGGCTCATTACCGTTGGGTCCCGATTTCGAATCTCGCTAGATACAGCCGCTCTGATGAGTCGTAGACGACGAAACACGTGTCAGTGGATAATTACATTTTAAAAATAATATATATATATATATATATATATATATATATATATATATATATATATATATATATTAAACCCCTCGACGTCTGCTATGATTCCCTGTTCCCACTGCAATAGAACTTTTCAAGCAAAGATAGGGCTTATTAGCCATATCCGCACTCACCGATGATGACTCCCCTCACCCTACCCTACAGGATGATCAGATGGTCCTCGTTATTTCGACGGACGGACAAACACACACATATATATATATATATATATATATATATATATATATGATGATTGCAAATTTTTTCTCAGACGAGTGCCACCCCCTCAGACACTTAGTCGATGAGCTCAAAAATGACTTCAACCGCCACAGGACCATTTTTATAGACAAATGCCTGAGTGAGTATCTATACGCAGATGATATATATATATATATATATATATATATATATATATATATATATATATATATATATATAAGTTAAGATTTATTGTTGGCATTTTTTAGCAATATTAAACGCCGATATTTTTCGCTACCTTAGCGGTTTTTAAGAGCTCTTATTGCCCTTCATATACCTATATGAATGATCGACCTTATTTTTTATGGGGCATATTTATTTATACTATTAAATATTATTTTACGTGCATAAAAGTATAAAAAAAAATATATATATATATATATATATATATATATATGGATGGACAATGTTTGAACATTGTAAATTCACATACCCATCTTGGCAGCAGCCAAATAGCATAACGGTTGGGAGCATTGACTGTCGCCTAGACGGTCAAATTTTAAACAAGTTTTTAAGGTAGTTTCTAATCAAGCTGTCCTGACAAGCTGTGATACAACGAAACAGTACTGTTGTGGATGACTATATATATATATATATATATATATATATATATATATATATATATATATATATATATATATATATATATATATATATATTTACATAAGGGAGTAGTCACCAACAATGTGTATTTTTTAACATTATTTTATTATTCCGTGTCTTGGTTTTTCATTGAGAATTATGTTTGGATCATTGTAATAATGTTTTTAAGTCATTGAAATCATTTTTACGCGCATTTTAGACGTTCTGTGAAGCGTCCTCGTCAGAAATTATTTTCAGATATGTTGGAGATGTAAAAATGGCAATTTTCGTAGTTCATTTGAAGTGTTTCCAAGGCTTGTAAGTGTTTATTATTCATTAGCATGTTCAATTTTTATTACTCTTTTATTGGGCTTGTCGAGGCCGCTGACCTGGCTGTAGTCACTCTCTCTCTCTCTTTCTGCTAGTGTTTTTTCTTTTTCTTTAAGGTGGGGTAGGGTGTGTGTGTGTGTGTGTGTGTGTGTGTGTGTGTGTGTGTGTGTGTGTGTGTGTGTGTGTGTGTGTGTGTGTGTGTGTGTGTGTACGCGCGTGTGTGTGCGTGTGTGTGTGTTTGCTTTTATTGGTTTGAGAATGTGTATACTGTTTTATAGTATTATGAGGTTATTTGCTTCCTTAGGAAGGTGACTGTGATCCGAGGTCGTTACTAATGTGTATGTGTGAGGATGGGGGGGGGGGGACCAGCTCTTCTGAAGTAAGGGTAGGGGTGCTTTCATTCTATTTTGATATTTATTTTTTGGATTCTTGGATTTTAGTATTGTGATTTTTCGTTTTAGTCTTTTCGGGTATTCCTTATATTATGTTTGTTTAGAAAGAGGGGTGTATTTAAAATATGTATAGGGGATTTTTTAATGTTTCTATTTATTTGTCTCCCCATGTGGGTATGGCCAGACCCAGGATCGGTTCCTAGTGTGGGGAAGATTTTGTTCCCCAGAGGGGGGAGGCAATTGGAGGGGGTATAGGTATGGGAGGGGGATGATAGAAGGGATGATAGTTGTTTCAGTCATGAATGGTTCTCCTCCACTGATTGAGGAGGGGGCGAGGTGCTGGAACAGATATTATACTATGGTTCTAGGTGTTTCCTAGTGTTGTTGGTTTCGAGGTTAAGTAGGGTTGGTATTGTTCAGTGTGTTGTATTAGAGATAGGGGTGTTATGTCTGTGTGTGGTTGTATGCGCGCACGTGTGTGTGTTTTAATGTGTCGGTTCTGATTTATGTGTGGGTGTGTGTATGTGTATGTGTATGGGTGTTCATGCGAGTGTACCTTGCATTTTATGTTTTTGTGTGATGATATTAGGTTCTGTTCAGTTCAGGAGTGAATCTGGTGATGAAGTTTTTTTCCTGTGTAAGTAAATAAAAATAATTGTCTGTTTGGAAGATTGGCATTATTTTGAAGCTGTTTCCACTGCATATGTGTACGTGTTTTGAAACATAGAGGTGTCTGTTATCTGCAATTTTGATGTTGCTCTTATGTAAGGCCACTCTATTGCTGAAATTTTTGGTGGCGCCTATGTAGGATTTGTTGCATGTTGTGCATCTTAGTGCGTATACTACATTTCTGGAGGTGCAATTTAGGTCCTTTTTTATTTTGAATGTTTGTGCTGGGTTTTTGAATGTGTATGTGTTACCTTCTATTATTATGTCACATACTCCACATCGCGGTTTGTTGCATTTTGTAACCCCTTTTGTAGTATGTGGGACGAGTTTTGAGGAAGTTAGGATGTGTCTTAAGTTTTTGGGTTGGCGTTTGCTTTTTATTATTTTTGTTGTATATATATATAAATTCATGCACATCTGATTGAACACGACAGAGTTATTCTTTTTCCCGATTTTTCTGGATATCTTTTCTATTCGCCGAGCGGTCTTTTTTATTTCTGCCGGCATGTCATATTAAATGGCACCTAAAAGTTGTTGTTCAGCCATATTCTACTCAAGCGCTTTCTATCGGTGCATCCGATTATCATCAGGAGCGATTGTTGTTGTTATCGTTTTCTTTTCTTTACATTTGAGCCTTTGTGTATTTATAGTTTTTTTGGTTATACACCACACAAGTTCCCTTCACTGACCCTAATGGGAAAACGTACATCCAAATAGATGGCGTCTCAATGCGGTCACCAACTATATGACCCACCCCGAAAACAAAATCTTCTCGGATCAAAAAAATAAACCCACTACCTATGTCCGATATGTCAACGACATATTCATTGCAGCCGAATTCGTACACGATACTAAAAAACTCAAACTAAACCTAGAAACACACTCAGCCCTCAAATTTACACACGAACCAAACATAAATAACAAAATACCATTTCTCGACGTATTAGTAGATTCAAGCAATCTCACTAAATACATAACCTCAACGTACAACAAAAAACACCAACAATAATGCAATACTCTTAAATTATGATAGCGAATGCCCAGAAAAATATAAAATTGCCCTTATAAAAAATTAGATTCACCGCTCATACAATATAGCATCAACCCGACAAATATTTTACACAGAACTAACAAACATAAAACAAATCCTAATAAACAATAATTTTTCCAATAAAATCGTCGATAAGCACATAAAACTATTTAAACTTACTCCACAATAAAAACATAACCCCTAACCCCATCACACCATCAAAGTATACTATAAAAACAAGTACATACTAACTACAACACAGATGAAAAAATAATAACAAACCTAATTAAAAGATGCACCAGACCCACCGATCAAACTAATTATATATTATACTAAATTTAAAACCTCCAATTTAATAATTAAAAACAATAATAATACTAAAACCAACTAAACCAAACTAATGTAGTGTATGAATTTATTTGCCCCTTCGAAAAATGTCACCGAACCCACTCTAAGAACTCATACAACGCGTATATAGGCCACACCACAACAACACTTTCCTGACGACTAACCTATCATTTAGCTGACAATAGCGCCATAAAACAACACCTAACATCCCATGATAAAAACTTACAGTAATCCGACATTAGAAATACCTTAAATAACAATACTAAAAATCGATATCTTAACAATTGCACACGATGACAAAAATTACGAGAAGGCATATTTATATAAAAAAAAAAAAAATACCGCCCCTTTTTAACCAGATCTCATTTAACAGCGGGACATATATACTTTCAGTATTTAATAACTAACAAGAAACTAAATATATAAACTATATAATAATAAAATCGAAATTAAAAATAAAAATAATTCGCCCCTAACCATCCTGCACCTACTTTTATAATCAATAATAAACGCTCGCTAACTAAAACGAGATTTTTTTCAGACTCCTGTAGCTGTTACTCGGATAAGGTTTCGAAAGATACAGCATCATCATCATTATCATCAACAACAACAACAACAACAACAACAACAACAACAACAACAACAACAACAAAAAAAAAAAAAAAAAAAAAAAACCCTCAATGAAGGCAGACGATACATAAAAGAACCACTACTCATGCCTCCCCGGAGAGCTTTTAACGACTATTAATACTTTAGCTACGTTTTTTTTTGTTTTTTTTTACATGGGGGTCACCACTTATCAAGGCCCGAAGGCCACTCAGGGATAAGGGTTATTGCGTGTACAGTAATCAATGAGATAGTATTGTAGTAATCATTAGTATTGGGGATTTTAATAGAGTGTGTTACTTAAGGGGGCGGTTTGTCAGGAATTTGTTTATGTTGGACTTGAAGACGTCCAAGTTGTAGTCAAGTGGGAAACAGGCAAGTGGCAGAGAGTTCCACTGGCGTGCAGTTCTAAGAAAGAAGCTTTGCTCATGGAATCTACGTTTGGATCTAGGCATAGATAGAGAGTGGGGAAAATTATTGACAGTAGTTTCAGCCAGACGGGTGTTTATCGTGAAAGATTGGCTAGGGGGGACGAGGGATTGGAGCTCAGACAACCACCTGCCATGGAAATAACGATAAAACAAGGAT